>NW_006399760.1:2272938-2273542 GCF_000299155.1 Elephantulus edwardii | reverse complement strand
GAATGAAAACCCAAAATCTCTGTAAATGTTCATTGAAACTAATAAAATTTAATAATAATAATTTAAAAAACCCCAAATTGACATATTTCAGCTAACAGATGCTGCCCTGGATGTGCTCATCAACTTGTGCCAAGAAATCTGGACAACAATCACTTGGTCAACTGACTGGAAGAGATCTATATTTGTTCCCATTCTGAAGAAGGGTGACTCAACGGAGTGTGGAAACTATAGAACAATATCTATGATTTCACATGCAAGTAAGACTCTACTGAAGATTTTCCAAAAACTACTAGAACAGCACATCAGCAGAGAACTGCCAGAAGTCCAGGCTGGGCTTTGAAGGGGTCGTGATACTAGGGATATTGTAGCTGATGTTACGATGGATCTTAGCTGAAAGCAGGGAATACCAGAGGAATGTATATCTATGTTTCATTGACTATGCAAAGGCGTTTGACTGTGTGGATCATAACAAACCGTGGCTGACTCTGAGGAGAATGGGAATCCCAGAACGCTTGATCGTGCTAATGCGAAACCTATACTTGGACCAAGAGGCAGTCGTCGGAACAGAGCAGGGCAACACTGCATGGTTCAAAATTGGGAAAGG
>NW_006399760.1:2268877-2270805 GCF_000299155.1 Elephantulus edwardii | reverse complement strand
AAAACCCTAAGCCAATCAATATGTTATCTGCAAGAAACACATCTAAGAAAAGAAGAGAAAGATAAAACACAAAATAAAAACTGGAAAAAAATACCATGCAAATGGCATCCACAGAAAAGCAGAAATAGTTATATTAATCTCTGATAAAAGAGAATTCAGAATGAAAACCACTATAGCTTCCGGTGGCCACCTCGGAGGGACGCTGACGTGGAGACCACCAGAGGACTGCAGGGAGTGGTGGAACACATACTAAGCCCTCTGATCCGGAGGTCGGAAGGATGCTAACAAAATTTGAGACCAAAAGCGCCCGGGTTAAAGGGCTCAGTTTTCATCCCAAAAGACCTTGGATCCTGACCAGTTTACACAATGGAGTCATCCAGTTATGGGATTATCGGATGTGTACCCTCATTGACAAGTTTGATGAACATGATGGTCCAGTACGAGGCATTGACTTCCATAAACAGCAGCCACTCTTTGTCTCTGGAGGAGATGACTATAAGATTAAGGTTTGGAATGATAAACTTCGACGCTGTCTCTTCACCCTGCTTGGGCACTTTTTTTCATCATGAGTATCCTTGGATTTTAAGTGCCTCAGATGATCAGACCATCCGAGTGTGGAACTGGCAATCTAGGACCTGTGTCTGTGTGTTAACAGGGCATAACCATTATGTAATGTGTGCTCAGTTCCACCCTTCTGAAGACCTGGTTGTATCGGCTAGCTTGGACCAGACTGTACGCGTTTGGGATATTTCTGGTCTAAGGAAAAAAAATTTGTCACCTGGTGCGGTGGAGTCAGATGTGAGAGGAATTACTGGGGTTGATCTGTTTGGAACCACAGATACAGTGGTGAAGCATGTGCTGGAGGGTCATGATCGTGGAGTAAACTGGGTTGCTTTCCACCCCACCATGCCCCTTATTGTATCGGGTGCAGATGACCGTCAAGTCAAGATCTGGCGCATGAATGAATCAAATGGGAAGTTAATACTTGCAGAGGTCACTATAACAATGTATCTTGTGCTGTCTTCCACCCACGACAAGAGTTGATCCTCAGTAATTCTGAGGACAAGAGTATCCGAGTTTGGGATATGTCTAAGCGGACTGGAGTCCAGACCTTCCGCAGAGACCATGATCGATTCTGGGTGCTGGCTGCTCATCCCAATCTCAACCTGTTTGCTGCAGGACATGATGGTGGCATGATTGTGTTTAAACTGGAAAGGGAACGGCCAGCCTATGCTGTTCATGGTAACATGCTGCGTTATGTCAAAGACCGATTCTTACGACAGTTGGATTTCAATAGCTCCAAAGATGTAGCTGTTATGCAGTTAAGGAGTGGTTCCAAGTTTCCAGTGTTCAATATGTCATACAATCCTGCAGAAAATGCAGTTCTACTTTGTACAAGAGCCAGCAATTTAGAAAATAGTACTTATGACCTGTACACCATCCCCAAGGATGCCGACTCCCAGAATCCTGATGCCCCTGAAGGGAAACGATCTTCAGGCCTGACAGCCGTTTGGGTTGCTCGAAATCGGTTTGCTGTTTTAGACCGGATGCATTCGCTTCTGATCAAGAATTTGAAGAATGAGATCACCAAAAAGGTACAGGTGCCCAACTGTGATGAGATCTTCTATGCTGGAACAGGCAACCTCCTGTTGCAAGATTCGGACTCCATCATACTCTTTGACGTGCAGCAGAAGCGAACTCTGGCATCTGTGAAACTTTCCAAAGTGAAATATGTTATCTGGTCAGCAGACATGTCCCATGTAGCACTACTGGCCAAACATGCCATTGTGATCTGTAACTGCAAACTGGAGGCTCTTTGTAACATTCATGAGGCCCCACTCTTTTTTTTTTCTATAATTATTTTTTATTAATTTTCATAAACATTTACAGAGATTTTGGGCTTCCACTCATTCATTGTTGCACTATTC
>NW_006399760.1:2266683-2268224 GCF_000299155.1 Elephantulus edwardii | reverse complement strand
GAACTCTGGATTTACCCATCTATGTCACACGGGTGAAGGGGAACAATGTATATTGCCTGGACAGGGAGTGTCGTCCTCGGGTGCTCACCATTGATCCAACTGAGTTCAAGTTCAAATTGGCCCTTATCAACAGGAAGTACGATGAGGTGTTGCACATGGTTAGGAATGCCAAACTAGTCGGCCAGTCCATCATTGCTTATCTTCAGAAGAACGGCTATCCTGAAGTGGCACTGCACTTTGTCAAGGATGAGAAAACACGCTTTAGTCTGGCCCTGGAGTGTGGAAACATTGAGATTGCTCTGGAAGCAGCCAAAGCATTGGATGACAAGAACTGCTGGGAAAAGCTGGGAGAGGTGGCCCTCTTGCAAGGGGATCACCAGATTGTGGAAATGTGTTATCAGCGCACCAAAAACTTTGACAAACTTTCCTTCCTGTACCTTATTACTGGCAACCTGGAGAAACTTTGAAAAATGATGAAGATTGCTGAGATTCGAAAGGATATGAGTGGCCATTATCAGAATGCCCTGTACCTGGGTGACGTGTCAGAACGAGTGCGGATTCTGAAGAACTGTGGGCAGAAGATATGAGTGGCCATTATCAGAATGCCCTGTACCTGGGTGACGTGTCAGAACGAGTGCGGATTCTGAAGAACTGTGGGCAGAAGTCACTAGCCTATCTCACAGCAGCTACCCATGGCTTAGATGAAGAAGCTGAGAGCTTGAAAGAGACATTTGACCCAGAAAAGGAAACAATCCCAGACATTGACCCTAATGCAAAGCTGCTCCAGCCACCTGCACCAATCATGCCATTGGATACTAACTGGCCTTTATTGACTGTGTCCAAAGGATTCTTTGAAGGCTCTATTGCCAACAGAGGGAAAGCACTGGCTGCTGATACTGACATTGACACTGTGGGTACTGAGGGCTGGGGAGAGGATGCAGAGCTGCAGCTGGATGAAGAAGGGTTTGTGGAAGCTTCAGATGGTCTGGGGGATGATGCTCTTGGCAAAGGACAGGAAGAAGGAGGTGGCTGGGATGTAGAAGAAGATCTGGAACTTCCTCCTGAGCTGGATGTACCCTCTGGAGCACCAGGTGGAGCAGAAGATGGTTTCTTTGTTCCCCCCACCAAGGGAACCAGCCCAGCTCAGATCTGGTGCAATAACTCTCAGCTTCCAGTTGATCACATCCTGGCAGGCTCCTTTGAAACAGCCATGCGGCTTCTTCATGACCAAGTCGGGGTAACCCAGTTTGCACCCTACAAGCAACTATTTCTTCAGAAGTATGCCAGAGGCCGGACCATCTATCAGGCTCTGCCCTGCCTGCCTTCCATGTATGGCTACCCTAATCGAAATTGGAAAGATGCAGGATTGAAGAATGGTGTTCCAGCAGTAGGCCTGAAACTTAATGACCTCATCCAACACTTGCAGCTATGTTACCAGCTGACCACAGTTGGAAAATTTGAGGAGGCTGTAGAAAAATTCCGCTCCATTCTACTGAGTGTGCCACTTCTTGTTGTGGATAATAAGCAAGAGATTGCAGAGG
>NW_006399760.1:2259703-2266213 GCF_000299155.1 Elephantulus edwardii | reverse complement strand
GTGACTGAAATTGGCAAGGATGTGATTGGTCTAAGAATCAGTCCTCTGCAGTTTCGTTAATGCCATCTTTTTATGCATAGGAGAGACATCATTTTTTCGTAGCAGAAAATTAGCAATGTGTCATCTTTCTACTGCTTCCTTACCCCTAACCATTCCTCAGATTATTGACATTTGACTCCCTGCTGGAAAGCGTAGTATCCTTTATACATTTAGTGTGGCTAATCAAAATGTGTATATTTGCATTCTTTGTAAGTTCCTCTCATCTTCTCAAGTTGAATGCAGTTGTAGTGATAGCTGACTTGACCTTCCTGCTTAGTTCCTTTAAGGAACAAGTGAAAATTCAGTGAGGAGCGTTCGTTTGGTAAATTTATTCATTCAATATTTATTCTTCACCTGTCTGCTATCTTTTATCCTGTTTGCTAAGAAGTAGTGGAATGTAGTAAGACAAGCTCTTTACCAGGCTGTTAGCCATCCTTCCACTTCCTTGAGTATCGAACCTCCTGAGAAAGCACCCTCTGTGTGCCTAGAAATCTAAGGTCTGGGAGGAAGCCATTTCAGTTCCCAAAATGTATGCCACTTTATGTTGATTTTTACAGCCATTGTTCTAATATTTTGTTTATCATACTTAATAAATTCAATTTCTACCAGAAAAAAAAACCACTATAGGAAAAGCACTATATAATTATCAAAGACAGTAAATCAAGAAGACATAACATTGGCAACATCTATGCACCAAATGACAGATCTCCTAAATACATAAGACAGCTGTTAACAGAATTGAAGAAAGAAATAGACAGCACCGCTATAGTGGTAGCAGATTTTAAACACACAACAGTAGTCAAAGTATAGGTCAACTCAAAAGATGTGTATGTGCAGGGCGAAGAGGGGATTAATCATTGGATTGCACAATTTGATGGGGGGTGGTGAGGGAAAGTGAAAGTATTTGTTCCAATTTGTATGAGAATTTTGTAAATAAACTAAGCTGTGGTGCTAGAGAAGAGTACTGAATGTACCCTGGATTGCCAAGAAAACAAACAGATCCATCCTGGAGAGGGTTAAACCAGGATACTCCCTGGAGGCAAGAATTCTGGGGCTTCGTCTGACATACTTTGAACATGTAAGGAGGGACAGGTCCTTGGAGAGGGACATCATGCTTGGGAGGGTGGAGGGACAGCACAGGAGAGGAAGGCCCTCTATGGGGTGGACTGATTCAGTGACTGGGGTAAATGGGATGGCTGTGTCAGAGGCAGTGTGATTGGCACAGGATAGAGCAGGGTTTAGGGCTGTTGTACATAGGGTCAAGCAACTCGATGGCACAAAACAACAACAACTAAACTAATGAAAAGAAAAAGAAATACAGAAGATCTAAACTTTACATTTGGCTAACTCAACCTTGTGGATATATTCCGAGCACTGCATGTAACTAAAATTCAATTAATTTTCTTTTCAAGTGCACATGGGATATTTTCTAGAATTGATCACATATTAGGGCAAAAAGCAAACCTCAACAAATTAAAAAATATTGAAATGATACAAAATCTCTTCTCAGACAATAATGCCATAAAACTAAAAATTAAGTCCAAGGCGATAAAGCTTCTAAAGCTGCAAACATAGAACATGAGTGGATTATAGAAAAAACAAAGAATAAAATTTAAAAGTTCCCTGATACAAATGATAAAGAAAATACAACATACCAAAACCATCGGGATGCAGCTAAGGCAGTCCTCAGGGAGCAGTTCATAACAATAAGCAAACACATAAAAAGTAAAGAAAAAGTAAAGTTAATGATCTAACCCAACACCTTTATCAAACAGAAAAAAACCAACAATCTATAACCCCACAGCCTCCAGAAGAAAGAACACTGTAAGCGCAAGAGCTGAAGTAAATGAGATAAAAAACAGAAAAACAACTGAAACCATAAACAAAAGCAGGAGCTGTTTTTTCAAAAGGGCAAATAAAATTGATGAATTACTGGCAAACTTAACAAAAGATAAAAAGGAGAAGACACATCTAATTTGACATCACAAGAAAACCAAAGGAACTTAAATCTACAATGTTGGAATACTATGAAAAGTTTTACTCTAAAAAATTTGAAAACTTAGAAGACATGGGCAAATTCCTTGAAACTTACGCCATACTCAGATTGGCATGGACAGATGTAGAACACTTGAACAGGCTCATCACAAAAGAAGAAATTGAGCAAGATATAAAAAGACTCTCCCACAAAGTCCTGGATCAGATGGCTTCACTGCTGAATTCTACCAAACATTCAGAGATTTATCACCAATCTAATTAAATTATTTTAAAAACTAGAAAGAGAAGGAACACTCACAGAGATATTCTATAAAGCCAGCAAAACCTTAATACCAAAACTGGACAAAGATATTACCAAAAATGAAAACTACAGACCAATAACTGTCATGAATATAAATTGTAAAAATCCTTAACAAAATTCTAACCAATATAATCTAAAAGCACATTAAAACCATAATTCATCATGACCAACTGGGATTTATAACAGGGATGTAAATATGGCTCAGTATAACAAAAACAATCAACCTAATTCACCACATAAACAAAGCAAATAACAAGAACCGTATGATCCTCGCAACTAATTTAGAAAAGGCGTTTGACAAAATCCAACACCCCTTTCTGATTAAGATACTCAGCAAAATTGGAATAGAAGGGAATTTTCACAATATAGTGAAAAGGATTTATGTAAAACCAAGAGCAACTATCATTCTCAATGGAGAAAGACCAAAATATTTTTTCTTGTGAAGAGGGACCAGACAAGGATGCCCACTGTTACCACTTCTATTCAATATTGTATTGGAACTACTTGCTAGGGTAATACAATGGAAAAAAGGAAATAAAAGGCATCCAGATCATCAAAGAGATGGTTAAATTGTTGCTATTTGCATATAATATCATAGTGTACACAGAAAACCCCTAGGATTCAATAAAAATAAACAAAACATTAGAGATAGTAGAACACTCTGGTAGAGAGGCAGAATGTTAAAACACTATCAAAAAAATCAGTGGGAGTCTTCTACAGTAACAAAGAGAACTCAGAAGAAAACTAAAAACAATACAATTTACAATAGCCAACCAAAAATTGAGATACTTAGGAGTGATTTTAACTAGAGACAGAAAAGATTTGTACAAAGAAAACCAACAGAACATTTCTGCAAGACACAATAAAAGACCTAAATAAATAGGAAAATGTTCCCTGTTCATGGAAAATGTCCCCTGTTCAGATAGAAAGAAGCAATATTGTCAAAATGGCAATCCTACCAAAAGTAATCAGTCGGACTCCTCTACAGTAACAAAGAGAACTCAGAGAAGAAAACCAAGAAAGCAATGCCATTTACAATAGCCAACCACAAATTGGGTTAGTTGGGAGTGAACATACTTAGAGATATAAAAGACCTACACAATGCAAAATACAGAATATATTTGCAAGACACAATAAAATCCAAAATAAATGGAAAAAATTTTCCCTGTTTATCGATAGGAAGAATCAATATTGTGAAAATGACAATCTTACCGAAAGCAATCTATATGTTCAATGAAATCCAAATACATGTATCAAATTCATTTTTAGGAATCAAAAGAAAAAATTGTCAAGTTTATTTGGAGAGGTAAGAGACTCCAAAATAAGCAAATCACTTCTGAAAACAAAAGTGCAGTGGGAGACATAGCACTCCCTGACCTCAAAACCTATTACACAGCAGTAGTAACAAAAACAACATGGTCCTGGTACAATGACAGGCACATAGACCAATGGAACAGAATTGGGAACCCAGAAATAGACCCAGCTATCTCAGCTGATATTTGACAAGGAATTAAAACCTATCAAATGGGGATACAGCAACCTCTTCAACAAATGGTGCCGGCAAAATTGGGCTGCTACATGCAGAAAGCTGAAACAAGATCCACATGTCACACAATACACAAAAACCAACTCAAGGTGTATTAGAGACCTGGGAATAGAGCTCAAACCCATAAAGTTTATAAAAGACAAACTGGGATCCAGCTTAGAAGGTCTAGTCTATGGTACAGAAAGACTTGCAAATACAGCCAGAATTGCACAATCTGAAGAGGATAAAAAAACTGATGAATGGAAATTTCTAAAGATTTAACTCTCTATGCTTGTGAAAAAAGTTTTTCCAACAGGGTGAAAATAAAATCTACCCAATAGGAACAAATATTTGGCAATGCCATTTCAGACAAAGGCCTCATAATAAAAACTTATTGAATACTCCTGGATCTCCAGGAAAATAAAGAGTGATTATCCAATTATAAAATGGGGAAAATATATGGAAAGAATTTTCATAGAGGAAGACATTCAGATGCCCAACAGACACATGAAGAAATGCTCAAAATCACTGGCGATAAGAGAGATGCACATTAAAACTACAATGAGATACCATCTTACTTCAGTAGCAGTGGCCAAAGTTAGCAGGGCAGCAAGCAATAAATATTGGATAGAATGTGGAGAGTTGGGAATTCTCATACACTGTTGGTAGGATTGTAAAAGGGTTCAACCATTTTGGAAGATTGTTTGTCGTTTCCTCAACAAGTTTACCATAGAAACTCTGTATGACCCAGCTATTCTACTACAGAGAATATCCCCAAAGTCAATTAGCACTGACACATAAATGGAGATCTGTATACCAATTCTCAAACCACTGTTATTCACCATCAAAGAACATGGAAACAGCTCAAATGTCCAATCACAACTGACAAATTGTGGTACATTCACACAATGAAATATTATGCAGCACTCAGGAGCAATGATTTAAAAAAAAAGATACTGCATAACTTGGGGGACACTGGGGACCATTATTCTGAGTGAACTAACTCAGTCTCAAAAGCACAAATACTGCACAAGACCATTATTTTAAAAATAGAAGGATAACTAGTAAAACATGTATGGGGACCCAGAGGGGAAAGTGATGGAAACAGAAGGGTGAAACCACAGGGTTGCACTGTTTGGTAGGTTGAGGGAGAGGGTGAAGAATATGGAAAGGATCCAATGGGACCTGAAAAGATTGGGTAATGATGGACAAGGTCCCATGGTGATTAATTTTATAAAACATAATACTTAGGAATGATTATATTAGACACAATAATAATGAAGAATAATGTGAAATACAATGTGAATGAACTTTGTGATCAAACCAATATGAAAGAAAATCTTTTTATTTCCTATGAGGGAAATTTTAACAACTCAGTGACTAACTCAAAGTTTGTAAGTTAAAACCACTCAGGTGTATAGCAAAAGTAGGATGTGTCAATCTTCTCTCATAAATATTACAAACCTTGAAAACCCACTTGGGTAGTTCTGCACTACAAATAACTCAACTCATTACCGTTGATTGAGTCAAAGCCAAGTTATACCTGAACCTCAAGCAGGTTTTCTAAGACTGTATATTGCAGGGGAAGAGCTTATCCATCATTCCCCATGAGAGCTGCAGGTGATTTCAAAAGGTCAGAGAGGAACCACACTTGCATTAGAAGAGCAACTATGCAACCAAATGCTATCTAAGCTCCATTCAGATTCCCCTGTAGGGTTGCATTGATCAGAATAGACTTGACAGCAATGAGTTTACTTTTGTGTAAAATCTTTAAGACACAAAAACATTCTTGAGTCATAACTACTCTCCATCAGGTTTCTGTGGCTGGAAATCTATTTGGGAAGAGAGCGCCCACCTTTCTCCCAGAGAAGGTGGTGGATCTAAACTGCAGACCATTTGGATAGCACTGTAACACTTAATACATTGTGCCACAAGAGCATAACCTGCTCTAAATTGTAGTCAGTGTGCTGGGGATTTCATACATCAACAAAATGAATAGGATTTTGTTGAAGGTTTCCTATATACTGGCATTATGCTACAGTGGAACATAAATCAGTATTTGAGAATAATCCAAGAGGGTTTCACAAGAATAAACTAAAGCACACTAGGTGTTGAAGGACAGTTAATACTTAAGGAAAGATGGTTGTTTAGGAAGGGAAACTAGTGAAAGAAACAAAAATAGGACAAAAAGAAGGAGAAAATAAAATCAGTATGACACGGCACAGGGTAAGGAAAGCATTCTGCTATGACTAGAACATATGTGAAATAGAATAAAATGAGATTGTTTAGAATTAGTACTGTTAAATAAGGCTGAGCAGCAATGATCTCTGCAAAACCATTAAGGATAGCAGTAAAATCACCTCAGTCTATACTAAAATCCTTGAGTAGATTCTGCCATGTGTTTCAGAACAGAACTGAAATCCAGAGGATTTTCAATTACTGCGTTCAGTTAGCACTAGATTGCCAAGTCTTTCTTGCAAGTCACTTTTTTGTGGATTTGAACTTTTCCTCTAACAGCAGAAAGTTTAGCCATTTGAGTTACCCAGGGAGTCATCAGCCTATGTTAGGAATCTCTTAAATCTGATCACTTACAGTATTTCTAAACAATCTTAAATAAACAGGCTTTCTTGCAAATCAAGACAAATATGAG
>NW_006399760.1:2252818-2254758 GCF_000299155.1 Elephantulus edwardii | reverse complement strand
AATTATTATACATAATAAATAGTAACTCTGAATTAACATTTGTTCTGAATAAAGTTGTTCTTTATGGACTAAATTAAAAGTTTCAATACAGTCAATAGGAAACAAAATGCTTATTTATGCTCAAAAATTTTTCCTTAAGACCACATCTTTCAGATTTCTCTGAATAAAAATACACACTGGACAATGAAACAGTTTGTTGCTGATGTAAAGATGTATGGTTAAAATCAACCCAGTTGTTGTTGTTGTTGTTAGGTGCCATTAAGTACAACCGATAGCAACCCTATGAATAACAGATCTAAACCCTCTCCTGTCTTATACCATCCTCACACTTCCTGAAGTGCTAGATCCCACTGCAGCAGTCACCATGCAAATTCACCTGGTTGAGGATCTTTCTCTCCTTCAGCAACTTTCTACCTTTCCAAGCATCATGTCTATCATCAAACCACACCATCTCCAAGTCATATATGCTCGTTCTTTTGGCAGTCCATGGAATGCTCAGTATTTTTCTTCAGCACCACATTTTCCAGCTTTTAGATGCTTACTAATTATTCAGAAAGGCGGTAGCCTGAATCAGATGCACCTTTATTTTCAAGTTAACATCATTACCCCTCAATAATTTGAACAGGTCCCTAAGTACAGGCTTTCCCAATGCAATATGTCTCCTGATTTTCCGAATGCTGCCACCAAGGTTGATGATTGTGGATCATAGTAAGATCAAATTGTTTACAGTTTCAATATTTTCTCCATCTGTGATGATGGAACCTCTGGTGACCAAGTGATAAGAAGCTGAAAAGCGATCCCAAAGGCACATGGTTTGAATCCTATAAACTGCTCTGCAGGAAAAGGATGGGTAATCTCCTCCCATGTGATTAACTGTCCCTGAAGCTACAGAATGGCTTCCATTCCAATGTACACAGCACGCCTATTGATCCAGTGGTAAGAATCTTTGTTTTCCTGATGTTGAGATGCAATCTATATTGAAGGCTGTATTCACTGATCTTCTGCAATAAGTGCTTCAAGTCTTCCTCACTTGCAGCAAGCAAGATTGTGTCATCTGCATAGTGCAGGTTATTGATGAGTCTTCCTCCAATCTTGATGCCACATTCTTCTTCCTAGAATTCAGCTTCTCTAATAATTTGCCCAGCATACAGATAGAAAAGGTATGGAGAGAATATAACCCTAACACACACCCTTCTTAATTTTAAACCAAGTAGTGTTCCATTCGCCTGTTCACACAACAAACTCTTGGTCTGTGTATAGATTTTGCATAAGCACAATTAAGTACTCTGGGATTCCCATTCTTCTCAGTGTTAGCCATACCTTGTTATGTTCTACACAATCAAATGTCTTTGAATAGTCAATAAAACATAAGTAGACATTCTTCTGGTATTCTTTACTTTAGCCAGGATCCATCTGACATCAGCAACGATATACCTGGTGAAACGGCATCTTCTAAATCATGCTTGAACCTCTGGAATTTCATTACCTATGTACTGCTTAGCTATTTTTGAATGATCTTCAGCAGTATTTTGCTTGCATGGGATATTAATGATGTTTTTCAATAGTTTCCACTTTCAGTTGGATCACCTCTTTTTGGAATGAGAAAAAATATAGACGTCATCCAATCCATTGGCCAGACAATTGTCTTCCAAATTTCCTGGCACAGAGTGATGAGTACATTCCAGGCTACATCTATAATTGAAACAAGTCAATTGGTATCTCGTTGATTCCTGAGTCCTTATTTTTGTCAATGCCTTTAATGCAGCTTGTGTTTACTCCTTCATTACCATTGGCTCCTACTTATATGGTACTTTCTGAACATTTTCAGTGTCTATCAGTTCTTTCACATGGAAGCAAGATTTTACTGAAGATTATCCAAAAACGACTGGAACAGCACATCAACAGAGAACTACCAGAAGTCCAGGCTGGGTTTAGAAGGG
>NW_006399760.1:2249908-2251680 GCF_000299155.1 Elephantulus edwardii | reverse complement strand
CACAACAGATTGCTCTAGTTCTCACTTCCCCAAGTATCTATCTGTGTGACTGGAAAGCCCAGATAATAAACTATAGAGCAAAATTACATAATAGGCAGTGAGGCAAACTGGAGGAAGGTCTTTCATCACCAGGACTACAAGAGAATGGCATTTACATAAAATTGATTTTCAGTAGTAAAATTATGTTTGTGAAGTTCCACTGTAAATATTGACAGAGTTAAGAGGAATGTCTAAAAGATTGGTACTAAAATGCCACCGGAAAAAGGCTGACCAGTATTTATGCTAAATTCTTCAAATCACATCCTATTTTTACATAAGTAGGATGCCTCATGAAACAAACCAGATAATTCTCTAGAGCTATAAAGTGAAAGAAAATAAATGTGCTAATGTTCTCTGTCATGTAGGAAGACACCCACTGCCTCTGATCATAATGACACAGGATTTTTTTCCCTTTTTTTTTTTTCCCCCCTTTTTTTCAACCCTTTCTTTGAGGATTTTCAGACAGGAAAGTTTACATCTTTTCCACATAAAGCTCAGAGAATGAATAGGAAAAAATAAATCACTGTAGAAATCAAGGTCTCTTCAACCCATTAATAGGTTCCTGGTACTGAGCTGAGATTGATGGGATTTTGCGACGTATGCTTAGCAACATGTTTATCTATTTAATGAGGACTTAGATTGGCAGTTTGACTATGGGAGCAAAAAAGGGGGAGATCAAATTCTGCAGGTTCTCTCTATTAGTTGTGGTAAAACAAGGAGTAAACAGCACAAGCTGAGAAATTCCATTCAGCTAAATTTCTAGAGGCTTTGATTTGCATCCGCTTTCATTTTCCATCTCAACATCTTGCAGTTTCATTATGGTCTATTGTTAGCCTGTGTACTAATTCATGAAAATAAAAGCTGCAATCTTTTGATCTCAAATGCATTTTTTTTTAATTGTATGTAATCATTTTTAAAAGAAGTATCTGAAGAACTGTCCTGGAACTCATTTTAAGAATTTTATTCTTTACATAGTATATTTTTAAAGTACTTTAAAGAAAAATATTTTATTGGATAGATAATTAGTTATAAAGCATTATATTTTTGAGCTGGTGATAAAATATCCTTGGAATGAATCATAATTCTAGGATTAAGAGATTTACAGGTTTGGGGGGGACAAAAAGAATGACTTTCTTTGAAATATTACAATTAATACTCTGTATTGCTATTGAATAATTCTCCAGTTATGCTGAAAAATATAATTTAGAGTGCTTTATGCAGAAGCTTATTATAACTTTGAATTTTGACAATGACATTTCATATCAAAAGACAAATTTGTGAAGAAAAAGCAGCTGCAATATTTCTGATTCTGTTACAGAACATTAAATGCCTTCTGCTATGATCAGTAACAAGTGTCTGCATAAAAGTACAGTTGCCATGTCACAAGAAGGGTTGTGGATTTAAGTAAGTCTCACAATTACCATTTAGTTGGGGTCAGCCAAGTAGTAAAGTTACATGTTTGAATGCCAAGATGATGGTAGAGCTTATTAAAACAGAATAGTTGGCAGAAATCAAGCTCCCTCTTCTAATGTACTCTCCAAAATTCTTTTTTTTTTTTTCAAAGCTCCAGCCTTTATTTATGAGAGTACACTGCCTCAACGTTCTCCCATCGAGTGGCTGGTGGTTTGAACCATCAACCTTTTCGGTTTGTGGTAGAGTACTTTAAGCACTGTGTCACCAGGGATCCTCATCATATATATAAGGGTTAGAACTTACAATACTCTGTTTTTCTT
>NW_006399760.1:2241258-2243874 GCF_000299155.1 Elephantulus edwardii | reverse complement strand
GGGTGGCTCCTTCGAGGCAAGGATTCTGAAGCTCCGTCTAACATACTTTGGACATGTTGTGAGGAGAGACCGGTCCTTGGAGAAGGTCATCATGCTTGGGAGAGTGGAGGGACAGTGCAGGAGGGGAAGGCCCTCTATGAGGTGGATTGATTCAGTGGCTGAAATAATCGAGATGGGAGTGTCAGAGACAGTGTGATTAGCACAGGACAGAGCAGATTTTAGGGCTGTTGTACATAGGGTCACTATGAGTCGCAAGCGACTCGACGGCACATAACAACAACAACAGCAATCAGTTCTTTTTAGTACAGTGACTCTGTACATTGCCTCTATCTTCTTTTGATGCTTCCTGAGTAATTCAATATATTGCCATGGAATCTTTCAATACTACGATTCAAGGCATAAGTTTGTTTTTCAATTCTCTCATCTTGAGAAATGCAGTGAGTTCTTCTCTTTTTATTCTCCACTTCCAGCTCTCTGCACATCCCATTATAAAACTTTGCTTTGTCTTCTCAAGATGCTCTTTGAAATTTTCTGGCCAGCACTTTTACTTCTACAGATTTTCCCTTGTTTTGGCTTCACAGTGCTCTAATGAAATTTTTAGAATCTCTTCTGACATCCCCATATCTTTCTCCTTTGCATTGTAAGGGCCTTTTGCTTTCTTCATGGGTGATATCAAGGATGGTCTTCAATAACTGGTGTTCAATGCTTCAAAACTATTCTTATGGTGATTTTTAAATTCAAATGGAATAGATTGAATACTGAACTTTACACATGAGTGCCTGACCAATTGTCCACCCATGGCCTAGTTTTGACTGCTGATATCACATTTCTCCAGTGATTCTTTCCACAGATGTAGTTATGCAGTCTATCAGGCAAGGCCCATGTGTAAATTTGCCGGGTTTTATTTTTTTAATGGTATTTACTATGAATAAATTATTGAAAATAACAATATTTGGTCATTCTATTTCCAGCCTCATTTCTATCATCAAGACCATATATTTCAACTACTGTTCCTTCTTCACTGTTTCCAACTTTTTCATTCCAGTCAGCAGTTATCATGAATGCATCTTGATTTCATATTTTGTCAATTTCAGACTGCAAGATTTGGTAAAAATTTTCAATTTCTTCCTCTTTGATCTAGATGTAGGAGCATATATTTGAATAACAGTGGTATTAACAGGTCTTCCTTGTAAGCAAATTGATAATATCTTATCACTCACAGCATTGTATTTCAAGACAGAACTTAAAATTTACTTTTTTTTTTACTTTTTTTTTAACACCATTCATGCAAAATCTACCCAAAGGTGCTATGAAAGAAAGATCTGAAAATCTGCTTCCATAAAATCTATATCCAAGAAAATTCTATGAAACACTTTACTTTGTAATATAATGGTTTGGTCATGAGGAAAAAAACAAGTTAATGACAGTAGGATTTTGAAATTTTGTTTGTTTCTATATCTTCTTCCCAAACTCAACTCAGTTTTGCATCTCTCTTGCCATCTGTGAACACCGTTAGGTTCTGAAATTGCTATTAATTTGTTCATTGGTAGAGGTCAATGGTGCTAATTCATTGTCAGCTTCTGGTAGGCAGAATATACATCCTTCAACAATTAGTCACAATAGAGCTTGTTTGAGAAGGAGGTGATGGATATAATCATGGAATGTTTCGTCTCTGGTAATCCCTAAAACCACAATAACAAGGTCAAAATTTTGATGTGTGAACACTGTAGGCACTTTAACTACTAATTAAATTCCCTTAACTTGTGTCTGATTCATAGCAGTAAGATCAACCTACAAGGAATTGAGTTGAGAACGTTCACTTACAGGGGTGGTAATAACAGAAATGTCCTCTTGATTATGATCAGCATGCCTCCATCTACTTTCTTGTACTAACTCAGTTCCTGGGGTCCAGAGTTTAAACAGTTGACAAAAGCTCAGAGGAGAGAAGAATCACTCTGTGCTAGGAAAAGTCACCCAAAATCTATCATTCTGTTTGAGTTGCTGATCACAGGGCACCCAGGACAGCATGGTGACACCAGGAGCTCAGAGAGCTCATATATTGAATCATTTTCTAAAGCTCTGCAACAAATTGAGTGGTCTCAAAGAACAAAAGGAATGTTTTCATAGTTCATACAACTAAAAGTCAAATGCTTAAGTATCACAAGGCCAAATACCTTCCAAAGAATCCAGGGAAGGATCCTGCTTGGTCTCTTCAAGTATCTCCATGCCATAGGCATTCCTTGAATGCAATGCTCAGTTCTCTGTCCATGTTTAGATGGCTGTCTTCTTTCTGTGATTGTGTCTTCCAATGGCACACTCCACTCTGCATATGTTTCCTTCTTCATTTAAAGACACTGGTCAGATTGGATAAGGGCCTGCTGTACTCCATTATAGCTGCATATGAATTGAACTAATTACATTTTCAAAGAACCATTTTCTGAGTAAGTTTACATTCATTGTGATCTGATTTTAGAACTTGAGTATATCACATGACCAAAATTAAGAGTTTTGAAAATGCATTTAAAATCTTTAAAATAATCATCTGCACCACAACAAGATAAAGGAGAATAATCCAACTGAAAAATGGGCATAGGATATGAACAGACACTTCACCAA
>NW_006399760.1:2239238-2240281 GCF_000299155.1 Elephantulus edwardii | reverse complement strand
ATGTTGTGGATTAGGACTTCTAGTGTTGTTCCTAGCTTTTCTGTAATGAATTTTATAGTCCTTGGTTTTAGTCCTAGGTCCATGATCCAAAATTCTTTAGCTATGAAAATTCTCAGTGTTCATTTCTTGGACACTGATTCGACTGTGCCTTTCTAATGTTGTTGTTAGGTTCCATTGAGTCAGAACCAACTCGTAACTGACCCTCCAATAGATTTTCAGAGACCATAAATCACCCAGAAAGAAATTGCCATGTTTTGGTGGATCTGAACTTCATTCCTTTGGGTTGACATTAGAACTTCTAGCCGCTAGCTCATCAGAGCTTCCTAATATGAAGATAGTAAATCAAATAAAGAAAATCCTGGTATCAGGGAGTGAATTAAACTGATTTTGGCCAAATTTACCTTGCATAGAACTGTGCTTTGTCTATCTCTAACTCAAATCTTTTATCTGTTGTTGTTGTTGTTATTGTTATCATTGAATTGGAACTGACCCATAACTGACCCTCCAGTGGATTTAAGTTGCATGGGAGGAGTTTTATGGAGCAGCTGGTGGATTTGAACCACATGTCTTCAGGATTGCAGTGCATATCTGCATGGCCTACTTCTCCTGACCTTTGGATTGCAGGATGTGAAATGCAAGAACTTAGTACTTCTTGGGTTAGAGTTTTCAAGCATAATTTGAGAGTTCAAGCTAACATAACCTCATAAAAATTCCAGGATAGAGCGAAAAATAAACCCAAACAAACCAGATTTAAAATCTGACTTAAGAGTCAAAGATAAAACCATAGCAATGATAGGTGAAACAGTAAAGAGTGGACTGGAACAAAAAGTAGCTGCAAAACTTTGACACTATAGATATCTATCTATCGATAGATAGACAGATATAGATATATAGGCTTGATTTCTAGATCTAAATCCTGTTACAGAAAGAAGTTAAATTAAAAACACTATATAATGTGCAAAATTAATTGCATTTATTTTGTTTTAAGAATAAACAAATATGATTTTAACTCCTTTTCATTTTATCAGTTGAATACTTGAAAT
>NW_006399760.1:2218414-2233229 GCF_000299155.1 Elephantulus edwardii | reverse complement strand
TCATTGAAATGAAAAATAAACGAACTAAATTAAAATAAAAAAATAATTAAACAAAAAATAATCATCTGTAATTTAATAAATTATTATTGTTGTTGTTGTTGTTGATTGCCTTTGAGTTAAGCATGACTCACCGTGACCCTATGAGCAAAAGGCTTGAAGCCCCTCTACAACTATCAACATTTATCAAAGTTCATAGAGTTTCCGGAGGCATGTGATTTAGGAAGTGGATACCACTCCTGCTCCCAAACCTGTCATTGTATGTTACTATTTTTATGTGCCATTGAGTCGCCTGTGATGTATAGCAACCCTATATGCAGCAGCTCTGAACTCTTCCTTGTCCTGAGCCAGTTTCTCTAACTCCAACACAACAACTGTATCAATCCACCTCATCTGGGGTCTCCCTCTCCTACGCTGTCCATCCACACTTCAGAGCATGATGTACTTCTCCAAGGACCTATCTCTCCTGGCCATGTGCCCAAACTAAGTGATGCGGCGCTTCAAAATCCTAGCCTCCAAGGAAAGAGTCGGTTTCACCCTCTCCAAGACAGACCTATTTGTTCTCCTGACAGTCCATGGTATGTTCAAGACTCCTCTCTAGCACTACAACTCAAAGACATGTATTCTTCTTCTGTCATCCTTAGTCATTGTCCAACTCTCTGAAGCATAACAAATAATTGAAAAGATCATGGCCTGGATTAAGCACACCTTTGTATCTAGACTGACATCGTTGCTCTTCAGCACTCTGGAGAGGTCCATGACAGCAGATTTTCCCATGCAATTCTTTTAATTTCCTGACTGCTGGTGTTAAGATGTTGATTGTGGATCTGAGCAAGCTATAATTGTTATTACTTAATAATAATAATGTACCATTGTAAAATATAATAACACTGTTGTTTTTAGGTGGCATAGAGATAGTTCTGATTCATAGTGATTCTCTATACAACCAAGTTATACCAGCTCCTGTACAATTGTTGCTTTATCAGAACTCATTGCAACTCATTTTGCTGAAAGTCTTCTGCTTTTTCAGAGTCTCTCAACTTTACTAAGTTGATGTCTTTTGCCACAGATCAGTCCCTCCTATAATAAATGAAGTCTATATTAAATGAAATCTCCTATATGAAATGAAGTCTCCTATATTAAATGATGTCTATATTAAATGAAGTCTCACTTCCCTCTCTTATAAGGAACTATTAGCTATTCTTCTAAGGAACTGTTAGTTCTTCTGGAAGTCCATGGCACCCTCAACATTCATTTCCAACACAGTAATTCAGATACATAGATTCTTCTTTGACCTTCCTTATTCTTTGTCTATCTTTCACACACATGTGAGGCTACGGAAAACAGCACAGATTAAATCAGGCACATGTTAGTTCTCGCTGTGGTATCTTGGCCCTTAAATACTTTAAAGAGATTTTTTGTAGCAAATTTGTCCAATATCTGACTGCCTTTTGATTTCTTGACTGCTATTCACATGAGTGTTAATTGTGGATCCAAAGAAAATTAAATTCTTGACAAATTCAACATTTTCTCTATTCATGTGGCTTGTTGTTCCTGCTTTGAGAATTTTTGTTTTCTTTGCATTAATATATAACCCATAATTAAAGCTGTTCTATCTTTGTTGTTCAGTACGTGTTTCAAGTCTCCTTCACTTTCAGAAAACAAAAGTGTGTAATGAACATATCACAGGTTTTCCCAATGAGTTCTCCAATTCTGACGCTTCTTGTCCAATATCTCCAGTTATTTTCTTAGCATAGAGATGGATAAGTATGGTATAATACATAATTTGACACATGATGTAGTGTCCCCTTGCTCTGATCAAATGACAAACTCTTAGGCAATACACAAGTTCTACATACCCTATTAAGTGTTCTATAATTCTTATTAGTGTCATCTGCCACATGTTATAATCCAAGCAGACGTGTGCCTTTGTGCATTCCATAAAAGGCAAGTAAACTTCCTTCTGGTATCTCTGCTTTCAGTCAAGCTGTATTTGGAACCAGCAAAACACTCCTTGTTCTACAGCTTCTTCAGACTCTCACTTTAATTTCTGGAAGTTTCCTGTTTAATGTAACTATCTTGCAATTGTCTTCAGCAAAAGTTTACTTGTATGTGATACTAATGATATTGCTTAGTAATTTCTGTGTGTATAAAATCACTTCTCTTTGAAACGGGCACACAAATTAATTTCTTCTCAATAGATGAGTGCAACACTCATCTATTGCATTGCATTCATATGTTGAAAGATTTTGGTTGCTATTCTATCAATTACTGGAGCCTTGTTTTTCACCAATGCCTTCAGTGTGGCTCAGACTTCTTTCTTCAGTATCATTGGTTCTTTAGTATGTATTACCTCCTAATATGGCTGAACATCAAACAATTATTTTTGGTACAATAATTATATTCATTCTACATTGCATTGATGTAGTAGTGTCCCCAGTTCAATGATTTTCCTATAGAAGCTTTTAATATGCAACTTGAAGTCTGAATATTTTCCTCAGTTCTTTCAGTTTGAGTAATGTTGAGGGTGCTTTTCCCTTTTGGTTTTCTAACTCCAGGTTTTTGTATGTTGTTGTTATGTGTCATCGAGTCATCTGCAACTTATAGCGACCCTATGTACATCCCTAAAGCCTGCTCTGTCCTGTGCCAATCTTACTGTCTCCGATACACCTACCTTCATTACCCTAGTCACTGAATCAATCCACCTCATAGAGAGGGTTTTCCTCTCCTGTGCTGTATTTTTCCAGTCACTTTTTTTCTGTTTCGTTATTTTACTTTGTCACTATGTTCAAGAGCAAGTTTCTGAATAACTCCTGGTATTTTCTTTATTTCTTGTCTTTTTAAAAATCTTTTGCTTTCTTTATATATAGTGTACTTCATGTCATCTTGCAACTCATCTTGATCTTGATCTCTAGTGCTCAGTGCATCAATTCTATTATGGAAATGATCTCTAAATGAGGGCAGGATGCACTCAAGATTGTATTTTGGCTCTCATGGTTTTATTTTTATTTTCATAAACTTCAACTTGAAATTGCATAAATGTAAGTAAGAGGTGTCTTGCTCTGTAGCCAGCCTCTGGCCTTCTTCTAACTGATATTGAACTCCCTCATAATCTCTTTCCATTTTGTTGGTGTTAGGTACAGTAGAGGCAAGTACAACTCATAGTAGCCCTTTGAACAATGGAGCTGAACCTCGTCCTATCCTGTGCCATATTCACACTTCCTGACACACTAGAGCCCATTGTGGCAGTCACTGTGTCAATCTACCTGGTGAAGGGTCTCCCTCTCCTTAGCCAACTCTCCACCCTTTCCAGCATCATGTCTCTGTCCAAGAAACAGCCCCTCTTAGCAACATGCCCAAAGTGTGTGAGACAAAGCCTCATCATCCTTACCTCCAAAGAGCTCTCTGTCCAACACATACTCCATGACATATTTGTTTGCTCTTTTGGCAGTCTATGGGCTGTTCAGTGCTCTTCTGCAACAGCACAGCTCAATAGCATTGATTCTTCTGTCATCCCTATTCATTGTCTAGCTCTCCAGATGTGTAACAAATGATCAGAACGACCATGGTATGAAGCATATGAACCGTAGTCTTCAAATTGACACCATTACTCCTCAAAAATTTGGAGAGGTCCCTAACTTCAGACTTCAGAGGCAATGAATGCCTCTCTTTATTTCCTGACTGCTGATACCTAGGGTGCGGAGCCAAGTAAGATGAAGTCGTTGACAGTTACAATCTCTTCTGCATCCATCATGATGTTGCCTGTTGAAGCAGTAAGAATTTCTATTTTCATGACATTGAGATGCCAATTTGATTACTGTCTATTCTAATTGATAAAGTCCACATGGATAGTTGTCTTTTACCTTGTTGAAAGATTGTTATGTATTTCCAATAAATAAGCCATAGCTGTTTGTCTAGCAAAATTCCATCATGCAATCTCTCATAACATTATTATTTTTATTATCAAGGCCATATTTTGCAACCATGAATCCTTCTTTGTTTCCAACTTTTATATTCACCAATAATTATCAATGCATTTTGAGTGCATGTCTGGTAAATCTCAGACTTCCAAACTTGGTAAAAGCTTTTCTTTTCTCCATCTTTGGAATTAGTGGTCTGTGCATAAATTTGAATAATACAAATAATGCTAACATGTTTTTCTTATAAGAATATGAACATTTCCCTATCACTAACAGTGTTATACATCAAGGTACAGCTTTATTTTTTTTAAAGCAATGAATGTGACTCTATTTCTATTCAACTTGTCCTTTACTACAGACCTAATGGTTGTCCTGGTCAAAATGACTAAAAATCAATTCATTTCAGTTTACTAATGCTGAGGACACTCATCTTCAATTACTTAATTTCGATTTTTTTACAACATCAAATTTCTATTGATTCATATATGTACAAAGTATGATGTATAAACTGCTATTTCACAGTATTTCAATGAGATTATCATCCACTTAGATTTAGAACCTAAAAGAGTTCATACCAGTTAAGCATGATATACAAGTACCATACAAGAAGAGAGAGGTTGGACATATGAAGAACAAAATATGACAAAATCTCCCCATTACTTCTGTGACTGATTAACACCACCACCACAAAGTTTCTTCGGTTTAGTTCTTCATATTAAAAAAAAAATCAGCATAATCTCAGTCTGTAGAAATTCGAACTGTGTGTATTCAGTTTGGGGTTTGTTTTGTTTTTTAAAAAAAAAGTCAATGCAAAAAATGTAAAGCATAGAGCCTTACTGCCATCTTGTGGAAGGTTTGCAATTGCATCAAAAAATAAATTTTCCTCTGGACGTAATTTGAGTTTTCTACAGTTACTACAAAATACAGAAAGATTCTAGTGTTCTATAAAAGCTAACCAAAACTAACGTCCTTCTACTCAAAATACATGAGGAAACTCTGCTTTTCTTGAAAAATCAGACTTGTCAATTTTTTTTTAATTTTTTTTTTAGACTTGTCAATTTTGAACTCAGTTTCAACATAGGAACAGGTACCTTGAGCTGCATATCAGTGTACCCTGGTTCACATCCACCATTACTCATTTGCATGAATGCCTTATCCTTAATGGGCCTTGAGACCAGTAGTCTATGTTTAAATGATGTTGTCAACCAACTCTTTTATTATATCAAAAAGTGCGACAAAGTAAAAAAACAGTCATTTTCCCAAATTCTAATCTCCAAGACAAAATGGTGAGTTTTTGAGCTGAAGGTACTTTTTATATGTAATACTACTTTTTACTACTATTAAATATTGATCTATTGGCAAAAAGATGTGCTGCACTCTCAAAAGCACGTGGTTTGAATCCATCAGTTTCACTGAGTGAGAAGTATGGACAATTTTCTCCCATGAGATTAACTGACCCTTAAAACCTGCCAGAGGGGTCAGTTCTGGGTCAGTTCTGACTCAAAGGTGCACTACAGTAACAAAAGCATTAGGTTGGGAACTGGAATGTCCATACAAGAACAAGTTACCAACTTGTAAGAATTTACATGTCTACATGTATTAAAGCACAGAGAATTCAAACAGCTTCATATTCAAAGGTATTAAAAGTAACTACTAAGTTAAAGCAATTCTTTTCACTTCTACAGAAAAAAAACCAAACCACAAACTTTCAGTCATTGATAAAGACTTTTATAAGAAATATATTTCTTAGACATGGTACAAGATGATGAAAGGAACGTTTTACACAAACTCAAAACTCAAGTGTTGTTGAGTAAGAACCAACTCATAGTTGGCCCTCTGCTGGAGTTCTGAGGCTGTAAATCACATGTGAAAAGATTACCCATCTTTCTCCCTCTGAGCCACTAATGGATCCAAGCCACCAAAGAGGTGTAGCTTTTGATTAGCAGTGCAATTCCCCAAAATCTAAGTCACCAAAGCTTCCTGATCCCTGAGAACTTATAGTCTTCCAAACTGTAATGTCAATTATATGTGATGTTATGAAAGAGAATGTCACCTAATTTGTAATAGAGTATGACCTAATCCAGTGAATCTGAAATGTTCCAGAGAGCCTAAGAGCCTTCAAACAAACATCCATGGAACAATAAATAGCCTTAACTAGTGACAGAAGAAGAAAAATGAAGGAACAGAGGGTGAAAACCATAACAAGAGTGGGAAGAGGGCAAGAAACCTACTGAAAAACAATGTAGATGGCCTGAAAATAAGGAACAGAAAGCCTGACATAAACTAGTTACTGTTGAATCTTTTCTGACTTGTGACAACCCCAGTTGTGTCAAGTAAACAACAACATTTTCAATCGCTGGCTTTTCAGGAGTAGATTGCCAAGATTTTCTTCTGAGGCACCTAGGTGTAGGCTCAAACTTTCATGCTTTTTTAGCAACTCAGTTAGCAGCAGAGCACAATCATTGACTATTGTACCACTAGGACTTCCAGGCCTGACTTTGAAATGAAGTTAAAGAGATAAAGCTTCCCCCCACCCAGGATAAAACCCATAAAGATATGTTTATTTTGTTCTATCTGATACATTTTTTTTCAAAACTGATTAAACACATAAGGTTGTCATGCCCTAGAAGTGCTGTGATGTGTCAAAGATTGTTGTTGTTATGTGCAGTCAAGTTCACTGTGACTCATAGTGACCCTTCGCAAAATAGCTCTGAACCCTGCCCTAATCTCACTGTTTCTGACACACCCACTTTACCCCAGTTACTGTGTCAGTCTATCTCATCCAGGGTCTCCCTCTCCTGTGCTAATCTCTATCTTTCCAAGCATGATGCCCTTTTCCAAGAACTGCTCCCTTCTGGCAATATGGTCAAAGTATGTGAGACAGAGCTTCAAAATCCTTGCTTCCTAGGAGCAACTTGGTTTCCTTCTCTCCAAGAAAGAGTTGTTCTTTCTCTTGGCAGTCTATGATACATTAAGTACTGTTCTCCAGCACCACAAGTCAAAGGCATCAATTCTTCGGTCACCCTTAATAATTGTCCAGCTCTCTGATGCGTAGCAAGAAATAGTGAAATCTATGGCCTGGATCAGGTGCACCTTAGTCTCTAGACTGACATCATTTCTCTTTAATACTCTGGAGCGGTCCCTGACAGCAATTTTCCTAATTTGTCTTTTTATTTCCTTATTGCTAGTGCCTGGAGTGTTGATTATGGAAACAAGCAAACTGAACTTTTAACAATTTCAATCTCTTCTCTATCTATCATGGTGCTGCCAATTGGTGCGGTGGCCCAGTTTGTTTTTTTGATGTTGAGCTTCAATTCATATTGAAGACTACAGTTCTTGACCTTCTTGAAGCAAAAGTTTCAGATTCTCTTCAGTTTCAGCAAGCAAGAGTGTATCATCTGCATAACACAGACTGTTGATAAATCTTCCTCCAATCCTTATGCTATATTCTTCATCATAAATTCCAGCCTCCCGAATGATGGTGCTCTATGTATAGTTTGAAAAGGTGTGGAGACAGGATGCATCCCTGATGTGTTTTGAACCACGAGGTGTTTTCTTGCTCTGCTCTGAGGATTGCTTCCTGTTTCAAGTATAGATTTTGCATGAGCACAGCTAGGTGTTCTGGGAGTCTCATTTCCAAGGTTAGCCACAATTTGTTGTGATCCACACAGTCAAATGCCTGTGTATAGTCAGTGAAACACAGACATTGGCTATGATGTCCCTAATGCCACAGCCTCTTCTAAACCCATAAGTTCCATATATTTCCATGTCTCCAACAACCCAAATAATATCATGTATTTATATAATGGAATATCTTCATTTTAGGATAATCCTGGAAGTCTAGATCTAAGTATATGTTGATCTGGCAAAACCAAATGACCTCCTGGCCCCTTTGAGACAGACTGTGACCAAGCAGATGAGCTGGTGTTAGTCAGCGACATTTATTTATAGATGCTCATGAGGTTGAAAACATTATCCCTTGACCTGCAGACTGAAAGCCAGTCTTGTCTGGCTGAACCTGCTGTTTCTAAGCAGGCCACAGCTGGGCAACTCATTTAGGATGGCACTTCAGTGTTTTTAAAGCATTCCTTCTGTTCAATCTACTTATTTTTATCCCACTTAATGTAACATCTAAATACAGCATAGATATCCTGCTTTTGGACATTTTCTGTTCTTATCTGCCTAGCAGTTAGTTTATGGGAACAATACTTAACTATTGATGTTGCACAGTTGATTCTTAGTAACTTTTGTCTTGATAAGTAAGTGAGGTATAAGAACCCTTGATAATTGGCTTTTGTAGCCATTGTGTTCACCACCATTAGAGGAATTATCTCAATTTACCTAACTACAGACACCTGAGCATGCAAATCACCAACTGTTGTGGGGCCAATATAAGAGGGTGCCTCCCTCACTGCGAGAAAGGGTGGTTGGTGAAGAGTTGGCACTGCTGTGAGATAAACTGGAGGAATCTTGGAGATGTAGCCAAGTGTTGTTCACTGAAGTGAAACCTTGGAAAAGCTGATTTGTAGCTGCTTTGCAATAAAGTTTGTTGGATGATTGAGGGAACCAGAGGCTTCTTGCATTTGTGCTGCTTAACTGAACCCAGACTGTCACTGATTGAGGAATTGTGTACTGTAAATAACCTTGTTTGGGACTGCTGCACTAAACATGGACTTACAATGGATGATATTTCATGCTTTCCCCACTCGGCAACTTATTTCCCTAATAAACCTGACAATTGTGAGTAAAAATCTATGAGTTAAAAATGAATATTAGACACATATGCAGAAGCACGGGGTGGGGGGTGGCATGTCTGACCAAGTAACTCTTTACTGCTATGGATATTATTGATAGGGACAACAACCCTTTATGAAGTGGATGGAAGTCAGTCTACTTCCCTGTTATATCAGCTCCTTTCACAAGTATGATATGGCATCTAAGACACAATATTGATAAGAAAACTGTAATATTATGTTTTGAAAGATTCCCCTAGTTTTAATTCTTCTCTTCTAGCTTCGAGATGCTTCTCTTCTGGGTTATCACAGTCTCAGAGATTTCTGCCTTCTGTCTTCTGATCTCTGTGTACCTCTTTTCCTCTTCCATAAGGACACCAGGATCATGTTAACCGAGAACAACTTCAAAAAACCCGTTTCCAAACAAAACCTCATAGTCATGCATACTGATAGTTAGAAGTGCAGCAAATAACTTTGTGGGACACAATGCTGAATAAAAGCCAAGAACATTTCTGCTAATGTTCTGTAAGATCTTCCCACTCCAATCTTAATTTGAGAACCCAGTCAACTAGATCTTGGCTCTCGTGTAATGGTTCAAGTATAAAGAACATGAGATTCCCCACAGGTTGTAGTAGATAATCCAGAAAGACAAGCAAGTCAGAGCATGAATATTTCTTTCTTGGTCTACCTTCACCCACCAAAACACTGCAGGCAGCCCCACCCAAACTTAATTATGCCTTATTTTAATGTCTCTAAGATTCATTTTACTTAGTAGAAATATTATGCTCTGTAAAGGCCAATAGGATTGCTACAGACACTGCATGCTTTCTCTGCATTCCTCTGCTTCCTCTGTTGACTTTTGTTGACACAGTCTAGCCGGAACTGACACATAGTTGACCCTCCAGTGGGTTTTCAGAGGTAGTTAATCGCAAGGGAGAAGATTGTCCATCCTTCTTCCACGGAGCTGCTGGCAGTTTCAAACCACATGCCTTTGGGATTGCAGTGAGTCTTCTTACCAGCAGGTCATCTACTCATCATCTCATGGCAATCCTGTGCACAAATGATCCAATGTCCAGTAGAAGAAAATGTTACCCAGTCCAATGCCCTCCTCATAATTGGTTGATGATTGGACACTGTGATCCACAAAGGTCCCATTCGAATCTTTGAAAATAAATTGTCCTGTTTTTCTTCCCAGCTGTTTGTAGCTTGAAAGTTCTGCTAAAAAAGGTTCTCCATCACAGCAGCATGCAAGCCTCCCTCTACTGACAGACTGGTGGAAGCTGTGCATAAGAGGTATTTCTAGAATAAAACCTGGATCTCACATGTGGAAGGAAAGAATTCTAAGATCAACACTTGCCTCTTTGCTTCCTTATTGGGAAGCAAAAAATTTATCATAACTCTTTGCCATAGAGTCAGAACCAACTTCTAGCTGACACTACAGCAGGTTTTCAGAGACTGTAAGACTCACAGGAGGTGACTGATTCCCTATCTTCTCCAGAAGAGTGTCTAAAGGATTCAAACCACCAAAGAGATTGTGTATTTGGGTTAGCAGCACTTACCTCAGAGACTTTTAGTTTCTTTCCTCCAGAGTATTAAAGTCTAATGAATACCATATGTTACAGATTATTGCAAATAAGAGAAATAAAAGCACTGTTGAAATACATTTTTATTTATGAAATAAAAAGCTGCACCATGTTTTTTGTTTTGGTTTTCATTCACATTGTATTTTATATGATCATTTCCATACGTTGTATCTTATAAAATTAATCACCCTTGACTATGCCCACTATCACCCTGTCTTTTGAGATCCCTATTGGATCTTCCGTAATTTCTTCATCCCCTCTCTCCACACAGCAAAGTCTGCAGCCCTATGATTTCCTCCCTACCTACTAAAAGCCCCCTCCCTCCCCTTCCCTTCCCTTTTTGCATCTCCATACACATCTTACTGGTTATCCTTCCATTTTTACAAAAATCATTGTTCCTAAAGATTACACAGTATTCCATTGTGTGGATATACCACAATTACTCAATTCAGTTGTTTGCTGATGATCATTTAGGTTATTTCCCTGTTGTTTCTATTATGAATAATGCTGCTGTGAGCATCAGTGTACAGATCTCCGTTTGTGTCTTAGTTCATTTTCCTCTGAATATATTCCTAGCAGTGAAATACCTAGGTCACATGGAATTTCTACATTCAGTTTTTTGAGGAAACACCAAATTGCCTTCCAGAGTGGTTGTACCGTTTTACAATCCCATCAATAGTGTATGAGAGTTCCAATTTCTCTACATTCTCTTGAACATTTATTGCTTGCTTTCCTATTAAATTTAGCCACCACTACTGAGGTGAGATAGTATCTCATTGTGGTTTTGATTTGCATCTCTTTTATTTCAACCATTTCTGTGATTTTGAACATTTCTTCATGTGTCTATTGACCATCTGAATGTCTTCATCTGAGGAAAGTTTTTCCATGTCTTTTACATATTTTGTAAATGAGTTACAGTCTTTTTCTTGTGGAGTCCCTGTAGTATTCTGTAAAACTTTTGTTATGAGACCCTTGTTTGAGATGTCATTGCCATTTTGTCCTCCTGAATCTGTTGGTTTTCCGTTCATTCTATTGGCAATAGGT
The DNA here is from genome assembly GCF_000299155.1 of Elephantulus edwardii. NCBI lineage: Eukaryota > Metazoa > Chordata > Mammalia > Macroscelidea > Macroscelididae > Elephantulus > Elephantulus edwardii. Next base: position 2,221,952 of record NW_006399760.1, on the reverse strand, counting down.
TTTTGTGCAAGCAGGGACTTGATCTTTAGAAGGTCCCATTTATTGATATCCTCTCTGGTTGTGCATTTCTGGTTGTATTGTCAGCCTAGTTATACCATAGACTAAGTCTTCTAAATTTTGTCCCATTTTGTCCCTTATGATATTTATGGCTATGGGCTTTAAGTATAGGTCTCTGACTATACTTTGAGTTCATTTGTTGAAGAGGTCTTCATTTTTCCATGTGATAGGCTTTATTTCCTTGTCAAATGCCAGTTGACCATAAATAGATGGGTTAATTTCTAGGTTCTTGATTATGGTCCATGTGCCTGTCATTGTACCAGTACCATGCTGTTTTGTTTACTACAGCCTTTGAGATTAAGAAATGCTATGCTTCCCACTTTATTTTTGGTTTTCAAAAGTGTTTTGCTTACTTGGAGTCTCTTTAAACATCTCTTCCCCCCCCCAAAAAAAATACTCATTTATTACCTGATTTTACAGCCACTTTAAAGTTCAATAGTTCTTTTCCTTTCTCCATCCCATTTAGTACTTATACGCTAGCAATTTTTATGGCCTAAGTGCCTTAGCTTAATCACATTGTGAAAAGGATGTTTCTATACCAACAAAAAATTCTTCTCTGTTTTTTCCCTCCCTTAACTCTAGACAGCTGAAAGAGAAAATTCAGCCTTAAGTAATGAAAGCTCAGTGTGCAAATTGTCTCTCTGGATACCTGCGGAGAGACATCACATCCAGGTAAATAACTCTTCAGGCCTCCTGGTCAGGATTTATTACCCGAAGTCCCTTGCAGGCATATAGGAGTTGAGATGGTGGAAAAAGTAGATACATGCAGAGCAGCTTCAAAAGACAGAGAGATAACTTGACAGCCATACCTCAAGGCGTATCCTCAATAAGAGAGTGCCTACCAGACAGTCATTTGTGCTTATCTACCTAGAAAAGAATGTGGGAGACATGGTTAGGAAACTTTCTAGTCAAGTCACCACATCCTGGGAGACAGGCGGGACCACTGGACATGCAACTACAGAAGTCCACCCTCAGGCTGTATTCACCTTTCTGACTTTCAGTGTAATGATATTCCTAGAAGAAAAATAATTTCTTTTAATGTGGTGCTCACTTAGACTCTGGGGAGATGTCAATCTATCCCCCGGAAAGGATAAAAAAAATGCGGGTGTGCTGTGTGATGTATAAACATAGTTGACTTCTCTCTGTGCATGAGTTTATAATATTTTATCTGAATGCAGAGTTATATCACCCATTTGCAGCCTGGTTAATGATTCTTATCATATTATCTTGAGTTCACAGCCTATGATTTCTGAAGAATATCTTTTTAGGCAGAACACAACAGTGTAGTATGAGAAAGGGAAATATGTGGCCAGTAGGTTATCTAAAACAGTCACAATAATAGCAATTTATTTATTTCTGAATTTCCAAAGGTGCAATGGATCAGAGATAACAGTCATTATGAAAGACTCAAGTCAGCTATACAAATTCCACTTGAGATGCATATTGGTTAGCTTTTTCTGTGAAGTCAGTCTAGTAATTGAGATAACTAAACAGACTGGAAAGAACTAGTCAGGTAATTGTGACTGACATATTGTCCAATGAGATAGACACAATGAAGACTAAATCAATGCTTGGGTGTCATGTTGTTCTAAATCTCATGTCTTTTAAACAAATTGAGAATGTAAATTTAGTTTCACTAAATAGCTCATTTTATGAGATTTTGGCTTACCCAGGCTTTTCTGAGGCTTAATAGCATTCAAGTTCCCTGAATGACAGTAATATCCCAGATCTGGACCTATTTCCAAATCCACTGGAAATAAGAACCTTTTCTATGAAATTGTCATGACTATCAGTTCAAAGGGTGATTTATTTTTGTAGAGATCAAGAAAGAGAAAGGGCAGAGAAACCTGGGCCTGCATGAACCCGGATAAAGGTCCTGAACAGAATTAGAAAGCTTCCTCCTTTACACCTGTGTATAGGACACTTGAATACCCAGGAGAGAATGAAATTGAACATCTGAAGAAAGAAGCATAAATGAAACCACCACAGATGAAAAATGTACTCCCAGTCTAACTATGCTTAAAAATAACCTCTCCCAATGTAAAAAGTAGTGTGTGAATAAACAATGTTATCAAGAGCTACTCAAGAGAACCAGATCATATGATGGTTAAGTGTGAATATATTTTTTAAAAAACATTGCAAAAATATACGTAGATCCGGCAATTAAAGTCTAGATTACAGTAACAACAGTAGAAAAAGGCATAGCTTAAAAAGACATATACTAATGGACTATACTAAATAGCTTAACACATCACTTATATAAAATGCTTAACCCATCATTAATCCATCCTCTTATCTTACAAATGTTTACTGAGCATCTACTAAGTGTTAGACATCATTCTCACTACTAAAGAATACACAAAATATTTTGTCTCATGAGACTGATATTTTAATAAAGGATACATAGAAGAAATATGAGTAGATTATGTAAGAGTAAATAATGACAGGACTTTTTGAGTGAAATAGTAAGGGGTAGATATGAATGTAATGAGGAGTAGAAGTAGTAGTTCATGAAAGTCTTTCTGAATGAATTGATAATGAAACAGGGACAGTAAATATCTGAATAAAGATAGTTGCAAAAACAAGGACAATGATCACTAATCTGTGAAAGAGGGACATAGTTCTAGGGTGCTCCAGGAAGGAAGAACACACCAGAATGACAAAAAAAAAAATAGCAGTAGGATCTGAAATTAGACAAATTAGAAAAATCCTCTCAATGTGTATAGAACCCCATAGACTACAGGAAGAACGTTGTAAATACACATGTAACAAAATATTTACCATTTTAACAATCTTTGGAAATACAATTTGATAGCATTTATTATGTTCATCACATTACTCAATCATTATCATCAACTCTTTCCAGTTTTTCAGCACCCTTAATAGAAACTTAGTGTTCCTTAAGCATCATGTCTTCTTTGAGGTTTTTTTAAGGATATAATTTGAAACTAATAGAGTGTGAATCAAGAAAGAAAGGAGAAGAATAATCTTATGTGTTTTTAAAAATATGACTTCACTTCTGATGAAAATAGTGAAAACAGGCCATTTAGGAGACAGTTATATCAGTTAAGGGAGGAGAGGAGGTAGATAAGAATAGAGGGATGATAAAAGAAAGGAAAGAGTTGAATTCTCAGAACCAGGAAAGCTGATACAATACTTAAAAAAAAACGCTAACGAAATTATCTCAAAACAGGCCTTAAAAGCTCTCACTTCAGTGTGTTCATGCTACATTTTTGTGTTGTTGTTGTTCTTATGGACCATCGAGTCACTTGCGACTAGAAGCGACCCTATGTACAAGAGCTCTAAATACTGTTCTATCCTGTGCCAACATAACCATCTCAAACGCACTCATTCCCACCACTCCAGTAACAGAATCTATCCATCTCATCGAAGGTCTTCCTCTCCTTCATTGTCCCTCCCCTCTGCCAAACATGATGTCCCTCTCTAGGGACCAGTCCCTCCTTGCAACATGCCCAGAGGA
>NW_006399760.1:2178317-2218230 GCF_000299155.1 Elephantulus edwardii | reverse complement strand
TGATGCATAGCACATAATTGCGAAGACTATAGCCCGGATCAGGCGCACCTTAGTCTCCAGCCTGACGTCGTTGCACTTCAGTACTTTTGAGATGTCCCTCACAGCTGACTGTCCCAATGCAATTTGTCTCTTGATTTCCTTGCTGCTGTTACCAAGAGTTTTGACTTTGGAGCCAAGTCAACTAAAATTGTTAACTATCTCAATCTCTTCACCATCCATACTGATGCTGCCGATTGGCCCAGTGGTGAGAATCTTTGTCTTCTTGATGTTGAGCTCCAATCCATATAGGAGGCTATAGTCCTTGACCTTCTGCAGCAAACGCTTCAGGTCTTCCTCAGTTTCAGCAAGCAGGATTGTGTCATCTGCATAATACAGGTTGTTGATGACTCTTCCACCAATCCTGATGCCACATTCCTCCTCATACAGCCCAGCATCTCGGATGATCTGTTCAGCATACAGATTGAAAAGGTATGGAGACCGAATAAATCCCTGATGAACCCCCTTCTTGATTTTGAACCATGTAGTGTCTCCTTGCTCTGTTCTGACAAGTGCCTCTTGGTTCAAGCATAGGTTTCGCATTAACACAATCAAATGTTCTGTGATTCCCATTCTTCTCAGAGTCAGCCACAGCTTGTTGTGATCCACACAGTCAAAAGCCTTTGCGTAGTCAATGAAGCACATATAAACATTCTTCTGGTATTCTTTGCTTTCTGCCAAGATCCATCTTTTTAGCTATAATATTCCTAGTACCACAACCTCTTCTAAATCCAGCCTGCACATCTGGCAGTTCTCTGTTGACATATTGTTCCAAATGTTTTTCAGCAGAATTTTGCTCGCATGTGATATTAATGATATTGTTTGATAATTTCTGCACTCTGTTGGGTCACCTTTCTTTGGAATGGGAGCAAATATTGATCTTTTCCAGTCAGTTGGCCATCCGGCTGTCCTCCAGATTTCTTGGCACAACGTAGTGAGCACATCCAGGAAAGTGTCTGTTTTTTGAAATATGTCAGTTGGTATGCCATCAACTCCTTGAGGCTTGGTTTTTGCCAATTCCTTCAGAGCAACTTGAACTTCCTCCTTTATCACCATAGGCTCTTGCTCATATGTTATTTCATGAAATTCTTCTGTGTCATCCAATTCCTTCTGATACAGTGACTCTGTGTACTTCCATCTTCTCTTAATACTTCCTGAATCATTTAACATTCTACCCAAAGTATCCTTAAGTATGCCACCCATGGCTTGAATTTGTTTTTCAACTCCTTCAGCTTAAGAAACGCTGAGCAAATCTGGCCCTTTTGATTTTCTGACTCCAGATCTCTGCACATTTCATTATAGTATCTTGCTTTGTCATCCTGAGCTGCCTTTTGAAATTTTCTGTTCAGCTCTTTGATTTCTTGGTTTCTTCCTTTAGCTTTGGCTTCCCGGTGCTCTGATGCAATACTCAGAGTCTCATCTGACATCCATCTTGGTCTTTTCTTCTTCTTCAGCCTTTGTAATGATCTTTTGCTTTCTTTATGGATGATTTTCTTGATACCCTCCCAGAGCTCATTTGGTCTACATTTATTGGTGCTCAAGGCCTCAAAACTGTTCCTAAGATGGTTTTGAAATTCGAGTGGGACAGATGTAAGGTCAAATTTTGGTTCCCATGGACTTGATTTCATTTTCCTCAACTTCAGCTTCAACTTGCATATGAGTAGTTGGTGGTCTGTCCCACAATCAGCACCCGGCTTGGTTTTCACTGCTGGTATTGAGCTTCTCCAGCGAGTCTTTCCACAAATGTAATCTATTTGATTCCTATGCATGCCATCAGGTGAAATCCATGTGTATAGCCTGCGTCCTTTGGGCCAAGAAATTTTGCTTCAGCACCGGGCTTCAAATGGAGGGCAAGAGGTATTAACCCAAGAGAAGGCAATCCTGGAGTGGAATTTTAAGAACAAGGACTTTTTCTCAGCACCTTCCAGGAAAAGAAGTTGTACATTACAGCTACGTTTTACCAACTGCTTAATTGCCAAAAATTGTCTGATGGTAAAAATTACTATAAAATTGTTGAACTTACTCTCTGGGCCCTCCTTTGGAGTTTTTTTGTGGTGTTTTTTTGTTTGTTTGTTTGTTTTTGTTGTTGTTGTTGCCCTGAAGAAAGGAGCAGAAATTGGTTTAACAAATTTTCTAGTGGATTTTAATAATTTGCATGTTAGCTGTCATTGGATTAACAACAGAGTGTCTTCAGTCTCTGAGCTGATATAAAAGGAGATTCATCTGCAAGGAAAGATTTCATTCTCATACATAAGTGTACTGAAGACACTGTCAATATTATTGCTTCTAATTCTGTGAGTAGTTTAGAATAATACAATGACCTCAATAAAGATATGTTTTGATCAACAGATCATATGGATACTAGACTCCAATTACTCCTACAAATTTTATTTCTGTTTGTCATTGTTCTGGTTCATATTCTTATTATTTGTACTTATTTTCATTCATTTTCCATTCTATCACAATTGTTGCCAGGTTAATCTCTCCAGTACCTGCACTGAAAATGCTTCTCTGTTTAAAACTGTGACTAGATTACATTTCTATAAACTCTAAAAATTTCACTTTGATATTTAAAATTTTCTGTAAATGAGCTCACCATAGATATTGGTAGTTTTCTGTGTTCATACTGCCCTAAGAATCATCTTTTTTCTGATCTTTATTGCTGATCATAACAAGTACCTCACAAATTCTGTAGTTTTCTCATTCCATTCTTTCCATTTTCTAAAATCTTGCCTTTTAAGAATTCATCCTTTCTTCAAGATCAACCTTGTCCCATTGTTACTCTATTATCTCTAAACCCTTCAAACAGTGTGGCTTCTCTTTTATCTCAACTCCATGATGGAATGTTTGTATGATTGATGGAATATGCCATTTCTATAATTGATGTTTCTCTACTGTTGAGGCTGTAGCACCTCATAATTTCTATACCACATTTTTGTTTCTTTTCCAAAAGGGTCTACCTTAACTAAATCTCTATTTCTCAATTTGTCTTGGACAGATAAGACGGTCATTGCACTGTTGGCAAAAACAAAAGGTAATGATCTAAAACGGAGACATAAAAATCTTAAAGTAGGTCATCATTACATCTAGGATGCATCTAATCTATTCTCCTAATCCTGACTTGTAAAGTACATTATTATTTGAATTCTGTCTCCTCCTTCAGTTTTATCTTTTGCTGTTTATTAATTCCTGCTTGGTAATTCAGAAAAATCCAACTACTTTTGTTTCCCAAGCATACCAACGAAATGTCTTATAAATATCACTCTTTGTATAATACGTTTATGGAGCTTCCTTTACTTTTTTTTTAAATCCCAAATTTAAGGATTCCTGTGGCACTCTGTATTAGACTACCAAATGAAAGTTTAGTTGTTCAAAGTCATAGGCTGTCCTGCAGGAGAAATATGAGGGGTTTCCTCTCATAAAGATTTACAGGCTCTGAAACATAATGGAAAGTTGTGATGAATCAGAACGCATTGATTTTTAGTTACCATCTTTTTGGAGTCCCTAGATGGTACACAGTTTAATGCACTTGACTGTTGTTGTTATTGTTATGTGCCATCAAGTCGCCTGTGACTCATAGTGAGCCTGCTCTGTCCTGAGCCAGTCTCCTGTACACTGATAAACCTACCCTCATTGCCTCCATTACCATATCCATCCATCCAATCTGGGATCTTCCTCTCCCGCACTGTTTCCTCACCCTCCAAGTATGATGTCCTTCTCCAAAGACCACTCACTCCTGGCCACACATCCGAAGTATTTGAAATGGAATGTCAAAATCCTGGCCTCTGAGAAGAAACTTGGTTTCACCCTCTCCACGACAGACCTATTTGTTTTCTTGGTGGTCAATGATATGTTCAAGACTCTTCTCCAGCACCATAACTCAAAGGCATGATTCTTCTTCTGTCATCCTTAGTCACTGCCCAGCTCTCTGATGCACAGCAAGTAATTGCAAAGACCATAGCCTGAATCAGGCACAACTTAGTCTCTAGAACGACATCATTGCTTCTCAGTATTCTAGAGAGGTCCCTGACAAAGATTTTCCCAGTGCAATTAATCTTTTGTACCCCTAAGTGTCAAGATTGGTGGATGATTTATCAACAATCTGCATCATGCAGATGACACAACCCTGCTTGCTGAAACTGAAGAGGACCCGAAGCACCTGCTGCAGAGGGTCAAGGACTGCAGCCTACAATATGGATTGAGGCTCAATGTCAAGAAGACAAAGATTCTCACCACTGGACCAATTGGCAACATCAGGATGATTGGTGAAGAGACTGAGATTGTTCACAGCTTCAATGTGCTTGGCTCCACAGTCAACACTCTTGGCACCAGTAGCCAGGAAATTAAAAGGCGCATTGCCATGGGAAAGTCTGCTGTTAGGGACCTCTCCAAAGTACTGAAGAGCAATGGTGTCTCTCTGGAGACTAAGGTGTGTTTGATACAGGCCATGGTCTTCGCAATCACTTGTTATGCATCAGAGAGTTGGACAATGACCAAGGAGGATAGAAGGAGAATTGATGCCTTTGACCTGTGTTGCTGGAGAAGAGTATTGAGAATACCATGGACTGCTAGGAAAACAAACAGATTCGTCCTGGAAAGGGTGTTAAACAGGGTGGCTCCTTGGAGGCAAGGATTCTGAGGCTCCGTCTAACATGCTTTGGACATGTTGTGAGGAGAGACCCATCCTTGGAAAAGGACATCATGCTTGGGAGGGTAGAGGGACGGCGCAGGAGGGGAAGGCCCTCTATGAGGTGGATTGATTCAGTGACTGGGATAATTGGGATGGGAGTGTCGGAGACAGTGTGATTGGCACAGGACAGAGCAGAATTTAGGGCTGTTGTACATAGGGTCACTATGAGTCGCAAGCGACTCGATCGCACATAACAACAACAACAACATCCCTAAGTGTGGATACCAAAAGTGTTGGTTGTGTAATAGTTAATAACTTCAATCTCTTTTCGATCTATTTTGGTGTTGCCGATTGACCCAGTGGTGAGAATCTTTGCTATATTGATGTTAAGCTTCAATTTATATTGAAGACTACAGTCCTTGACTTTCTGCAGCAAGCACTTAAGGTCTTCCTCAGTCTCAGCAGGCAAAGTTATGTCATCTGCATGACACACACTGTTGATGAGTCTTCCACCAATCCTGATGCTGCATTTCTCCTCATAAAGCACACCTTTTCAAATGATCTGTTCTGCATATAGGTTGAAAAGGTATGGAGACAAGATGTATCTGTGACACACTCCTTTCCTGATATTGACCCATGCAGTGGTTCCCTGCTCTGCTCTGAGGACTGCTTCCTAGTCCAAGTATAGGTTTCACATAAGCAACATCAAGTGGTCTCAAGTTTCCATTCTTCTCAAGGTTAGCTATGGTTTGTTGTGATCCACATAGTCAAATGCATAGTCAATGAAACATTGATAGGCATTCCTCTAGTACTTTTTGCTTTCTGCAAAGATCTATCTGATTTTGGCAGTAATGTCTCTAGTGCCATAACTTCTTCTAAACCCAGCTTGTATTTCTGGTAGTTCTCTGTTGATATATTTTTTTCAGTCCTTTTTGGATAATCTTCAGCAGGAGTTTGCTTGCATGTGATATTAGTGATATTGTTTGATAATTTCCACACTCGGTTGGGTTGCCTTTTTTCCATTCAGTTGGCCATGTATTTGTCCTCCAGATTTCTTGTCACAGCCTGGTGAGCACATCCAGGGCAGTATCTCTTTCTTCAAATATGTCAATTGGTATTCCATCAATTCCTGGGGCTTTATTTTTTTGCCAAATCCTTCAGAGCAGACTGAACTCTCTCCTTCATCAACATTGCCTCTTAATTATATGTTGTTTCTTGAAATTCTTCTTTGTCAGCCAATTATTTTTGGTACAGTTACTCTGTATACTCCTTGCATCTTCTTTTAATGCTTCCTGAATCATTCAACATTCTGCCCACAGAACCCTTAAGTATTGCAATTCATGGCTTGAATTTGTTCTTTAGCTCCTTCAGCTTAAGAAATGCTTAGCAAGTTTGGCACTTCTAATTTACTGATTCCAGTTCCTTGCACATTTCATTATAATACTTCGTTTTATCTTCCCGAGCTACCCTTTTAAATCTTCTATTCCATTAGTTAACTTTTTTGTCTCTTTCCTTTGCTATGGCTTCTTGGCACTCTAGTGCAATATTCAGAGTCTCTTCTGACATACACTTTGGTGTTTTCTTCTTCCTCTGTCTTTGTAATGATCTTTTGCATTCTTTATTATATTCTTGATATCCTCCCACAGTTCATCTGGTCTTCATTTACTAGTGTTCAAGGCTTCAAGCCTATTCCTACATTGTTGTTGTTGTTGTTGTTTTTAATTCAGGTGGGATAGATTAAAAATAAAATTTTCATTCCTGTGAATTTGATATGACCTTCTTTAATTTTAATTGGAACTTGCATGTGAGTAGTTGATGTTCTGTTTTACAATCAGCACCTGGCCTAGTTTTCCCTGCTGATATTGAACAAATCCAATGATTCTTCTACAGAGGTAATCAATTTGATTTCTGTGCATCCCATCAGTGAAATACATGTGTATAGCCTGTTTGAGCCCATTGACCACAGGCAGCTAAGAAGCTAAGTCTAGTGATCTCTTTCTCCAAAAATCAACCCTGAAAACCTCATAGGGCACAATTCTATTCTAACATATACAAGGCCACCATGAGTCAGAATCAGTGAAGATTACCTGGTTGACCTCATTTTCATTCTACAGTGCTCAGGTAAACATACATTTATTACAGTTGTCCTCCCACACCACAATCCTAACCCATCACACTCATGGGTTAAAGAGCTTCTTCTTTTTCAATTTTAGAAAGACCCAGGTATGAAATTATCTCTTTATTAATTTTCCTGTCAATAAACTATAAGCTTTTTAAAGGTAAGTAGTCTGATCTTTTTACTTCTCCAATGTCTTTTAAAATCTCCATGCTCAATAAAATGATTATGCCATTGCATAAATATGTAATCATTGAAATGTACAGGTATAAAAGCCCAAGCATATTAGTAATATTTCCTGAATTTTTTTACTCACTTGCTATTCACTGTTCTACAAGTGATTCTGATATGTAGTCAAGGTTGAAATATATAGCCTGAGACCAAATATAATTGGCACTACATTGAAACAAACTTAGTTCTCGGCTATGGACTGTGCGGACCATCTATTCTAAAAGAAAACACCCCAAAAACAAACAACAGAAAACCCAACAACACAACCAAATAAAAACATATTCAAACCTTAGAGTTTACTCAAAATTAAAGTTAAGTTTAGACCCCAAGTTCTTAAAAAACCATCTTCTAAAATTAAATTTTCTGGCTTGAATTATTCCCTACATTCTCTATACATTGATCTGTGTCACTGACAAATTAATCAGAATTTCACTGCTTTTGGTCTCAGTAGGACACAACTACATTGATGTTAGTCCAACTGACGGAGTGATAAAATCTCATCTTTATTCAGTATGAAGCAGCTGGCAGGAGAAACAGCTTTGATAGAGGTAATAAGTTCATAAGTATCACCTGTGCTGTGCAAAACAATATTTGATTTTTCTGAAAGTTTAAACTGATAGGAAAGAATATATGAATTAAATATCTAGTGGGCACAAAGTCTTGCTGCAGGGTGATGGAGTGCACCGTTAAGGTGATCCATTTCAGACATTAACTTCCTGTGACACAAGGGAATCACCAAGAAAATGAAACAGAGGAAATTATGACCTGCTGGTCAGAATGGATTTGTAACTCAGGAATGCCACATTAATATTCCCTATACTTATCTTGGAGAACAAGACTTCGGGGGGAAAAAAATCCAAAAAAGAGCTTGTCTCTTTATGTGAGTATATTCTGCAATGGCAAGCTATGCAATTTTTGATAGAAGACTGCTCTCAAGGGGAAAAAGCTCAAAATTGCTTTATAGATTATTCACAAAGGAATTAAAATAATCAATAATTATAAAGTTATTTTCCAAATATCATTTTATGTTTGTCTTTTCAATATAATCTCTATTATTCTTATTGTATTTGATTCAAGATTGAATTCAATACATGGCATGCATTCAGTTGGAGAGAATTGAGATAAAAAGAAAATAAGCAGTCACTAAGAATCATCAAGTCATTCTCTTTCCAGGTTCATCAAACTTTTTCATCCTTAATAAAAACTATTCTTTATAAAGTATTAGATATTAAACAGTGAATGAACTACTTATTTTACCTAGTGGGCAATGTCAAATGAAAATAGCAAATATTGACAAAAGTCTTCAATACATGATGAGGTTTCTCTAAATAATTTTGTTGTTGATGATGATGTTACATATCATTGCATCACTTGTGATTCATAGTGACCCTATGCACAATAGCTATGAACCTAGCCCTATTCTGAGCCTATCTCACTGTGTCAAACACACCTACACCCTTTGCCCCAGTTACTATGTCAATCCATCTTATCTTGGTTCTTCCTCTCCTATGCTGTCCCCCCACCCATGCAAGAACGGTGTCCTTCTCCAAGATCTTCATGGCCACGTGTCCAAAGTGTATGAGATGGAGCTTAAATATTCTTGCCTATAAGGAGCAGCTTGATTTCATCCTCTCCAAGACGGAACTATTTGTACCCTTGGTGGTCCATGGTATGTTCAAGACTCTTCAACATCACATCTCAAATGCATCAATTCTACTTCTGCCATTCTTCTTGTTGTTGTGTGCTGTTGAGTCACTTGTGACTGGTAGTAACACTATAATAGTTCTGAAACCTGCTTTATCTTGTGCCACCTTTCATTTCTGACACACCTACCCTCATTACCACAGACACTGAATCAATCCATCTCGTGGATCTCTATCCCTCCACTCTTCCAAGCATGATGTCCCTCTCCAAGCACTGGTCTGTCCTTGCAATATGCCCAAAGTATGTCAGAAGAAGCCTCAGAATTCTTGCCTCTAAGGAGCAGCCTGATTTCACCCTCTTATATGAACCTGTTTGTTCTCCTTGCAGTCCATGGTATATTCAACACTCTTCTCCAGCACCACAGCTCAAAGGCATGAAGACTATGGCTTGGACCAGGTACACCTTAATCTCCAGATTAATATTGTTGCTTCTCAGAACTCTGGAGAGGTCCCTGACAGCTGCCTTTCCCTGTGCAATTCATCTTTTAATTTTCTAGCTTCTGGTACCAAGAGTGTTGACTGTGGAACCAAATGAAGCTGTTAATGATCTCAATCTCTTCACCATCCATCATAATGCTGCCAATCAGCCTAGTGGTGAGAATCTTTGTTTTCTTGATGTGGAGCTTCAATCCTTATTGAAGGCTTCAGTCCTTGACCTTCTGCAGAAAATACTTCAGGTCCTCCTCAGTTTCAGCAAGTAGGATTGTGTCATCTGCATAACACAGGTTGTTGAGTCTTCCTCCAATTCTGATATTTCTCCTCATAGAGCCCAGCCTACTAGATGATCTGTTCTGTAAATAGATCGAAAAGTATGGGGACAGGATACATTTCTGGAGTACAACCTTCCTGATTTTGAACCATGCAGTGTCTCCTTTCTCTTTTCTGAACAATGCCACTGTCATCTTTAGTTAATTTATAATAAGATAGTACTATTGTTCAAATCTACAAGCTCCACACTCCAGACTCAGGTTGCTTGATGTGGTTCTACTTTGAAACCTAAGCTTCCTTGTTTCAGTGTCCTTCCCAGAGTACGTTGATCTTACTAATTGTTATCTGCTCAGTTCTGACTCAGTGACCCTTTATCATATTCACTAACGTTATAAGTCTTAACGGCAGGAGACTGTCTAGTTTTCTCCCCAAGATGGTCTAGAGGATTCAAACCTCTAGAGGTACTTGACCTTTTAGTTAGTAGCACAATATGCTAAAGACTATGCCACATGAACTTCTTCAAACAGCTTAGGGATGTCCCTTTTCTTGGAAGACAATAGACAACTCTTTTGTCTATTTCCTGCCTGTTGTTGTTTTTGTTGTTGTTGTTATGTGCCATCAAGTTGCTTTTAGACTCATAGTGACCTTCTGTACAAGAGCCCTAAACTTGACTCTATCATGTGTCAACCTCACTGTCTCTTACACACCTACCTCCATTACCCCAGTCACTGAATCAATCCATCTCATTGAGGGTCTTCCTCCCTTGCACCGTCCACCCTCCCAAACATGATGTCCCTCTCCAAGAACTGGGCCCTCCTTGCAACATGCCCAAAGTATATCAAATGATGTTTAAGAATCCTTGCCTCCAAGGAGAAGTCCAGTTTTACCTTCTCCAGAACAAATATGTTCATTCTCCTAGCAGTCCACGGTATATCCAACACTCTTCTCCAGCACCACAGCTCAAAGGCATCAATTCCCTTTCTATCATCCCTAGTCAATGTCCAGCTCTCTGACTCATAGCACAGAATTGTGAAGACTATGGCCTGGATTAGGCACACTTTAGTCTCCAGCTTAACATTCTTGCTCTTCAGTACTCTGGAGAGGTCTCTGATAGCTGAATTTCACAATGAAATTCATCTCTTGCTTTCCTGGTTCCAAGAGTGTTTATTGTGGAACTAAGTAAACTAAAACTGTTAACAGTCTCAATCTCTTCATCATTCATAATGATGCTGTCAATTGGCCCAGTGGTGAGATTCTTTTTTTTTTTATATTGAGCTTCAATCCATATTGAAGGCTGCAGTCCTTGACCTTCTGCAGCAAATGGTTCAGGTTCTCCTCAATTTCATCAAGCAAGGTTGTGTCATCTGCATAACTCAAGTTGTTGACGAATCTTCCTCCAATCCTGAATGCCCCATTCCTCCTCATACAGCCCAGTATCCCAGATGATATGTTCTGCATACATACTGAAAAGGTATGAAGACAGAATACATCCCTGGTGGACACCCTTCCCAATTTTGAACCATGCAGTGTCTCCTTCCTCTGTTCTGATAACTACCCCTTGGTTCAAGTATAGGTTTTGTGTAAGCACAATCAAATGTTCTGTGACTCCCATTCTTCTCAGAGTCAGCCACAGCTTGTTGTGATCCACACAGTCAAGAAACTTTTGAATAGTCAATGAAGCACAGATAGACATTGCTCTGGTACTATCTGCTTTCTGCCAAGATCCATCCAACATTAGCTGTAATATCCCTAGTACCATGGCCTCTTCTAAACCCAGCCTGCATGTGTGGAAGTTCTCTGTTGATGTTTTGCTCCTGTCGTTTTTGGATAATTTTCAGCAGAATCTTGCTTGCATGTGATATTAATGATATTGTTTGATAATTTCCACACTCTGTCAGGTCACCTTTCTTTGAAATGGAAACAAATATTGATCTCTTCCAGTCAGTTGGCCAGGTGGCTGTCCACCAAATTGCTTGGCACAATTTAGTGAACAAATCCAGGGCAGTGTCACTTTGTTCTTCTTCCTTTATTTTTCTCTAATTCCTTTCCGTTTAAGCTGACGTATTTCTGCGGCAGTGATTAAGTCACATGATTTTGTTAATTAAAAATTTTAGAATATTTATTGCTGGGTTTCACAATCAACACCGTTGGCACAGAAATCAGGAAATCAAAAGACAAATTACACTGGGAAGATATGCTGTCAAGGACTCTCCAGAGTACTGAAAAGCAACGATGTCAGTCTAGAGACCAAGGCGTGTTTGGTCGAGGCTATGGTCTTCACAATTACTTGCTATGCATCAGAGAGCTGGACAAAGGATGACAGAAGAAGAATTTATACCTTTAAGTTATGGTGCTGGAGAAGAGTCTTGAATACATACCATGGAATACCAACAACACAAATAAGTCTGTCTTTGAGAGGGTAAAACCAAGTTTCTCCTTGAAGGCCAGAAATTTGAAGCTCTGTCTGAAATACTTTGGATACATGGCCAGGAGGGACCAGTCCTTAGAAAAGAACATCATGCTCAAAAGGGTAGAGGGACAGCACAGGAGAGGAAGACCTGGGATGAGATGGATTGATACAGTAACTGTGGCAATGGGGGTAGATGTGACGAAATCAGTGAGACTGGCTCTAGCAAAACAGATTTCCAAGATGTTGTACATAGTTGGATCACAGGGGACTCAATGGCACATAATAAAGCAACAACTAGTGAATTTGTACAATAGAATTTTACTAATCTTCCAGTGTTCTTGTAATTTTGCACAATTCTGGTTTTATTCCATTTCTTTCCTCTTGCTTTTTACTATGTGGCAATAAGAATCATCACATCTCCACTGAGATCTTGCTTAGACATCTCACAGATCACTACGAACACTATTACGTTCATAGATTTGCACAAGAACACTCCAAATTAACTTAAGGCTCCTGACATGAAATTATGGCTATGCTGAGATGTGAGGTCAAAACTTCATTTTTAATCAAAAGTAACTTCTGCATCAAAATTATTTCAGTAACTCTTCTTTGTGTCAGGAAAAGTTTTGGAAAAGTATGTAATTTTGTTTGAGTTTTGCTTATTAAAGAATGAATCTGGGAAACTAAGACCAAAATGATTCTCAGAACAGGAACTTACTCAAAATGAATGTTACAGTTGTGCATGTTCACAACTAAGAAGATCTCACAATAACTTCAAGGTCAAATGCATCCAGTTTTGTAACCCTATCTATGTCAGTGACTTGTTATGTGCCTATAGGATCACTTGCTATACA
Source organism: Elephantulus edwardii (assembly GCF_000299155.1). Classification (NCBI taxonomy): domain Eukaryota; kingdom Metazoa; phylum Chordata; class Mammalia; order Macroscelidea; family Macroscelididae; genus Elephantulus; species Elephantulus edwardii. Next base: position 2,205,542 of record NW_006399760.1, on the reverse strand, counting down.
TTTGAAGGCTGGGAAAAGAATTAAGATGGCAGAAGAAGTAATGCCTTTGAGCTGTGGTGTTGGAGAAGAGTAATTAATATCCCATGGACTTCCAGAAGAATAAACGCATCTTGGAAAACGTGCAGCCAGAGTGTTCCTTGGTGGCAAGCATGACGAAGCTTCATTTCTCATACTTTGAACATGTTGTTAGGAAAGGCTATTACTTGCAAAGGGAAATCATGCTTGAAAAGGTGGAGAATTAGTGAAAGAGGAAGACTGTCAATGAGATGTCTTGACTCAGTGACTAAAGCAATGGGCTCAAGTAGGTCAGAGGTGATGAGGATGACATAAAACAGGACAAGATTCAGGCTGGTGTTTCATAGGGTCACTATGAATCATACTCAACACGATGGCAAATAACAATAACAACAACAGCAAATTGATGTCAGCCAATTGCTGAATTTTTGTTGAAGTTCTTTGCATTTTTCTCCCTGAACTGCCTCTTCTTGTATCACTTGGGTCAGAATGCTCTGGTTCATATAATTTTCAATTTTCAAACTGCCAATCATCTCAATAAAAGCTCTGTGCTGATAATTTCATTTACACTTAATTACCATAGATGCACAGGTTTCTGATTGGCAGTCTACCATGTTATGGACCATCCCACCATAACAGCTGTCTTCAAAAATGCTCAAATGTATTGATTGCCATTGAGTCAGGATAGACTCATTGCAGACCCTCCACTGGGTTTTTTGGAGGCTATAAACCTTAAGGAAAGAGACTGTCCAGCTGAGAATCTGTTAGATTTGAAATGCCTAGCTCCCTACCCAGTAAGGTCACTAGAGCTCTTCAAACTCATCTTAGGGTGATAAATAAATTTATTAAAAAATATCTCAGTCAATAAGAGGTTGGTAAGACATGGGCCCAAGAAAAAGCACAATAAAAATAAAAGGCAATACTAAAGGAGATTTGAAGCTATGAGGAAGCACTGGCCTATGTGGAAAAATCAAACACCTTTCTTTGGTTGACTGATCTCATGTATTGGCTGAAGAAATCTAGATATTAGAAAGGAAAAATTGATCTTGAAAGTATCTAGTGTCAAGTTAATATAAGTTGACTTCACACTATACTCTTTAATTTGGAGGTCAGAAATTACAAGGAGGCCAAAAGAATGAACAGATAGGTCTCAAAGAGAAGTGCAGCCAGAGTGCTCTTTGGAGACAAAGATGATGAAGCTTTGTCTCACATACTTTGGTCATGCTACTAGGGGGGGCTGTTCCTTGAAAAAGGAAAAGTCAAGGGTCTCCAAAACAGAAGAAGGTCCTCAATCAAGTGGATTGACACAGTGATGCAGCAATGGTCTCTAGTGTATCAGGAAGTGTAAGGATGGCTCAGGATAAGAAAGTGTTCAGATCTGTTGTTCATATGGTCACTATGGGTCATATTCGACTTGACGACACCTAAGAGCAACAAAGACAACAATAAAAGCATGACCTTTGAAACTTGGTCAAGTCTATAAGCAAGGAGTGAGTGTAAAGATTTATTTCTGGAAATCCTTTTCCCAAACCTTAACATAACAGCTCCTCATTGGATCTTGTGATGAGTAGCACTTGTCAAAATGGTGACAGTTCAAATCTACCCAGTAAGGCCTCAATAGACAGGCCAAGGGATCTGCTTAAAAGGTCATAGCCCTGAAAATCTTCGGAGCAGCTCTAATCTGCACACAGGGGTAACCATGAGTCAGAGTAGACTCTACAATAAATGGTTTAATTTGGTTAAATAAACTGAGACTTGTGATTGAAGTGAAAATAGAATTCCAGTGTGTAAAAGTTATGAGTTTTTGAAGTTTCTTTATAAATGACCTGTGGTGACCTGAGGGGTGGACAAGTTGTCTAACTTATCCCCAAGAGCCCAATATTCATTGAAAAATCCAAGTTATTATATTCCCAGTGGTGAACCTGTGAACAGAGAACATCTCCTCATGTCCGGGAAGGTTGAAGAACGTACCAGTTACTTACAAAATGATAGCATCGTTTTCAAGTTGACATTTTCTGAAAATATTTGTAAAACCAATTTATACCTTTTTAAGAAAGCTCTGGCTGCCTAGTGGTAAGAAGCCATGCTGCAATCCCAATGGCATGCAGTTCGAATCCATCAGCTTTTCCTTGGTAGAAGGATAGGCAGTCTCCTCCCCTATGATTAGCTGCCTCTGAAAACCTGCTAGAGGGTCAGTTCCGATTTGACAACAAGCAACAATGATATACCTTATAAACATTTTCTAGATTTTTTATGTTTATTTCCTATTTTATGTTATATTTTCTTGCTACTGGATAAATAATAAAGATGCAAAAGATTAAATAAATAAATAAATAAATAAACCATCTTATTTACATTCCTTTACTCTAGCATGGCACTTCCCATGTTCATCACTTGCAAATATACTTAATAACATTTGAATAAATAGAACATTGAAATGTTTAATATTTTATATTGCTTAGTATTTCTATTCTGCCTTTTAAAAATCTCCTTCATGTTGAACCATCCAACATTATTCATGTTAGATTATGAATCACTTCTAATCAGAGAGAGACTCTGCCTGTCTAAATCTCTCTGCAGTAGCATTAGTTAGTGATTATAGTTATCAAGGGTTATCTCTATGTATACAGAAAAGCATATCATTTCATCAGCTCCATAGACTACAGAGTCTTCCACAAATTGCTTTGAACCCCAAGGCTAGTCGGACTATTGGTTAATGCAAATAAGCATAGCAAATATTTCTGCTTCGCCTGAGTAACTTCAATCCTATTTGAAACAGAATTATGTATTACGGTATTACAAGGCAGACTCTTTCAAGCAGGGCAAGGATCTGTATGCCATTAGAGAGTGTTCAAATTGGTTTCTCTTTAAAAAGAGGCAGGTTTGAGTTTGTTGATCAAATGAATTAAAGTGTTTCTCTCGTTTCTCCCTCTTAAAATGAGAAATTGCCTTTCCAAAGATTTTAAGCATAACAAGGACCCCTGAAAAATAGTCAAAGATTTGGGAACCTAAACTGGCAACTATTGGTAATGAATATCTCATGTATCCTAATCTATCTCTATAATTCTTGTTTTGTTGTTGTTATGTAATTGTGACTCATAGCTACCCTATGTACAACGACCCTATACTCTGCTCTATCCCATGCCAATCATATTGCTTCCAACACACCATGTCCCATTATCCAAGTCACTGATCAATCCATTTCATCAAGGGTCTTCCTCTCTTGTGCTGTCGTTCCACCCTCCAAAGCATTAAATCCCTCAAGGTCTGGTCCTGCCTTACAACATGTCCAAAGTATGTCAGAGGAAGCTTCAGAAGCCTTGCCTCCAGGGAGCATCCGGGTCTCATCCTCTCTAGAACAAAACTGTTTGTTGTCCTACAAGTCCATGGTATATTCAATACTCTTCTCCAGAACCACAGCTCAAAGGCATCAATAATTCTTCTATCATCCCTAGTCATTGTTCAGCTTTCTGATTCATAGCAAGTAATTGCAAAGACCATGGTCTGAATCAGTTGCACCTTAGTCTCCAGACTGAGATCATTGCTTTTCAGTACTTTGGAGAGATCTCTGACAGCAGACTTTCCCGAAGCAATTCATCTTTTAATTTTCTGGCTGCAGGTACCAAGAGTGTTGATTGTGGAGCCAAGTAAACGGAAGCTGTTAAGAATCTCAAGCTCTTCAATGTCTATCATTGGCTTAATGGTGAGAATCTTTGTTTCCTTGATGTTGAACTTCAGTCCTTAGTGTATTTTATTAGAGTGTCTGCAATTGTTTGTTGTTATGAGTCACCAGTGACTCATAATGACCCTATGTACAACATCCCTAAACCCTGCTCTATCCCTTGCCAATCTTATTGTCTCGGACTTGCCTATTCCCGTTACCCCAGTGACTGAGTCAACTCATCTCATCGATGGTCTTCCTCTCTTGTGCTGTCCCTCCACCCTCCCAAGCATGATGCCCCTCTCCAAGTACTGGTCCTGCCTTGCAACATGTCCAAAGTATGTCAGACAAAGCTTCAGCATCCTTGCCTCCAAGGAGCAGCCTGCCTTCACCCTCTCTAGGACAAGCCTGTTTGTTCTCCTAGCAGTCCATGGTATACTAAATACTCTTCTCCAGCACCACAGCTCAAAGGCATCAATTCTCCTTCTATCATGCTTAGATGAGAGAAGGAGGCTTTTTTGATACATACCAAGTAATTGCAGAGACTATAGCCTGGATAAGGCACACCTTAATCTCCAGACTGACATCATTGCTCTTCAGTATGTTGGAGAGATCTCTGACAGCAGACTTTCCCAAAGCACTTTTTAATTTCCTGGCTGCTGGTACTAAGAGTGTTGATTAAGGAGCCAAGCACACTAAAGCTATTAACAAACTTAATCTCTTCACCATCCATAATGATGCTGCCAATTGGCTCAGTGGTGAAAATTTTTGTTTTCTTGATGTTAAGCTTCAATCTATATTGGGGGCTGCAGTTCTTGACCTTCTACAGCAAGCACTTCAAGTCCTCCTCAGTGTGTAGGGTAGATATTTAATTTTCTCCATATAATCTTCTAAGCTGTTGATTTATTGTTATGTATATTTTGTCATATGCATACAACTCAGTAGAGAAAGTAACTAAAAAGCAAGTGTAAAGAAAGAAAACAAGGTAAGAAGAGAAAGTTTGCTTTAATGTATACTAATTTTTACGAAATCTCTTTTATACTTCTTCATTTGATACTTTTCAGCTTTGACTCTATTTCATGTTATGTGTCATATCGCCTATGAATCTCAAACCAGTCTAATCCCTCAGCCTTGACACTCCCATAGACAATCTGACTATCTAGTTATTTCTTTGATTAAGGTATGCTTGTTCCAGTCATGTTCTTCTCAATTATTTGCTATGCATCTGAGAGCTGGGCAATGAATTGTGGTGCTGGAGAAGAGTATTTAACATATCATTTACTGCCAATAGAGCAAACAAGTCTGTCCTGGAGAGTGTGAAATTAGGTTGCTCTTTATAGACAAGGATTTTGAAACTCCGTTTCACATACTTTGGGCAAGTTGTCAGGAGGGGCCAGTACTTGGACATTATGCTTGGAAGGGTGAGGGTCAACTCAGGAAGAAAGACAGACCCTGGTAATTGGATTGTCACAATGGCTAGGGCAGAGTTGAGAGCCATTGTTCTGTCATAGTTGATGACACACAACAAAAATAATTATTTGTGGGCCCGAGTTCTTGTATTTTGTAAACTCCTTGAGAATTAGGGCCATGTCTTACTCCCTTAAAGCTTTCTGTCTATTTCTGTGTCTGGCCCATTGTGTAGGCCAAAATGAATGTCAGAATCTGGATATTTAGAGCAAAACCAATTTTTTAGTTTTGGTGAAGACTTTCTTATGCTCAACTTTAGACTAAACATCCTTCCAACCAGCAGCATACATGTTTTCTTCAGATTTACTGATAAAAAAGAAACCCAGGCCTGAGTTTCAGAGAGAAATACGTCAGCCCATGAAACATCAAGGCACAATTGGTCACCAGATTCCATACACAATTAACATTGTATAATTTCTTTGTAGCTTACTTTTTGTGTCTCAGTTGTGGGGGGGGGAGGAAGTAGTATTTCCTTTATATGCTCTATTTCTTTCTTGAATTTGCCCTTCCTCCTCAGCAAGCTTATTTGCATAAAGTCATGCTAAAATAGGAAGAGATAGAAAATATGGACCCTAAAATGAGAAAGCAGAGAAGTCTAATGCAAGACATGTTCTCCAAGATCTTTGCTCACAGTTGAAATCGCCTTTCTACTCAACACTCTGCCTTAAACTCTTCCTCATACTACAAACAGTACAGAGAACCACAACAGCAGCTTGTTCAGACCTGCTTAAGGACTTGTTCATTTGACATGGTAAGGAACCACAGTGCACTTGACGTAGAGAAGTGATGGGGAAGTCCCAAATGGTAAATGCCGGAGCAGTGTTTTCACAATTCTGGTGTGTCTACAGGAACATAGGATAAAACATCAAATGATTCTTCACAGAGCACTAGAAGATCCACTGATGGCCACCAGCGCAACATAATATTTTCATTATGTATGTGTATATGTAATGTAAACATATGTATATATATATGTATATGTATGCATACATATGTGAATGTATGTCTATATGTATGCATATATGTGTATGTATATATATATATGTATATATATATATATATATATATATTATATATTATTGATAATACTAGGCATTCAATGATTCCTAAAGTTTTCTTGCACATGCAGCCAATAGAGGGCATTTTAAAACATGTCTGTGTACATTCATTTAGCGAGGAGCAGGGCTCTGGCAGGCTCTGGTAAACCAGTTACTGTCAGTCTTTATGTTAAAAGACTGCTATATTTCTCCTGCAGATTAGCAGTTGGATTTGAACTTCCGACTTTTGTTTAGCAGCACAACATATAACACACTATGCCGCCAAAGCTTCTTTGTGTATGCTAGACACTTACAACTACTACTTAATTGATTCTTCACTATAATCTTATGAGGTAAATATTCTTTATTATCATCAGTTGAAAGCATAAAAACTGTGGCACAAAGATAACAAACAAGCACGCAATTGGTAAGTGATAAAACAGGGATCTTATCCAGACAGGTAGCCTCTGGAGGTCTTTACTCTTAACGAGCAGCAATTCCACCTTTAAACACCACGATTCATTTACGATTTCATGCTCTCTAAAATTACAGTGACCAAAATTTCTAGTAAATGAAACATCTATTTCTAAATTTGTCTTTTTGAGGATAATGGGTGTTATCCAGAATCTCAAAAAACAACAAATGTAGATGGTGCATTTGAAATAGGATAATTAAGGAGGGTACAGTTACAAGGAACTGCTTGGGTGGTGAAAGTGGTTTACAATTTGTTGATAAATGAAAACTTTTAAAACAGCCAGAATCACTGCAAAAGAAATGCCTGATAAAGTGTTTCTGTAAAGATTGTTGTTGTTTCTTTCTAGACGCAAGTCCACTCCAGCATTTAGTCATCCTGTGTATAACAGAGCAAAACTATGCCCAATCCTGCAACATCTTGATAATCCCAGCTGTATTTTATCTCTTTGCTAAAGTAACTATATAAATCTCATTGGAGGATCTTCCTCTCCTTTGCTGACTCTCTCTTTTTTTTCAAATATGATGTCCTTTTCCACGGGCTGGCCTCTCCTGCTAAGATGCCCAAAATATATAAGATAAAGTCTTTTCAAAGTATACTGTATTGAAACAAATGAGGGAGAGAACTGTTTAAAAGGGATATATTATTAGGCATTATTATCATAACAGGAGTCCAGAATGAAGTCTGCATATTGGAGTGGACTTGGGGGGAGGAAATGCATAACAATGAAATAATTTTTCTTTTTCTTTTTAAAGAGAAGAGTGAATGGGGGGAGAAAAGTACAACAATGAATGAAAGGAAATCCAAAGTCTGTAAATTTTCATTAAAATTAATAATAATAATAAAAGGAAGGATAAAGAAAAACAGTCTTACTGCACTTCTCCCAAAAAACCCTCTGGACGAACTCTACACAAGTGTTAATTATGTGTTGGAAGTCAACTCAATGACAGCTAATCACGACAACACAGGTGGAAGAGAGTGTTTGCCAAGTTAAGAGGAAGAAGAACTGCAAGGGGTAGAGCTATAACATGGGAGGTCTAAGAACAGCTGAAATCAGTTACTAGAGTCAGGTAAAAGAGAAGGTCATAAAATGAGCCACCAGAGGAACATAGAATGAGCCAACAGAAGTCAACGTGATCTAGGGAAGTATGACATTGTGGGAGGTAGGATATTATCCATATGAATACAAGGAAGATCTATTAATGCAACTATTATTCAAATATGCATAAAATAGCTAAAGCCAAAGAGAAGGAAATATTTTTACCAAATTTTACAGTCTGAAATTGACCACACAATCAAAATGTGTTAATGATAATTGATGACTAGAATACAAAAGTTGGAAACAAGGAAGAAGTAATAGTAGTTCGAAAGTACTGACTTGAGGACAGAAACAAGGCCAGGGAAAATGATCAAATTTTGTATGTTCAATGATTTATTCATCACAAATAAAATATTTTAAATTTTTTTACTAGTTTATTTACAAAATTCTAACACAAATTCAAACAAATTCTTTCCATTTCCTTCACCCTCCCACCCATCAAATTGTACAATCCAATGATTAATCCCTTCTTCCCCCGGTACATCCACATCCCTCTGCTTCCAGCCTCTCCCATATCTCCTGGATCATTATACTCATTCTACAATAATGGTCTTATACAATATTTATCCTTGTGGGACTGAGTTAGTTCACTCAGCATAATGCTTTCCAGTCCTTCCCAAGTTAGGTAATAATTTACAAAGTTATTGCTCCTGCATAGTATTCCATTGTGTGAATGTACCATAACTTCTCAGTTCATTCATTTGTGGTTGGACATTTGGGCTGTTTCCATGTTCTTGCAATGGTGAATAATACTGCTACAAACACTGGTGTACAATTCTCAGTTTGTGTGTCAATTCTCATATTCTCAGGGTATATTCCAAGTAGTGGAATAACTGAGTCATATGGAATTTCTATGTTCAGTTTTTTGAGGAAGTGCCAAACTGCTGGGCAATCTCCTTTCATATTATTAACTGCCTCTGAAAACCCACCAGAGCATCAGCTAGGGGTTGGTTCCAACTCAGTGGTACACAAACACAATTTTTAAAAAACATAGACAGCAACTTTACACACGGACCTATCCTGGTGACTGCATAAGAATCAGATTGATTACATCTGTGGAAAGAATCAATTATCTGTTGGAGAAGCTCAATATCAGCAGACAAAATAAGGCTAAGTGCTGACTGTGGAACACACTATCAATTACTTATAAGCAAGTTAAAACTGATGTTGAAGATCGTGGTAGGAAAGGCTATTTTTTGGAGAGGGACATCATACTTGGGAAGGCAGAAGGTTGATTAAGGAAAGGAAGTCCCTCAAATTGATGCAGTGACTGCCATAATGTGTTTTAGTGTGTCAGAAAATGTTAGGAAGGAATAGGACAGAATAGGACAGGGTTCAGGTCTGTTATTCATAAGCCTGCTATGGGTCTTATTCAACTTGACAGCAAGACATTAAGATGCTGGTGTCCAAACAGAGAAAGTGAATAGTACATATATTAAGATCAGCAAAAATGTGTGTCAGATTTGTATCCTTTCTCCATATCTACTCAATTTGTATCCTAACAAATATTTGAGAAGCTGGACTCTATGAAGAAGAATGTGGCATCAGGATCAAAGGAAGACTAATCAACAATCTGTGTTATTCAGATGGTACAACCTAGCTTGCTGAAAGTGAGGAGGACTTGATGTGCTTGCTGCAGAGAATCAAAGAGGATCCCTCAGTATGAATTGCATATCAACATCATGAAAACACAAATTCTCACCACCGGACAGATAAGCAACATCATGACAGATGAAGAAAGGATTAAAATTGTTAATGAGTTAAATTTCTTTGAGTCCACAATCAACACACGTGGTACCAGTAGTCAGGAGATCATTAGACACATTCCATCGGAAAAGTCTGTAATCAGGGACTTCTCACAATTACTGAGGAGAAATGATGTCAGTTGAAAGGTTAAGGTGTGCCTGTGTAAGACCAACCTCTTTCAATCACTTGCTATGTTTCTGAGAGCTGAACAATGAACAAAGATAATGGAAGAATTTATGCCTTTGAGCTGTGATATTGGAGAATATAGACTATCCTATGGACTGACAAAAACAAACAAAAAATAGCAGAACAGATATATCCTGAAGAAAGTACTGAAAGAGTGCTTCTTGGAGGCAAAGATGACAAAGCTTTGTCTCACATATTTTGCCCATGTTATTAAGAGGGACTATTCCTCAGAAAGGTACATTATGTTTGGAGAGGTAGAGAGTGCATGTAACAAGGGAAGACCCTCAACCGGATGGATTGATGAAGTGTCTACTACAATGGATTAAAATATGTCTGAAATAATGAGGATGGCACAGGATAGGACAGGGTTCAGATCTGTTGTTCATAGAGTCACTAAGAATCGTACTTGACTCTTCAGCACTGAAATCAACAGCTCTCTCTTTTCTCTAATCTCTTTTTGGTGTTTGCGTGTTGATCAAATCCAACTCAGACAGGCTATTGTTGTACATTGACATGTTCCATGCAGATGAAACTGACAACATCCAAGACTAATTAGAGAAGGGTGAACAGAGGGGGTGGGGGTAGGCTGGGATCTATCTGGCTCAGGCCCACATAGCAATATAGCTCAATGAAAGTCCTAGAACAACTCACGTGTTCACCTTCTTAACCCCAGGAATGCACAACCTTTGCCTTTAGGAGAAGACAGATTATTATCTATAAATTGTGTAGTAGCACAGATTATCTCTCTGCCAAGCAATTAAACTATGCCTAATCCCCATGCACCTAAATTTAAACTTTTCTCATTGATCGTAGATGAATCCCCACATGATTTGCAAGACGTGTACTACACATTCATGACTCAGTTTTGTGCTGATTTTATCTTGATGACACCTGGATTTTCCTAAAGTTTAAATGTGTCTTTAGAAGCAAATCCCCAGGCGTTCGTGTCACAAAGAATAAAGAGAGCATCCCCCCGTGCCCCGCTTTCCTTCTTGCGGCAGCCCCTCACATTCAGACGTTGGACACATGCCATGCATTTTGCATTAGCTCTGTGGCAAATGTGTAGCATTAAAATACAAGCGCCTGTGCTCATTAGCCTTTTCAGGAGCCTGGAGACAGGAATTGGAAAGGTACAACTCAGAAAAATAATTCTCAGTGAGCAAGTAGCAATTTGCCAAGCAGACAGAAAAAAAAAATTGAGGAAAAGGGAGGGGAAAGCCAGAGAAAGTGGGCTGTTAATGAACCAAAGTCTGAGTCCCTAACAGTAAAGGAAAAGTGAGGAGGGAAACAAAAAAGCTTGTACCACAGAACATTGCTACATAATATAAAAAGGGACGTAAGTTTTGGTTTTCTGTGAACTGTTAATGCTAGCACCTATAGAAATAGGGAAGAGTTAAGTTACTGCTGTAGCACCATCTTAACAAACAAAGAGCAGGGCAGGTAGATCACAGCCCAGGTCAGGCAGCTTGCCATGTTGAGAAATGGTGAGCTGTCCTGGCCTTTGTCCGTCCTGAGTAGAAATGCCTTCAATTAAAAGGTTTATTACACAGCTTACACATATCTCCTTGGAAAAATTGATCTGTATTTTCTGCCTAATCCAACACACATGTGTAAAAACATAAATGGTCCCTCAGACATACATGTAAAACTTGAGAAGGTTGAGAGACATCTGACATACCTCAACTCCAGCTTTAGCAAGATAATTGCCTTTGATTCAAAGACCTAGGCTCGATGTGTGTGAATTTTCAGTGAAAATATGTTTCTCCTGCACCACATGTACGTCATGAAGATCAGAGATGATGTAAGCCCTATGTGAGTTTGTCCACATGACTTCCAGTTGGTTTTTTAATTCTGATTTGTTCTCATTCTTTCCACCTTCATGATATGATCTCCATTGTCAGTTCAGCTGACCCAGCAGAACTTCAGTGCTGACACCTGCCTGACAAGAAAGAAAAACTTTTCATAGGTTGTTCTGATAATTTCTTAAACTTACTAGAACAGGTATTAGAATACATTCAGTTTGACAATAAAAGGTGACACAATTCTTCCTAGGTTAAAAATAGATTATCTGAATAAATATATATTTAAAGAGTCAAGACCCAGAATACGGCTGTTTCTTGACTATCAAACTCTTTCTTTTCCCTCATAGTGAAACCTGAATGCAGGTAATGCTTCTGCAGTGGCCTTTGCTAGTTCCGGGCTATAGGTATGCTAGCATAAACATGACTCTCAATTCTGAGATGTATAGTTCATTTTAATAAACACAGAGAGTCTGTGGGGAACTAAGAAAACAGCCCCATAGCCTCTGTAGATACCTCTTTATGCTAATTTTGCTTTTTACTTCTATGTCTTAGTGACCTTAGCACCCAGCTGGAAAAGGAGTCTTCTGTAATGGAGAACAGCTCTGATAATCTCAAGCTATCCCTAAGTCTCATGGATTTCTGTCTTCAAGATTTTTTCCTACTCAGAGACCCCAGCATTCAAGTCTAAGTCCCCTGTCTCTTGCACACATTCATAGGTCTCTCTACATTTTGCTAGAAGAAAAATGGGCTCTGCCATTTCATTATATTCATCTTCTTTTTCTCTGTATTCTATGATTTATGTAAAACCTAGATTAGGCAGATTTGATCGGTCTTACAAAGATTCTTTCATATTTTAGAAAACTGTATTATATTTCCATAGAGCCTTTCTTTGAAGACATTGAAGGACTCAGAAAATGCCAATTTGAAACCAATTACCTCTACATTGAAATCTTTTTAGAAAAATAAAAATAATTGTGCCTGAATAAATGTCACAGGATATCAAGGTGTTAGAGATCATTTAGAATAATTTAAAAATTAAAAAACAGCAAACCCAAACTACTGCTATCAGATCAGTTCCCACTCATCACGGCCCTCCACAGAAGCCCTCCACTGGGCTTCAAAGGCTGGAAATCTTTATAGGCAGAGACCGTTCATCTCTTTTCTATGAAGCCAATTACAGGCTTGGAATGTCAAACTTTCAGATTACAGCCCAGTACAACACACACTATACCATAATGATTTCTTAAAAGGGAAAAAAAAATACACACACACACACACACACACACATACACACACACTACCATAATATCTCAATACTGTTCTCCCATTTACCTCTAATTTTTATAGATTATCAATTTAAAATATAATATGTGGCAGCGAGTAAATGAGTTTAAAGCCTTTCTTTCAGGCTTAAAACAGAAGGAGGTAGGTGGTTGGTGAGGCTCTCAGGAGCAGAGACCTCCTTGTTTCTCTATTTCACCACAGTGAGTGTGTCTTTTTCATCAAGGTCATGTCATCACCCAATACACTGCTGGAACTGCAGCACATACCTCTACACTATAAACTGGGAATTAGAGAAAATTAACAAAGGGGGAAGGAAAAAAGCTTTATTAGAAGCTCCATCCAATTATTGTTCCTATAATATTTACCAGAAAAGATTTATTAGCAAACAGAAGAGGAAAAATGGACACTAGTTGATCCCTGAACTGTCACACTGACACACAATGTCTTTACAGAATTATCATCCAGCTTCTATCATCTCCACTGACAAGAAATTTGCCACTTCCCAAAGCAAACTGTTTAATAGCATGTGGCTCTTTCCTATGTTTAGCGAAACCCTGCCTTCGTGAAACTACATATTAGGATCCCTACAGCAAGGATCAGAACAAATGGAATCTCTCTTCCTTATTAGTACATTGAGGAGTCCTAGAGGGGTAGAAGGCTACATGTCAGGATGCTAATCAAAAGGTGGGCAGTTCAAATCTACCAACTGTTTTGGAAAAGGAAAATGAACAATCTCCACGCATTAAGATTTACAGCCTTGGAAGCCCAATGGAGAGCCATCATGAGTTGAAGGATGTTATTTGTGAGGTGGTTGGATTCTGTTTATTTGTTTTCCTGAATTTATTAGTCCTTCAGGTACTTGAAGACAATCACTATACTTTCCCAAGATTTCCCTTGGCTGCTTTTGTCATTTGGCTTTGTTTTATTTGTTCTTCTTGGCTTTATCTAAAATAGTCTGGATAACTAACATTCTGATTCCTCTCTCTTTAGTCCTCTCTCTAAATTTTTTCCTTAGTGCACAGATTTTAGGATATATGATTCTGCAGTTATTGTGCCAGACCTGAGGAAGTGACTCTATCAAGTTTCGTAGTGGTTTACATTCATGTAGTCTTCATGGAGACAATGCGATAAATGCAAAAGTGTTTCCATAAATTGTGAGTTCTGAAAATATAGCACATTGGCTGTATCTTTGCATTTCCACAGAAGCAACACCACATAGTAGAGCTAGGTACAAACTAACTGACGTGCACACCTACAGCCCACTGAAGAAAATCTAATTCCATAGTTTACAATGAGAATATGAATAGTTAGATCATATAAAGGCTTTTAGTCAGATGACTTTACTGCCTCCCACTCAGACCTGACCTTTCCTTTGCTACTATGCCTGGACCAGATCTTCACTTGCCCATATGCTGCTGGAATTTGAACAGCATCCTTATTTCAGTCTGACACAGGAATTGCACTCAACAGGAACTAAGTGCCTTTCACTTAAATTACTGAGTGACAGTTTGGAGGGAAGGGGGGTCCCTAAATGCAGATAGAAGAGGCACACACACACAGTTCAGCTGTAATTGCTGAAAAGCTGGTTTTGCTGAGGGAAGAGATACAAATAATAGATTCTTACTTAAAGGGCAAAAGTTGCTGACAGTAGAGACCCACTTTAAAAGTCTAGGGACGTTGAAGAGTCTCATCTTAGCAAGGCAAAGTGGAATAATAATCTCTGTCATATGATGTTTATAGTTTCTATCCTCTTCTCATAGGGAAGTGAGTTGTCTATCAAATCACTTAGTGATACTGAAGAAAGTAGTTACTACCAGGAAAACAGCCACAGATCCACATGTTCAGGACTCATTCAATGCTTAGACACATTTGAGAATGCCTTAATGAGATTAATTGATATACTGACAGTAGCAATGATCTCAAATGTGTCAGAGATGATAAGGATGGCACAAGATAGAACAGAAGTCAAATCTGTTTTTCATAGTGTTGCTATGAGTCATATTCAACCTGATGACACCTAACAACAACACATAGGACATGTCATAGTTTGTTATGATTTACATAACAAACTATGGTTAACATTGAGAAGAATGGAAATTCCAGAACACTTATTCATGCTTTTACAAAACCTATATCTAGACCAAAAAGCTGTTGTCCAAACAGAATAAGGTAACATTGCATGATTTGGAATCAAGAAAGATGTGTATTAGGGTTGTATCCTTTCTCCGTACACACTTAATCTGTATGCTGAGTAAATCATTCAAGAAGCTGGGCTTTATGAAAGCTAAACTCTATCAGGACTGGAGGAAGACTCATCAATAACTTGTGTTATGCAGATGACAAAACTTTGTTCACTGAAAACAAAGAGAACTTGAGTCACTTGCTGAAGAGGATCAAAGACTGAAGTCTTCAATAGACATTACATTTCAGTAATAAGAAAACAAAAATTATCACCATTTGGATAAATGGGAAACATTGTGATAGATGGAGAAGAGAGTAAAATTTTCCATCATTTCACCTTGCTTAAATCTACAATCAACACCCTTTTTATCAGCAGTCAGGAGATCTGAAGACATACAACATTGGTAAAGTATACTGTTAGGGACCTCTCCAAAGTCCTGAAGAGCACTGGTATCAGCATAAAAACTAAAGTACATCAGATTCAAGCCAGAGTCAGATTCAAGCCATGATCTTTCTGATCACCTGCTTGGTATCTCAGAATTGGACAATGAATAAGGATAACTGGACAAGTATCAATGCCTTTGTGGTGTCAAAAAAGAGTGAGTGCTGAATATTCCATGGACTGCCAAGAAAATAAACAGATGTGTCTTGGAGAAAGTGAAACCAGAGTGCTTCTTAGAAACAAGGATGGTGAAACTTTGTCTCATATATTTTAAACATATTGCTAGAGAGGCTATTCCTTAGAAAGGGACATCATGTTTGGAAAGATGGAGGGTCAGTGAAAAAGAGGAAAATCCTCAAGGAGATGGATTAACACAATAACTGAAGCAATGGGCTCCAGTATATCAGAGATGATCAGGATGATACAGGATAAGATAGTGTTCAGATCTGTTGTTCATAAGTAGCTATGAGTCATATGCAACAAAATTTAACAATAACAATTTAAGACTTGTAGTCCTTTGGTTGAACAGTTAACACTTTTGACTGATAATAAAAAAGTAGAAGGTCAAGTCCACCCAAAAGTGTCTTGGAAGAAAGGTCAGTAGTCTATTTAAAAAAAAAAAACAACACACAGTTCTATAAAACCTATAAGGACCACCATTCCCCTCTGACACACATGGGGATATCATGAGTCAGAATGAACTCAGCAGTAACTCGTGGCTGTGATGATGGTGGCATAACTGGGAAGTCCACCTCTTAAGGAATTAAAGGATAATTTTATTATACCTTGGTTTCCCTCATACATTTGCCCACATCATCCAAGTGTCCCCTTTGTTGTATTATTAAAATTATTCAATCCCGTACAAGAAACATGGGCAACTTTTGCATGCCAGAGAGTGCATTAAACACTTAAGACACACCAATGAAAAAGACATGGTCCTTGCATTCAGAAAACTCCAAATTGAGTGTCAGAAAACAAACTTTAAATCTGATGGTGTTTCAATTGGCAATTTCAACTTCAAATCAGTGGAACTATGCTAGAAAAAAGTGTGGAATGAGGGGAAATTTCTTGATAAGAAATTGCTGTTGTTGCTAGTGCTATTGAGTTGAGTGTGACTCATAGCAGCCCTTTGAATGACAAATAAGATTCCTGTGCAATATTTGCAATCTTTGGCACACTCAATTCTATTGCTGTAGTCAATCAACCTGGTTGAGGGTCGTCTTCTCCTTTGCTGTCCCTCCACATTCCAAGCATGATGTTCTCTCCAAGGAATAGCGTATCCAAGTTTCATGCCCCAAGTATGTGAGAGGAAGCTTGGACATTCTTGTCTCAAGGAGCCCTCTGACTCCTCCAAGGCATGTCTGTGGGTTCTTTCAGCAGTTAATGAAATATTCCATATTCTTCTTCAACACCACTGTTCAAAGGCACCAATTCTTCTGTCATCTTTATTCCTTGTCCAGATTTCAGCAGCAAATAAGATGCAACTAATTTCTGGCATGGCCAATAAGCAATGATGTCAGTTTGAAAACAAATGTGCACTTGATTCAAGCCATGATCTTCTCAGTCAACTACTAAACATTGGGGAGCTAGACAATGAATAAGGATGAAAGAAGAAGATGATTGTCTTTGAGTTGTGGTGTTGGAGAAGAGTACTGAATATCCAATGGACTGCTGAAAGAATGAACATGTATGTCTTGGGGAAAGTGCAGGTGGGGTGCTCTCTAGAGGCAAAGATGACAAAGTTTCATCTCATACTTCAGATATATAACTAGTGAAGATAGGTGGTTCAAATTCACCAGTGGTTTTACAAAGAAAGAGGAGTAATATCTTCCCATGTTATTTATGACCTTTGGAACTCATTGGGTAGTCAGCTGCAAGTTTTTTCTAACTCGACAGCTGTGAATTTTAAAATATTTTCCTCAGATCCTATTTTTACATGGACCTTGATTCTCTGTCTTTCAAGAAGATAAATTATCCTTACATATGATTCCAACAAATATATTAACACAGTGGCCAATGTAGTTTGCATGGCCCAACCACTTCCTACAAGAAGAGATCCTGCTTCACCTCAACCATATGGTCTAAAATTAGATAAGAGACCTAAAATGAAAAGTGTTACTCCAGAAGAGGAAACAGAACACAAGCCTGGCCAAAGCAACTATGATCTTTACACAAATAATAAGTTATGTGAAATATAAATGTAGTCAATACATTTGGCTGCTAACCAAAAATTGGAGGTCTGCATCCACTTAGAGGTGCCCTGAGGCAGGATCTGGTGATCTACTTTAGAAAAAAATCAGCCATTTAAAATTCTAGGAAGCACAGTTCTACTGTGATCCACACAGCGTCACTAAGAATCCAAATCTTCTCCAAGAGAGTGGTTTTTACTCTGAGTTTAAACTACCCAGGAGGTATCAAAAGAAGATGGAAGGAATATACTGAGTCATTGTATCGAAAAGAATTGGCAGATACAGGAGAATTTAATGAAATAGCATTTGAGCCAGAGCCTACGGTGATGGAGGCAGAAGTTCAAGCTGTTTTGAAGGAAATAGCAAAAAATAAGGCCCCCGGAATAGATGGTATACCAATTGACATATTTCAGCTAAGAGATGCTGCCGTGGATGTGCTCACCAAGTTGTGCCAAGAAATCTGGAGAACAACCACTTGGCCAACTGACTGGAAAAGGTCTATACTTGTTCCCATCCCAAAGAAGGGCGACCCAACTGAGTGTGGAAACTACAGAACAATATCATTGATTTCACATGCAAGCAAGATTCTACTGAAGATTATCAAAAAACGACTGGAACAGTACATCAGCAGAGAACTGCCAGAAGTCCAGGCTGGGTTTAGAAGGGGTCGTGGTACTAGGGATATTGTTGCTGATGTTAGATGGATCTTAGCTGAAAGCAGAGAATACCAGAAGAATGTCTATCTGTGTTTCATTGATTATGCAAAAGCATTTGACTGCGTGGATCATAGCAAACTGCGGCTGACTCTGAGAAGAATGGGAATCCCAGAACATTTAATCGTGCTAATGCGAAACCTATACTTGGACCAAGAGGCAGTAGTCAGAACAGAGCAGGGCAACACTGCATGGTTCAAAATTGGGAAGGGTGTACGCCAGGGATGTGTCCTGTCTCCATACCTTTTCAACCTGTATGCATAGTAGATTATCCGAGAGGCTGGGCTCTATGAGGAGAATTGTGGCGTTAGGATTGGTGGACGATCTATCAACAATCTGCGTTATGCAGATGGCACAACCCTGCTCGCTGAAACTGAGGAGGACCTCATGCACTTACTACAGAGGGTCAAGGACTGCAGCCTTCAATATGGACTGAGGCTCAATGTCCAGAAGACAAAAATTCTCACCGCTGGACTAATCGGTAGCCTCAGGATGGATGGTGAAGAAATTGAGATTGTTCACAGCTTCAGTTTGCTCGGCTCCACGGTCAACACTCTTGGCGCCAGTAGCCAGGAAATCAAAAAGCATATCGCGATGGGAAAGTCTGCTGTTAGGGACCTCTCTAAAGTACCCAAGAGCAACGGTGTCTCTCTGGAGACTAAGGTGCGCCTGATGCAGGCCATAGTTTTTGCAATCACTTGTTATGCATCAGAGAGTTGGACAATGACTATGGAGGATAGTAGGAGAATTGACTCCTTTGAGCTGTGATGCTGGAGAAGAGTACTGAATGTACCATGGACGGCCAAGAAAACAAATAGATTCATCCTAGTGAGGGTTAAATCACGCTGCTCCTTGGAGGCAAGAATTCTGGGGCTTCGCCTGACATACTTTGGACATGTTGTAAGGAGAGACAGGTTTTTGGAGAGGGACATCATGCTGGGCAGAGTGGAGGGACAGCGCAGGAGGGGAAGGCCCTCTATGAGGTGGATTGATTCAGTGACTGGGGTAATCGGGATGGATGTGTCAGAGGCAGTGAGATTGGCACAGGATAGAGCAGGGTTTAGGGCTGTTGTACGTTGGGTCGCTATGAGTCGCAAGCGACTCGACGGCACATAACAACAACAACAACAGAGTATTTGGAGTCTGGAATTTAAGGCTGAAATCAGTCTACCAGGGCTATAACCTTATGACTGTTACTTAAACTCTCTCAGCTTCCGTTTTCTCCGGAGTAATAAGATGATAATCTTATCTAAATTACAGCATGGATGGACTTTTAAATTAGGTGATTCACCCAAAACCCTTAGCCCACAGCCTCTGCAGAACAAGTATTCACTAAATATCTGTCATCAACTTCTTCAAAGTTATATTGATGATGATGATGATGATGATGATGATGATGATGACGACGATGATGATGATGATGATAGGAAGAATATAGAATAGAAGAGATGAATCAGAAAAAGATATTAGTATTTTGCGTTAATTACAGTGAGTCTGGGAATGAATGATAATAGATCAAGGCAGAACTAGATTTATGTTGGATTTGGGTGCACTTGGACTTACAACATGTGTTGTTTTAATAATTCAAAGAACAATGAGATGTTCCAATTCAAGAGGGCAGGAGGTAGGTGTGCATTAACTACATGCTTGAGCTCAGTAGTGAAAAGAATTTGAGTTATACATGTCTAAACAAACAAAGTAATTGCTGTTCAACTCTGCCATCAAAGGCACTAAATCTGTTGTTTAATTGACACTAATGTGTGTGCTTTATCTGTTTTGTGTGATTTTGGTGAGCTTTAGTGAGTATAATGGATGAGATTGAATTGTGTCACCACAAAAATATGTGTTGAAATTCTAACCACTAAAGTCATGGCTGTAATCTTAATTGACAATAGGGTTTGCTTTGTTTTATTAACAAGGCGATTTCAGAGTAAGATATATTTGCACTACAAAAAGGCCAGGTTGGATACAAAAGGAAATAAAAACAGTAAAGAGACAGATAGGAATGACTACAAACTCAGATGAATCTACAATCCCAGGAATCCAAATACTGCTGATTAAATGAAAGAGATGCATGTTAGCTCCCATTCCAAAAAAATGACGACTGACCAGAGGGTAAAAATTGTTGATAAATATCATAAATATCACAGATAAGTAACATGTTGTTGAAAATTATCCAAAAAGTGGTTGGAAAAGTACATCAACAAGGAACAGCCAGAAATTCAAGCTGGATTCAGGAGAGGCAATGGAACAAAGACTTATTGTCATTGATGTTAGTTAAACAGATCCTAGATGAAAGCAGAGAGTATCAGAAAGACCTAAAGCTTGGGTTTAATTGATTTTGCAAAGGCATTTAATTGTTTGATTCATAATATATTGTGTATAACATTGAAAAGTATGGTAGTCACTGAACACATGTGTTCATGCAAAACTTGTATAAAGAACAGAAATAATCATTCAAACAGAACAAAAGGACATTTAAAGTCAGGAAAGTTATGCCCCAATTTTGTATCCTTTCTCCATTCGTATTCAAACTGTAAGCAAATAATCTGATAACTTAGACTGTATGAAAAAGAATGTGGTGTCCAGACTAAAGGAAGCCTCATCAAAAGCCTGCAGTGAGCAGATGACATAACTTTGCTTGCAGAAAGTGAAGAAGACTTGGGACAGTTACTGAAGAAAAACAAATATTGTAATCTTTAATATTAATTGCATGGTAACAACAAGAAAACAAAAATCCTTATCACTGCAACTGTAGGCATCATCATGATAAAGAAAAGATTGAAGTGTTAATTATTTTATTTCACTTGGATCCATAATTAACACTCATGGAAAAAACAAATAATGTAGTATATTGGTCAAATCTTCTGTCTTGGGCCTCTTTGGAGTACTAAAGAGCAAGGTAACCCAGTTTGAAGACTGCGGTGTACCTGATCCAAGCCATAGTCTTTTAGATTATTTTTCCTATGTATGTGATAGTTGGAGAACAAAGAAAATAAAAAAAGAATTGATATATTTTAATAGTGGTGTTGGTGAAGAGTACTGAATATATCATGGATGGCCAAAAGAGCAAACAAATCTGTCTCAGTGGAAGCACAAACTGGCTGCTTCTTGGAAGCAAGGAAAGTGAAATCTTTTCTCACAAACTTTGGGCACATTATCTGGAGATATCAGTCCTTAATGAAAGACATTCGTCTGGGAAAAACAGAGGGTCAGAGAAAGAGAGAAAACTCTCAAGGAGACAGTGACATCTGACATAGTGAGGCAATGAAATAGTGACTTCAATAATGGCTTGTGTGTGGTAGAGATTGTGAGAATGGTGCCCAATAGGTTAAGCTATTTTTTTATAGGTTCTCTATGAGCCACAGGCAACTTGACAGCACTTAAAACAATAGGAGCGACAGTAGACCAAGAAAGATCTCTCACTAGAGCCTTATCTGAATTTGAAATTTAATTTCCTGAATCAAGAGAAAAGAAATTCCTTTCCTTTAAACCATTACCCTGTGGCATTTTTGTCATAGCAGCAGAAGGAAACTAAGACAGATTTTGGTCATCTTAGTTTCACCTCCTTCTACCAGTACCTGCTGCATTTCATGGTGATGTCTCGAAACTACTCAATGGAGGTTCTTATTCTCTTCCCAGGGAGCTGTAGAAGATAAGAAGATTCACATTATGTGAATCACCCTTCCACAAGGATAATTTACATTCCAGAATTCTCTTGTGGAGTCAGGCTGAAGCCAAACTGTTCAGGACTTTGCTAACATGGAACCAAATCATCCTACTCTACTTACTTACCCTGCTTCGCTCACTTCTCTGCCAGTTTTCCCAAGGGTTAGTTCTTTAATCCGTTAGAATCTGCTTCTGAAAATTCAGCCTAAGTAAACTCCAACCACTCTTCACAAATGTAAAATTCAGCAATTGGAGCTGCTTTCTCTCCTGCCTTATATAGCACGGTTCCTGCTATACTTATAGGAAGACATAGGTTTTTTTGTTGTTGTTTTGCAGAAAAAGAAAATAACATGCATACAATATTCCTCCTTATTTTAACTGCTTCCTCAACTCTGTTAAACGCACTTATGGACCTCAACTTCAAATCTGTGGCTTTAAAACAGGAAACAAAATGCACGGTACAAAAAGGAAGAAGGAAAGATTAAGAAAACAGAGTATTTTACTCTTCTCAAAGCCTCATTCACATATTGTAACCTAACTCCTGTTTTACTTTGCTTTTTCTTCATTTGTTCTAGTTGGAAAATGAACTGGGTATGTTTAATATGTCCCTCTAGTACACTCTTTTCCCTCTTTTCTGTACTCTAGTAGCCTATTATATATTGTTGTTAGGTTGTTAAATATCGAGTCAAGTACAACCCATAGTGACTCTATGAACAAAAGATCTAAACCCTGTCATATCTTGTGTCATCCTCACAATTTCTGACAAATCAGAGCCCATTGCCACAATCTCCATGCCAATTCACCTAGTCAAGTCTTGCTTTCCATCTCAGCCCTCTACCTTTTCAAGTGTCATGTCTCTTTTCAAGGACTAGCCCCTCCTAACAACATGCCAGAGGTATATGAGGTGAAGTTTCATCATCTTTGCCTCCAAAGACCACTCCACGCTGGCTGCACCCTCTCCAAGACGTATTTGTTTGTTCTTTTGGTGGTACTCTTCTCCAACACCACAGCTCAAAGGCATCAATTCTTCTGCCATTCTTATTTATTGCTCAGTTCTTGCATAACAAGTGATTGGAAAGACCATGGCCTGAATCAGACATGCCTGAGTCCTCAAACTGACATTTTTACTCCTCAGCAATTTGGAAAGCTCCCTAACTGCAGACTTTCCCTGTGAAATACGTGTTGTGATTTTCTGCCTCCTGGTACCATGGGTGCTAATTGTTAATCCCAGTAAGATGAAGTTGTTGACAGTTTCAATCCTTTCTCCATCTATTATGATGATGCTTCTCAGTCCAGTGACAAGAATCTTTGTTTTCTTGATGTTAAAATGCAATCCATATAGAAGACTGTATTCTTTGATCTTATGCTACAAATACTTGATGTTCTCCTCCGTTTCAGCAAAGTTGTGTCATCTGCATAATCCAGGTTGTTGTTTCTCATGTGTGGAGCTGAAGGAAAACTAGCAAAGCAGAATGTACATTACATTTACTAGTCTTCCTTCAGCTTCACCCACAAGAAACAACATATGGCGTCCTAACATGGGGCTGGAGAGGTAAGACTAGGGATTGGACAGAACCAAATAGGCATCTGTCAAAAGTGGGAGAAGGAACTTTCGGCACTTTCAAAAAAGAATTAAAGAAATATAAAAAGATGGGGAATTTCTCATTCACAGAACAGCCTGCAGCTGTGTTACAGGGACTGTTGGAGAAGTCTGGGGTGAAGATAGTACCAAGTCTTTAAAAAAACTATTCAAGGCTATTAAAATACATTCTTATTGGTTTCATCTCTCTGGCCAAACTCAATTGAATCTGAAAGTATGGAAACAGGTCAGGAGAGCCCTCAGGATGGCACATCATATAGGAGAACATACTCCCATACATGTCTGGTCATTGTGCAACTTGCAACGAGGTCTCAGGCAACAGTACGGGCATAGGAGATATGAGTCAGCTGATGATTATTTCTCTCAGCCACTGCTGCCACTCATGAGAAACAACACAGGTTATTGATGATTCTCTCTCTGATCCTGATCCCACATTCCTCTTCATAGAGTCCAGCTTCTTGAATAATTTGCTCAGCACACAGATTGAATCTCAGTGAACTCCTTACAAACTAGAACTCAAAAGAAAAACATCAAGACATAGCATAGACAAATTTTCTAAAACACCAAATAAGCAAAACACTTCTGAGAAATGAAAATAAGTAAAGAGGCATAGCAATCCTTGACCTCAACACCTACTACACAGAAGTAGTACTAAAACAGCATGAATTGGTACAATGACAGACACACAGACCAATGGAACAGAATTGGGAACCCAGAAATAAACCCAGCTATTTCTGGCCAACTGGTATTAGACACAAAATAAAACCTATCAAATGGGAAAACTGCAACTTCTTCCACAAATGGTGTTGCCAAAACTGGACTGTTACCTGCAGAAAGCTGAAACAGGATCCACATCTCATACCATACACAAAAATCAAGTCAAGGTGGATCAGAGACCTGGGAGAAAAGCCCAAAACCATAGGATCATAAGAGACAAACTGGGATCAAGCTTAGATGGCTTAGTCTATGGTATAAAAAGACTGCCAAATACAACCAGAAATGCCCAGTCTGATGACATTAAAATTGGTGAATGGGACCTTCTGAAGATTAAATCCCTGTGTGCATCAAAAATTTTTTCCAACAAGATGAAAAGAAAACCAATGACTGGGATTTTCATAATGAAAGTTTGCAGAATATTCCTGGGTCACCACAAGAAGAATAAAAACAAACAAACCACAAAAAACAACTGATTACCCAATTACAAAATAGGCAAAAGATACGGAAAAAATTTTCACAGAGGAAGGTATTCGAATGGCCAACAGATATATGAATAAATGCTCAAAAATCACTGGCAATAAGAGAGATGCTAATCAAAACCATATCGAGATACAATCTCACTCTAGTAGAAGTGGCAAAGTTTAATAGGGCAGCAAGTAATAGATGTTGGAGAGGATGTGGCTAGATGGGAATTTTTATACATTGTTGGTGGGATTATAAAATGGTACAACCACTCAGGAAGGCATTTGGATGCTTCCATATGACCCAGCTATTCAACTAGTAGGAATATACCCTGAGAAAATGAGAACTGAGGCACACACAGAGACCTGTACACTAATGTTCAAAGCAGCATTATTCACCATTGCAAGAACATGGTAACAACCCAGATATCCAACCACGATCAAGTGGATTGAGAAAGTATGGTACGTTTACACACTGGAATTTTATGCAGCACACAGTAGAAATGATTTTGTAAATTACTACCTAACATAGCAGGGATGGAAAGCATTATGCTGTATGCTGAGTGAACTAATTCAGTTGCATAAGGACAAATACTGTATAAAACCATTTTTGTAGAATGAGTATTAGGATAGAAGGCCAGGAAGAGTAGAAGCAGAGAGATGAAGATGATGGGAGTGGGTTAATCATAGGGATTCACAATTTGGTGGTTGGTGGGGGTGAAGGAAATGTGAAAGATCCAATGTGAAAAACAATGTGTTTGAACTTTTTAAATAGACCAATATAATTTTTTAAAGGAGAGTATATACTAAAAAGAAAAAGTAAAGACAGAATACTCAATTAGCACAAAAAATAAGAGTGACCTACAAAAAGGAACCAATTAGATTAAGCTCTGCTTTCTCAGCAGAAAGCATGCAAGCCAGAAGATAATGAGATAGCATATACAGAAGACTGAAAGAAAATAATTGCCAGCTGAGGATTTTGTATCCAGCAAAGCTGTCTATTAAATGTGGAGACGAAATTAAATCATTTGTAGATAAACGGAAACTTAAGGAATCTGTGCAACAATACCAACACTACAAGAAATATTAAGGCACATTCTTCCCATAGAGACAGCAAAGAAAAGTGAGAGGACCAAGGTAACCAGAAACAACAGACAAGGAAACAGCAAAATGGCAGCAATAAAACTTGGCCTGTTAATAATCACACTTAATGTGAATGGCTTAAATGAACAAATTAAGAGAAAAACAGTACAAGAACTTTTTTTTAAAAAAAGGCTCGTCAGTATATTGCTTACAAGAGACACATCTAAGAAATGAGGAAAAAGATAAACTGAAAGCCAAAGGATGGAAAAGATATATATACCAAGCATATGACTTTGGGATGAAAATTACTATAAAAGATAAGGAAGGGCACTATAAAATTATTAAAGGCACAATAGATCAAGAAGACATAACTTTAGATCTGCAAAATACATAAAACAACAGTTAACAAAATTAAAGAAAAAAATAGACAGCATATCAATAGTGGTAGGAGAATTTATCATTTAGCTTTTCCAAAAGAATAAATCACCTCAAAAGAAACTTAACAAACTCACAGAAAAATTAAACTACACAATTAGCCAAGTTGACCTTATAAGTGGATTCAGGATTGTTGTTGTTGTTATGTGCCGTCAAGTCGCTTGCAACTCATAGCGATCCTATGTACAATAGCCCTAAACCCTGCTCTATCCTGTGCAAATCGCATTGCCTCTTACACACCCATCCCGATTACCCCAGTCCCTCAATCAATTCACCTCATAGAGGGTCTTCCCCTCTTGTGCCCTCCCTCCACCCTCGCAAGCATGATGCCCCTCTCCAAGGACCTGTCCCTCCTTACAACATGTCCAAAATATGTCAGACAAATCCCCAGAATCCTTGCCTCCAAGGAGCAGCCTGTTTTAACCCTCTCCAGCATGAATCTGTTTGTTTTCTTGGCAGACCATGGTACATTCAACACTCTTCTTCAGCACCACAGCTCAAAGACATCAATTCTCCTTCTATTCTTCCTAGTCATTGTCCAAATCTCTGATTCATAACAAGTGATTGCAAAGACCATAGCCTGTATCAGATGCACCTTAGTCTCCAGAGTGACATCATTGCTCTTCAGTACCCTGGAGAGGTCCCAACCAGCAGACTTTCCATCACAATACGTTTCTTGATTTCCTGGCTACTGGTGCCAAGAATGTTGACCATGGAGCGAAACAAACTAAAGCTGTTAAAAATCTCAATCTCTTCACCATCCATCCTGATGACACCAATTGGTCCTGTCTTCAGGATTGTTGTTGTTGTTGTTATGTGCCGTCGAGTCGTTTGTGATTCATAGCGACCCTATGCACAACAGCCCTAAACCCTGCTCTATCCTGCGCCGACCACACTGCCTCTGACACACCCATCCCGATTACCCCAGTCACTGAATCAATCCATCTCATAGAGGGTCTTCCCCTC
>NW_006399760.1:2175697-2177202 GCF_000299155.1 Elephantulus edwardii | reverse complement strand
CACACTCAGTTCGGTCACCTTTCTTTGGAATGGGAACAAATATGGATCTCTTCCAGTCAGTTGGCCAAGTGGTTGTTCTCCAGATTTCTTGACACAACTTGGTGAGCACATCCAGGGCAACATCTGTTATCTGAAATACTTCAATTGGTATACCATCTATTCCTGGGGCCATTTACTGAACCTAATTATGACTCAATTTATTTTCAAGTGCACACGATACATCCTCAAGGATTGATTAGGGCACAAAGCCACCCACAATCAATTAAAAATCATTGAAATAATACAACAAATCTTCTCAGACTATAAAGCTATGAAACTAGAAATTAACAACAAGAGAATAAGAGATGAGAACCACCCAGCTGGAAGCTAAGTAACTCCCAGTAGAGCACAACTGAGGAAGGTTGTTGCTGTTGTTGTTGTTGTTGTTACTGTTGTTAAGTGCCATTGAGTCACAGGCGACTTACAGCGACCCTATAAAGGAGAGTCCTCCGCACTTGGGTGTCTTTCATCCTCTCTCCAGGTCCATAGGGTTTCCGGAGGCAAGCTAATATGGAAGTGGATGCCACTCCTCCTTCCAAGCTTGTTTTAATCGGGGAGCTCCACCCGACTCTCTGTCCGCATTGGGTAGCCAAACATTAACGCATTTGACACATCAGTGTCACAGTGTTCAGCCTCACAGCAACCAAAAGTGACCACGGTAAGGCAACTTGTACACCAGGGCTGTATGACCTAGAGGAATGTCTGAGCAAAAACAATGAAAGACTCGCCCAAGGGCCGCAGACCCGAGGGCCCTGTTGCACTTGAAGCCCTCTGCTATCTTAAACCCTAGGCCAAGCTTGGCTTGCCTGGCTCCTGGAGGCAGAGTAGTCCTTCACTTCCGAAAACTGCCACAACATCCACTCAAACAGCACCATGCTTTCTCTGGCAACCAGGCCATAGCAACCTTGGGTGGAGCAAACCTGGGAGAACATGGCCGCCATCTTTCCTCTCTTCCTCATTCCCTACTGAGGTATAGAAGGAATAAAAGTTGAAATAGAAGAAATAAATATTGAAATAAAAATCCCTCAAAAATGAAAATACAATGTATCAAAACCCCTTGGATATAGCTAAGGTAGTCCTCAGGGGAAGTATATATCAATAGTAAAAATTCTAAAAATTAAAGAAAGAATCAAAATTAATGACTTAACACTTGCATCAGATAACAAAAGAAAAGCAAGCTGAAACCACAAGCTGTAAAAGAAAGGAAATTATAAGAACAATTCTAAAATCAATGGTATAGAAAACAGAAAAAGCAATTAAAACTATCAACAAGACCTAAAGCAGGTTCTTCAAAATGGTCAGTAAAATATACAAACCACTGGTAAACTTAACAAAAGAAAAGGAAGACACAAATAACTCAAATTAAAAATTAATGAGGTGATATCACAAAAGAAACAACTGAAATAAAATTGATAATAATTAAATATTATAAAAAGTTATACTATGATGAATTTGAAAACATAAAG
>NW_006399760.1:2129977-2172126 GCF_000299155.1 Elephantulus edwardii | reverse complement strand
TGGGCTGCCTTCTGAGTCTCAGCATCTTAGGTGGGTGATGTGTGGATCTTCTTTTTTTTTTTTTTTTGGCTGTGGATGCCCTTTAGGACTGGTTCTTGGCCTTTAATGCCTTTGCTTTGTCTTCAGTTTTGGGAGGTGCAGGGGCTTCCTTCTTTGCCTTCAGAGCCATCTTCATAGGATCTTTCTTCAACTCTTAAGCCTGGATTGAATTCTGAATGTATTTAAATAACTTGGAACTCAACTCATGACTGTCATGTTGGAACTAGTTCATAGCTGACCCTCCAGTAGGTTTGCAGAGGGTGTAACTCACACAGGAGGAGGTGGCCCATCTCTCGGCCCTCAGAGCAACTGATAGATTTGAACCACCTCTCTGTGATTTAGCAGTACAACTCCTAATCTCTTGGTCACCAGAGCTCTCTGAATTTAAGAATCATTGGAGAAAAATAACAGGGGAGAATAAAAATCCAGAGAGATGTTCCTCTCGGTGTAAATATATCATGTGAAATAGAGATGAGGGGAACGTAGAGCTGTTTAAATCTGGTCAAATCCAAATTCCCCCAGTTGTGCATTTAACCTGATTTATATTTGATATTTGGCTAGATTAATGATCTGTGTCCAGTAGTAGGTGTTAGCAGGTAGATTAAGAATGTTGTCAATGTATTTCTGTAAATCAACTAATAACTCATACTTGCAATTGCACTGTGGTTAAATGCTCTGGGAGATGTTTAGAAAGTCTTAGACATGCTCTCTATTTTTAAAAACTTCACTACACAATTAGAGAAATGAAATTAATGTGCATGAAATAAAACTGCAGTGTTGAACAATGGCTAAATGTAAGTGCCAAATGCATTGTTGGATTATCGAAGAAGCAAGGTGGGCATAGGCTGTTTATCCAATAATCTTTAATGAACAGCTTCACTTTTTTCTTTTCTATTCACCATATCAAAGACTTTGCTTCTAGGGATAATTAGTCTTTCTCAACTCCACAGCAACTTATATATAGAGAACCTATGAAATTATTCATTACAGTATAATAAACAAGCACAAGTAAACCCATGTTTACCTTGCTTACTGTATCATCCCCCCCTGTCTAAATGTGTCAGCCTAAACAGATGCCATGGACACTCAGAGTCAAGTTAAATCACAGTCATAAAGGCGTGAGAAAGAAGGAGCTATCGTGTTTTTTTAATGCTCCTAGATAATACCTTTTTTTTACATTTTAAAATTTATTATTAATTTCAATGAAAATTTACAGAGACTTTGGATTTCCATTCATTCACTGTTGCACTTTTCTCCCCTCCCAAGCCTCCCAAATAGTACACTATCCTTTTAGAAACGTAAAAGAAAAATTCTTTCATTGTTTTACAATCCCTCCCTCCAGGTCCACTCCACTATGCAGCCTTCGCTCTGGACTCTGTCATGACAAAAATACCTAACAACATATCTCTTTTAAACAGTTTTCTCCCTCATCTGTTTCAATGCAGTAGACATTATTGAACCCATCTTTCTCAGTCTCCTCCAACCCCGAGGTCAGTCCTGTTTTACAATAGTGGCACTATGTAGTATTTGTTCTTTTGTGACTGAGATATTTCACTCAGCAAAATGTCCTGCGGGGTCACCGTTTTGAATAATATTGCATGAGTTTATTGTTTTTCAATGCAGCGTAGTATTCCACCGTGTGTATATACCACAGCTTCTCTATCCATTAGCTCATTGATGGGAACTTAGGCTGTTTCCAACTCCTTGTTAGTTGTGAACAAAGCTGCGATAAACATGGGTGTGTATATATCTGCTTGGATGTCAATTATAATCTCCTTGGGGTATATCCCCAGTAGTGGAATTGCGGGTTCGAATGGTATCACTATTTGCAACTTTTTGAGAAAGGGCCATACCACCTTACACAGTGGTTGCACCATTTTACACTCCCACCAACAATAAATAAGGGTCCCAGTTTCTCCACAACCTCGCCAGCTTTTGTTGCTGGCTGTTATGTTAAATTTTGCTATTCTTACTGGGGTGAGATGATATCTCATAGTTGTTTTGAGCTATCACTTTCTTCACAGACTTGAACAGAATAAATAAAGAAAACTCAAACTGAGTGCCATTAAGTAAGAACCTACTCATAGCTGACCTTCTGGTAGCTTTTATAAGTCACACAGGAAGAGATAGTCCATATATCTCCTGTGCAGTTGCTGGTAGATTCAAACTTCTAGAGAAACATGGCCTTTGAGTAAGCAGCACAACTCCTTTGGACTATATCACCAAACTGAAGGAAGGTAGAATGAAATGTGAATTGATGTCATAAAAATAATTTTATAATTGCCTGCAAGAAAAAGATAGTTTTAAAAATATTCTAAAAACTTAACTGTATCAGTCCATGATAAGTAAGGCTTATGAATTATTGAAAAACTTAATGCAATGTGTAATCTTTCACTCAAATAAAGTAGATTTTTAGTTGTTGTTGTTGTTGTTATGTGCCGTTGAGTCGCCTGCGACTCATAGCGACCCTATGTACAACAGCCCTAAACTCTGCTCTGTCCTGTGCCAATCGCACTGTCTCTGACACTCCCATCCCAATTATCCCAGTCACTGAATCAATCCACCTCATAGAGGGCCTTCCTCTCCTGCGCTGTCTCTCCACCCTCCCAAGCATGATGTCCCTCTCTAAGGACCAGTTTCTCCTCACAATATGTCCAAAGTATGTTAGACGGAGCCTCAGAATCTTTAGTAAATAAAAATATTTTCAAAACAACTATGAGATATCATCTCACCTCAGAAAGAATAGCAAAATTTAACATAACAGCAAGCAACAAATGCTGGCGAGGTTGTGGAGAAACTGAAACTCCTATTCACTGTTGGTGGGAATGTAAAATGGTGCAATCGTTGTGGAAAGCGGTGTGGCGCTTTCTCAAAAAGTTGTAAATACAGATACCATTTGACCCAGCAATCCCATTACTGGGAATATACCCCAGAGAGACCATAACTGCCATCCAAGCAGATATATGCACACCCATGTTTATCGCAGCTTTGTTTACAGTAGCAAAGAGTTGGAAGCAACCTAAGTGCCCATCAACAAACGAATGGATAGAGAAGCTGTGGAATACTATGCAGTATTGAATAACAAGGAACTCATGCAATATTATTCAAAATGGGTGACCCTGGAGGACATTATGCTGAGTGAAATATCTCAGTCACAAAGGGAAAAATACTGCATGATGCCACTGTTATAGAATGGGTCTGACATCAGGGTTGGAGTAAGACTGAGAAAAAAACTGGATAAATTATTTATACTGTATTGAAGCAGATGAGGGAAAGAACAGATTAGAGGTGATATATGATTGAGTATTATGGTTAGCACAGGTTAGCACAGGAGTCCAGAATTAAGGTTGCATAGAGAAGTGTACTTAGTGTGGGGGTGGGGGAGAAGGGATCGTGCATTGTATACCAATAAAGCAATTTTTTCCCTTTTTCTTTTCAAAGAGAGGAGCGAACTGTTGGGGAGGGGTGGGCAGGGAGAAAAGTGCAGCAATGAATGAATGTAAATCCAAAAATCTCTGTAAATGTTTATTAAATTAATTAAAAATATTTCTTTGTTTTTACATTATGTGTGAAGAGCAGCTCACGTCTTTCAAAGCATTTATTCAAACCAAAGGAATATTGAAAGACCCAAAGATTAGAAACCCCTTGTAGAATGTAGTGATTACACAGCATCAAATATTCTTTCAACTTTACAACATGGTACAATCATTGTTATGTTTTACAGAAAACAACAAAATCCCCTATAGTACCTGGTATAAGGAAAGTGTGGGTAATTGGTATATTTTTAACACTACTCGTAACATACTGAAGAGCAATGGTGTCTCTCTGGAGACTAAGGTGCGTCTTATACAGGTCATGGTCTTTACAATCACTTGTTATGCATCAGAGAGTTGGACAATGACTAAGGAGGATATAAGGAGAATTGATGCCTTTGAGCTGTGGTGCTGGAGAAGAGTACCGAATGTACCATGGACTGCTAGGAAAACAAACAGATTCATTCTGGAAAGGGTTAAACCGGGAGGCTCCTTGGAGGCAAGGATTTTGGGGCTCTGTCTAACATACTTTGGACACGTTGTAAGGAGAGACCGGTCCTTGGAGAAGGACATCATGCTTGGGAGGGTGGAGGGACAGTGCAGGAGGGGAAGGCCCTCTGTGAGGTGGATTGATTCAGTGACTGGGTTAATCAGTTTGGGAGTGTCAGAGACAGTGCAATTGGCACAAGACAGAGCAGAGTTTAGGGCTGTTGTACATAGGGTTGCTATGAGTCGCAAACAACTCGACGGCATATAACAACAACAACTTGTAACATTGAAAAGCTAGATGAGCTTATTCTTTTTAATTATTAGAATTTGTTGGATATTTTCAAACTGTCATCTCATTCACTTGTTAAGGAATAGATTTAATCATAGCTAGGTCAGACTATCTCTGGTTTCTGGCCCTGGAGTAAAGATGTCAGTTTGAGGACTAAAAAGCACCTAACTTAGGCTATATTCTTTCCATGACTTGCTTTGCTTCTGAGAACTAGCCAAAGACTTAGGATGACAGACGAACTGATGCTTTTGAACAGTGATGTTGGAGAAGAGTGCTGTAGATTCCATGAACTACCAAAAGAACAAACCTATGTATCTTATAGAAGTTGCAGCCAGAGTGCTCCTTGGAGTCAAGGATGGTGAATTTTTGTCTTGTGTACTTTGGGGATGTTGCTAGGTTATACCTTGGAGATTATATCTTGGAGAGGGACATTAGGGTTGGGAAAGTGAACAGATGGTAAAGGAGAGGAAGACCCTCAACCACGTGGATTGACACAGTGACGGAAGCGATTGGCATGAGTGTGTCAGAGATGATGATGAGAGCACAGCATAGGACAGAGTTCTATTGTTCATAAGGTCACTATGAGTTATACTCAATTTGATAGCATCTAACAACAACATCTGGCCCTGGAGAACATAATACTTAACTAGACCAGATAGCACAAACTCCAGTCTGATGTAAGTAGTATACAAGGCTTAAGACATTTTTTTTTTTTGCTGGCCTCTTGTCTTGATAATAAATTGTAAGTTAAATTCCCTGTCAGTCACAAGTGACTGACTATAAAAGTAAATATTTATTATCTTACAGTTTCATCATCATCATCACCTCATTTCTGTTGTGGAAGAAGTGACTTATAGCTGACCCTTTAGTGGATTTTCAGAGGCAGAAAATTGCAAGAGAAAAAATTACTCATCTTTCTTCCTTAGACTCACTGGTGGATTCAAACTGCATGACTTTAGATTGACAACACAACTCCTTACACACTAGGCCTCAGAGCTCCCATTTCTCACCATTCAGAACTTCAAATTCAGGGCATCAGTTATGGGTGAAGGATCTCTGTTACTCCAATTATATTTTTTTTTTTAATTTAGGTTGTTTATTTTTCATTTCAATGAACATCTACAGAGATTTTGGGATTCCATTCATTCATTGTTGCACCCTTCTCCCCGCACAAACCCCCCCCCCATTTGCTCCTCTTCTTGAAAAGCAAAAGAAAAACTCCCTCATTGGTACACAATCTCCCCCCCGCACCTTCCCAAACCCCACCCCCTAATATAAACCTCACTGCAACCCTCATTGCATACTCCTACGATAAAAATAATGACCTAAAATATAATACTTTTAGACTATTCTCCCCCCCATAGACTTCAATGCCGTAAACATATTTCATCCAGTTTTTCCCAGTCTTACCCCCACCCCAATGCCAGCCTCATTCTACAACAGTGGCAACAATTATATTTATTTAAACATTTCTCTTTCAAATTTTAACCAGAAATATGATACTCTGGAGTTCCTGGGTAGTGTAAATGGTTAGCTCATTCAACTGCTAGCTTCAAAGCTGGAGGTCAAGTCCACAAAATTGTGCTTTGAAAGAAAGATCTGGTGACCCATACCCAGAAAAAAAACAGTCACTGGAAAACTCTATGAGATGGAGTCCTATTGATACACCAAAATTGGCATCCACTAGGTGGGAACTAGTGATCTAAGATTATTTTTATTTTAACCATTGTTGTAACTTTTTAAAAGTCCTTCTTTAATTCACTATATTGACTATAAAGAGATGTTATTCAAGGTTAAATATACTTATTCTGACTGAAATCAGACACTGTACTTTGCTTAATATAGATCCTGACATTGTACAGTATAATGGATGACATTTATTTCTATTTAAAATAACACTAAGTTTTACTAGTAATATCATATGATTTATATTTTCACGTATACAGTGGAAAATCTATAATTTTATATACTTGCGGTTGAAGTATGTATTACAAATTCCAAATGATCTTTTTGAAAATCACATTATATTAATAAAACAAATATTTCCATTTATTATTAAAAATGTACATTTATTTTTAATTCATTATCCTGCCCACAGAATCAATGTGATTTCATTTTTCTTAATAAGCAGTTCTTTTAAGAAATAATTATTGTTGAGTGCTCTGCTCTATTCTAAGAAATAGATATTTAAGCTTTGAGTAGCATTTAATCTACTTTGCAGCCTTCCTTTTCCCTCTATATGGCTCTTCAACAAAAAAGTGCATTAAAAAATGTTTTGTTGGTCTTCTAGATTTCATTCTCCAAACATCACGTTAAAAAATGAAATTGCTGAATACTAAATACCTACTCTTTGTATAATAACGATTCTCAAATAATTTTCAACATGTTTTTGTTAGGTGCCATCAAATCACTTGTAACTCAACAATACAATTTTGAACCCTGCTCTATCTTGAACCAGCCTTACCATTTCTGACACATTTACCCCCATTACTTCAGTCACTGAGTCAATCCATCTCATTGAGGGTCTTCATCTCTTGTGCTGTTCTTCAACCCTCCCAAGCATGGTGTCCCATTCCAAGGACTGGCCACTCTTTGCAATATGCCCAAAGTATATCAGACGAAGCTTCAGAATCCTTGCCTCCAAGAGGAGACTAGTTTCACTTTCTCTAGAACAAGTTTGTTTGTTCTCTTAGCAGTCCATGTTATATTCAATACTCTTCTCCAGCACCATGGCTCAAAGGCATCAATTCTCCTTCTATCATTCCTAGTCATTGTCCATCTTTCCAATGCATACCAAGTAATTGTGAAGACTATGGGCTGGATCAGGCGCACCTTAAGCCTCAAGAATGACATTGTTGCTCTTCAGTACTCTAGACATGTCCCTGACAGTAGATTTTTCCAATGCAATTTGTCTTTTAGTTTCCTGGCTGCTGGTACCAAGAGTGTTGATTGTAAAGCCAAGCAAACTAAAGCTGTTAACAATACCAATCTCTTCACAGTCTATCATGATGCTGACAACTGTAGTGAGACTCTTTGTTTTCTTGATGTTAAACTTCAATCCATATTGAAGACTAGTTCTTGACCTTCTGCAGCAAGAGCTTCAGGTCCTCCTCAGTTTCAGCAAGCAAAGTTGTGTCATCTGTATAACGCAGGTTGTTGATGAATCTTCCTCCATCCTGATTCCACATTCTTCTTCCTAGAGCCCAGCCTCATGGATGATCCATTCTGCAAATAGATTGAAAAAGTATGGAGACAGGATGCATCACTGACATTTTTTTCTTTTAATTTTGAACCATGCAGTGTTTCCTTGTTCTGCTTTCACCACTGTCTCCTTGTCGAAGTATAGGTTTCGCATAAGCAATATCAAGTGTTAGCTGACTCCCATTCTTCTCAGAGTTAGCCACAGTCTCTTGTGATCCACACAGTCAAATGCCTTTGCATAGTCAACATAGCTGCCTTAAATCAGCCAAAACCCAACTGGTCTGACAACCCCATTTATTTTTACAGTGCCAGAAAATAACATGAAAAAGAATCAAAGACCATTCTGAAATCATTTATCATTTACTCATTTTTCTTTCAATTTGTTATGATTATTTTATTATACTAGTTTATTTACAAAATTCTAATATGTTTTCCAGAACAGATTCTTCCAATTTCCCTCACCCCCTCCACCCATCAAATTGTACACCCCATGATTAATTCCCCTCTCGCCCGGCTCATCCTCATCCCTCTGCTACCTCCCTCCCCCCCACACACACCTTGGATCTTTACACTCACTCTACAATAATGGATTTATACAATATTTGTCCTTGTGAAACTGAGCTAGTTAACTCGGCATAATAGTTTCCAGTCCCTCCCAAGTTGGGTAATAATTTACAGAATCATTGCTCCTGCAGGCTGCGTAGTATTCCATTGTGTAAATGTACCATAATTACAGGTTCCACTCACAGCTTACAGGTCAAATCTAGAGTACCACCTAATTTTGCACATAAGTGCACAATTATGTCCATTAATTTATATGCTGTCCACGGTTACTTTTGACATAGTTGCTAGGACAACAAAGCTGAGCAGGCTTGGTAAAGATTGTAAGTTTCAATGCCTAAGGTATTTACCCTTCAATCCTTTACAGAGGAAAAAAAATGTGCCTGTTGTTGTTAAGTGATGTTTAGTTGACCATGACTCATAACAACCCAATGAACAAAAAAATTGAAATCCAGCCTTATCCTATGCCATCCTCACAATTTCCACCAAGCTTGAGTGTCTTGTTAAGTCATTGTGACAATTCATTTCATTGAGGGTATTCATTCTTTCATTGACCATTATTCTTCCCAGCTTGTTGTCTTTTTTTTTAAGTGCTGGTCCCTCCTGATAACATGCTCAAAATTTGTGAGAAGAAGTTTCATTATCATTTCCTTGAAGAAGCACCATGATTGCACTTCCTTCCTGTAGGATGTTTGCTTGCTCTTTTGGTACTTTATAGTATATTCAGTATTCTTCTACAAAACTTCAATTAAAAGGCATTGATTCTTCTTCTATCATCTTGATTTGGCTTAAAAAAAAGCAGTACTGTATTCATTGATCTTGTATAATTAACACTAAAAAAATCCTGGTGAAACAGTGATTAAGTGCTCAGTTGCTGGCTAAAAGGCCAACAGTTCAAACCCACAATTTATTTTGAGATTTATTTTGAGAAAGATATACCACTCTGAAAATCCTTTAAGATAGTTGCACTTTGGCCTCTCAGGTAACAATAAGTCACAATTTACTCAATGTCAATGAGTTTGGGGTTTTTTAAATTTCTTTTTTCTTATTTTGTTGTATATATTTAGGACTAAATGAAAATTCTACGACACAGTTGGATAGTATATGAAGTCAATTCACCAACAATCACTTGTCAATGAACTGTTATAGAAAAATGAAATTATAAAAGCATTGCAAGCTTCTCTGATACAGAAACATGGATATGAGAGAAGAGCTGTGCAAATACATGTTAAAATATATTTGTTATAAAGATATGTACATACATTGGTTACCAAAAGTAACTTGATAGAAGCTAAATGGCATTTATCTAACAATTTATAGCTACAGAGCATGAACAGCTTCAGAAGCCATTACTACAGTTAAACAACATTGTTGTAGCTACACATTTGAAAAAAAAAATCGGCTTTCTGCACATTTATCTGTGTCCAGTAGTTTCACAACCAGGTGTACCATCTTAGATTCTATATCTCAATAAACACTAGTAATGCATCAGTTTGATAATTAAAATTAAATATTGGGGGTTCCTAATAATATACTGACTTTTTTACTGACAAGTGTCAGTAACATCTAATGGGTGCTCCAGTGGCCTAATGAAACACATAGAGGGTAAAGAATGATACTGTCATCCCAAAGGCGATTGGTTTAAATGAATCCACTATTTGCTCCAATGGAGAAAAAGAGGCAATCTACCCACGCAATTTAAGTCTCTGAAAACCCATTGGAGGGTCAGCTGTGAGTCAGTTTCAATTCTACACAGTGAGATTTAACTAATAATAACCAGTCCAAGATGTATAACTGATAATGATGCACCAGAATTTCAATCAAGACAGTTTGACTTAATAGTTCTGAGCAGATATTGGGCTATACATTTAATGATGGTAAAGCTCATTACTTCATTCACAAGGGAAATCATTCCAGGTTCCTTCTTTATGACTCTCAGTCATTGCCTTTCTATCAAGTCTGGAATTAATAAAGCATTTAACCAGTATGTTTTCTTTTATCAAATATCTTTATATTAGGTGCCTTAATGGTAAGGAGTTGTGATCCCAACTCAAAGGCACTCAGTTCAAATCCACCAACTTCTCAGGGGGAAAAAGATGGACAATTGCCTCCCATGCATGCAATTTACTACCTCTGAATACCTACTGGAGGTTCAGTTGTGGGTTGGTTCTGATTCAATGGCATGTAACAACATCAACAACAGAATGTAAAACCTGTAAGATCATTTGTTCCTGTTCTCATATTCTTTAGATATGGTATTCACAGCTAAAGAACTACAAGATTACAGTTCTGTTTTGGTACTAGTGATATACTTTTGATTAAGGCCTAGATTGTGCAGAACTCCAGAAGCAATAACAGTTCTGAGTTACATCTTTTTTTCTTTTTTTTCTGAGTTACATTGTGAAACTCTTTGTTACTCTTGTCTTGACTTCCCCTTACTCATCTCATCAGACCCAATAGACTCCAAAATCCAATGAGTTGAGATTCTTCAACCATAATGGAGAGAATGACAAGACTTCCATTCAAGACTTTGACCATGTTGGGGGGCATGATAAAACGTTTAGCACACCATTAGGAAAGACTAATGATGATGACATAATGTCATACTGGAGTTAACAAAACTAAAAGGAACTCTCAATGAGGTGGAGTAACAGAACAATCCCTACCAGAAGCGCAAACACTAATATGCTTGAAGATGGTGAAGGACCAGACAAGGTTTCATTTTATTAAACAAAATGCACATTAAATCTGACCCAACTTCATAGCAACTAACAACAGGAACAAGAATCTGGCTACAATTACCTATTATCCACAGACATCATGGATGTATATTTTATCTCTTAAATAAATGTGTGTGTGTGTGTGTGTGTGTGTGTGTGTGTGTACTTGTATACATTTACTTTCAGGTTTTTTATTTTAAAACATACAGTTGAAATTTTGGGGTGGTTTCAATTTGTTGTTTGTTCTTTATTTAAGTGGATTCTTAGTCTTAAATCCTTTCTTTGGCACACTCATGACCCAGGGATCTTTGTCTAACTCATTATATAAAAGAAGGCTATTCTGATGGTATGCATAGCACTGCCTGCACATAAAGAAATGCGCATAGAAGAAGAGTTCACAGAATGAGGACAGATAGAAAGACCTGGATCGTACTATGTGTTTCATTAGTATTTCATAGAAAGATTATGGTTCAGTGGGTTGAGAATATCACACACATCTGTTTTCCTAAATGGTGAATAAATTCAAAGTCTGTGCTTAAACTAACTTCAATTTTGGAGATATAATTTGAAAGCCTTTAGTGTACACATGGCTGCATCAACCTGCACTGCCCTGGATTGAATACACAAAGTCATAACTCATTTGTGAGAGGCAGCTGAGGGTAGTGAACTTAACACTGCTCTCACAGAAAGGAAACCAGAATTCTAAACCATGTCTGCCACCAACAGGTTTTGGGACTCTTAACTCACTTCATGCACCTTCAATTCAGAATTCTCATCTTTTAAATGAGGTCAGAGACCAAAGGCTTTCACAGTGGGCTTTTTCCAAAACTAATTTGAATCAGAAAATTATCTGAAAGTCTTTGCCCTGAAACATATTCAACTAGACCAAGACAAAACCAAGCAGTGCCTGCTTCCGATAGTGCCAGCATTGATAAAATTATTCCAGAGTTTGAAAATGTAATGAAATTTGTGTAGACATGTACATGCCAACCCGAGACTTGTTGAATAAATTAGTACAACTGACTAATTACCACATGAGCTCAAGTAGGCAATTCAATATTGAAGACCTAAATGTTGTCGTTGTTGTTGTTATGTGTTGTCGCGTCGCTTGCGATTCATAGCGACCCTATGTACAACAGCCCTACACTCTGCTCTGTCCTGTGCGAATCATACTGTCTCTGATACCCCCATCCCAATTACCCCAGTCACTGAATCAATCCACCTCATAGAGGGTCTTCCTCTCCTGCGCTGTCCCTTCATTCTCCCAAGAATGATGTCCCTCTCCAAGGACCGGTCCCTCTTTACAACACGTCCAAAGTATGTCAGATGAAGCCTCACAATCCTTCCCTCCAAGGAGCCTCCCAGTTTAACCCTCTCCAGGATGAATCTGTTTGTTTTCTTAGCAGTCCATGGTACATTAGATATTCTTCTCCAGCACCACATCTCAAAGGCATCAATTCTCCTTCTATCCTCCCTAGTCATTGTCCAACTCTCTAATGCATAACAAGTGATTACAAAGACCATGGCCTGTATCAGATGCACCTTAGTCTCCAGAGTGACAGCATTGCTCTTCAGTACTTTGGAGAGGTCCCTAACAGCAGTATAAAGACCTAAATAGAGAGGGTAAATTACTTTTTTTCAGAGCTTCTATTGTAAAAATGCATCTCTAACTCATTCACTCACTTCTTTTAAGTCTGTAGCAACACACAACTGACTCCCCAGCAAGATTTCAAATGCCATAAATTAAATGGTTAGAGATTGTCCATCTTACTGTCTAGGAATAGTTAACAATTTCAAACCACCTCCTTTCCTGTTGTCAGTGCAACTCTTTCCCACTAGACCACCACAAATTCCCTTATATCTCTGTTGTTATGTACTTTCAAGTCAGAATTCACTCATAACTAATCTTCCAGCATGTTTTCAGAGGCAATTAGTTGCATGGGAGGGGACTGTCCCATATTTAACCCATAGATAATCTGGCAGATCTGAGTTCAAGTTGGCAGCACAACTCCTTACCACTGGGCCACTAGAGAGCTCCCTATTACACTACTAAGAAACAAACAAACCCTCATCTGTTTCAATGCAGTATACAGAATTTATCCAATTTTGGGGGGAGGGGAGATTGTATATCAATTAAGGAATTTTTCTTTTACTTTTCAGAGGAGGCGCAAACTGGGGGGCAGGGGGTAGGGAGAAAAATTCAACAATGAATGAATGGAAATTCAAAATCTCTGTAAATGTTCATTAAAATTAATTTTAAAAAAAAGAAAAGAAACAAACAGACCAAGACAGATTTGTCAACTCCTATAACCAATTAACAGTCTCTGAAGACTCACCAAAGGGTCAGCATTGAATATATTCCAACTTGACCACACGTAACAACAACACTATCCTTCAGTATGAATTAAACCTGAACCCAAAGAAAACCAAAATTCTCACAACTAGACCAATAAGCAACATCCTAATTAAGATATCATTACTTGTATATATATGGAGAAAAAAAATGGTAAATTTGTCAATTCTTCATTTTACTTGGATCCACAATCAATACTCACTATACTGTTGTTGTTTTAGAATCCATCACATTGACTATGACTTATAGCGACCTTATGAACCTGAACCTTGCCTTACCGTGTCATCCTCATTATCTCTGCCACAGAGACCATTGTGGCCATTGTTGAAGTTACAGTGTCAATCCCTTGCATTGAGAGTCTCCTCCTCCTTCGTTGACCGTCCACAATTCCAAACATGATGTCTTGTTTTCAAGAACTGGTCCCTCCTAACAACTGGCCCGAAGTATGTGAGACAAAGTTTCACCCTCTTTCCCTCTAAGAAGAACACTGGCTGCACTTTCTCCAAGACATATTCATTTTTCTTTGGCTGTCCTTAGGTTATTTAGTGTTCTTCTGCAACACTGAAATTCAAAGGCATCAATTATCCTTCTATCATCTTTACTCACTGACCAACTGCCAAAGGCAGAGCAAGTACTGAAAAGACTATGGCTTGGATTAGGCATATCTTGGTCTTGAAACTAACATCTTGCTCTTCAGCATTTTGGAGAGGTATGGACAGCAAATTTCATCAATGCAACATACTTTTGACTTCCTGAATGCTGATACCAAGCTTGTTAATTGTAAATCCAAGTAAGACAAAAATCATTGACAATTTCTATCTTTTTTCAAGCTATCATGATGTTTCCTACTGGCTCAGTGGTGAGGATTTTTTGTTGTTGTTGTTTCGTGATGTTGAAATGTAATAGATACTGAAAACTGTAACCAATCAAGAATTTTAAAAATGAATTGCATTGGAGAAGTCCACTGTCAGTGACCATTTTAAAGTCCTAAAAAACATGAAGGGGCCCTGATTTAAGCCCTGGTATTTTTAGTTGTTTCATAAGCATGTAAAAGTTGGACAAAGAATAAGAAAGGCTGAAATAATTAGTGCCTTTAAACTGTAATGTTGGTAAATAGAATTGAATATATCGTGGACTGAAAAAAGAACAAACAGATGAACGTTTAAGTGCAGTCAGAGCACTTCTTAGAGCAAAGATGGTGGGTTTCAGCTGACACGCGTTTGACATCTTGTCAGGACAAACTAATCAGGAAAAAAAAAGAACATTATGCTTGGAAAGTGGAAGGTCAGAGAAGGAGAGGAAGACCCTTAGTGAGACAGACGCAGTGACCACAAAATAAGCTAATCTACTATAGTAAATACTGCGAAGATGGTACAGGATTAGGCAGGGTTTAGCTCTGTTTTACGTAGGGCTTTATGAATCAGGGTCCACTTGTAGGGACCTAACTACAAGCCTGAAAGCTAGTGGAGGTCTCCAATCTCTTACCTAAATCAAAGATTTGGAATTTGCCAGTCCCATTAACTGTCCATTCTATTTTGTTAGGTTATGAGGGGTTTTTTTCTATGTATATTTTTATATATCCATAGCTGATTTAACTCTTTTAAAGATCCTGGACTAAGAAACTCACAAGTGCTCCATTGTTTAGTATTATAAGGCTTGAAACAGATATTCGTTTCACATCTCATAAAAGAGTAACTGAATGTTTTGTCCCTATAGATTCATTAGAAACAAAATACTTGCTAGCCAAACTTTCGTTAAGCTTCTTTCATCAGGACCCTGAACTCGGACTCATCCTCAATCTGAGACAACAAACCTCTCCTCTTTAAGAGGCCCTTCCAGAATTCCTGAATGGTGTAAATGTTCAGTTTGGTCAGCTGCTTTCTGACAAGCTAGCAATTTGAGTCTTTCCAGAGACATCTGGCAAAAAAAACTGGCAAACTACTTACAAAAACGTCAACCATTGAAAAATCCATTAAAGTTCTTTTCTGTTATCATCATCTAGGTGCCATGATTCAGAATCAGTTAAACAGCAAATCATTATATGACTTCCACAGAGTGATCTCCTTGTGCAGCATTCAATTACTATCTAATGATATCATTCTTTCATCATCCTACTCTTCCTTCACTGAATTTTTCCCCCAGCTAAGTTTATGTTAATCTTTATGAAATGAAGAGACTTTCGCCTTAACGTATGAGACACTTGCTGACCTTATGTCAGAGAATTCCTTAATTTACAATACTTTCCACATTGGAATGGTGTCATGCTTACTGCTGTCAAATGGGAAACAATCCCCAGCTGAAGCCTCCAGTCTAGCTCCCCTTTTTCTCTCTGAATAGAATATCTCTACTCCAAGTCTAGACTTGGTTTGTTTCCATTTGACACTATTTACATTAGTATATTTTGCAGGCTAGACTTGAGTAAGCATAACGTTCTTGCTCCAGTGTGTGTTCACAAACATCTCCTCTTCTTTCCTCTTACAAAGCCTATGTAAAAGAGGAAACACTATTGTAATTCCACTCAGTGAAACATAAATGGTAGAGCAAGAGTTTGAAAATTATATCAGTTCAAACTTGTATCATATTCCCTATTCTAGACAAAATATATTTTGTGTTTTATTGTAAAATTAATAGCTTCACTTAAAGATTGTCTTTTGGTGTCACAATAGAGCTATGCCTATGTTGCTATTGTTAGATGACATCAAATTGACTATGATTCA
Source organism: Elephantulus edwardii (assembly GCF_000299155.1). NCBI lineage: Eukaryota > Metazoa > Chordata > Mammalia > Macroscelidea > Macroscelididae > Elephantulus > Elephantulus edwardii. Next base: position 2,156,224 of record NW_006399760.1, on the reverse strand, counting down.
TAGTGACTCTATAAACAGCAGATCTTAACCTTATTCTAACCTGCACCATCCTCAACATCTTTGATATACACCAACCTATTGGTTAGGCATGTTGTCAATCTTATTGAGGGTCATCCACTCCTTTTTCTCTCTCCATCTTTTCCAGTACAATGTCTTTTCCAAAGACTGGTTCCTCCTTGAGACTGTCTCCAACGTACATGAGAGGATGTTCCACCATCTTAGCTTCGACAAAGCACTCTTTTCCAACACCATAATTCAAAGAAATCAAATCTTCTTCTGTCATCCTTATTCATTCCCCAGTTCTAAGATGCACAGTAAGTTATTGAAAAGAATCAGGTGATCTGATCTGAATCAGGTGTACCTTAATCTTCAAATAGACATTATTCTTTTGGAGAGATCCCTGACAGTGCACTTGCCCAACGCAATATGTCTCCTGATCTCTTGTCTGCTGGTACCAAGGGTGTTGACGATATAAGCAAGATTAAATCATTGATAACTTCAACTCATTCTCCCTCTATTATGATGTTTCATACTGACCCAATGGTGAGGAACTTTGTGTTCTTAATGTTGAAATCCAATCTATACCAAAGGCTATAGTCCTTAATTTTTGTAGCAAGCATTTCAAGTCCTCTTCACTTTCAGCAGGCACGGTTATGTTACCTGCATGACACAAATGTTTGATATGTTTTCCTCCAATCCTAATGCTACATTCCTCTCCATAGAGTCCAATTTCATGAATTATTTGCCCAGTATATGCAGACTGAATATTTATGGAAAAAAGGATACAGCCCTGAAACACAGCTATCCTCATGTTAAACCACGCCATGTTCCCTTGCTCTGTTTTAACAATAGCTTCTCTATCTAGGAATGGATATTGCATGAGCATAATTAAGGGTCTGAGATTTTCATTCTTATTAATGTTAGCCATAGTTTTTTATGGTCTACACAGTCAGATATCTTTACATTGTCAATAAAACACAAAGAGACAGTCTTCTGGCACTCTGTTTACAGCCAGAATCCATCTGACATTAGCAATGGTATTCAGGGTGCCACGGCCTCTACTAACCCCCTTTGAACTTCTGACAGTTCCCTGTTAATGTACTATACTAGCCGTTTTGGAGTGATCCTCAGCAATAGTTTGCTTATATGTGACATTCAAGATATTGACAATAATTTCCATGTTCTGTTGGGCCAACTTTCTTGGAAATGGGAACAAACATGGTTATCTTCCAGTCAGTTAGTCAGGCAGGCAGACTGTTTGTCCTCCAAATATCCTGGCACAGATTGGTGAGTACGTTCAACGCTACATCTTTTAATTAAATCATGATAATTAGTATCCCACCAATTTACTGGGTTGGTTTTTTTTGGTTGGTTTTTTTTTTTTTTTTGCCAATGCCTTCAGTGCAGCTTTAACTACTTCCTTCATTACCATTGGCTCTTGCTCATATGGTACTCCCTGAAACTTTTCAGTGTCAATCAATTCTCTTTAGTGTAGTGACTCCGTGTTCCTTTTATCTTCTTTTGGATTCAATTCATTCCATTTTCTGTCATCCCTATTCACTGTCCAGCTCTCAGATGCATACCAAGTAATCAGAAAACCCATGACTCAAACAGATGCACCTTAGTCCTCAAATTGACATTGTTATTCCTTAATAATTTAGAGAAGTTTCTAACTGCAAACTTTCCCAATGCAATATGTCTCCTGATTTCCTGACTGCTAGTACCAAGGGTGCTAATTGTAGATTCAAGTAAGATGACGTTGTTGACAGTTTCAGTCTCTTTTCCATCCACCATGATGTTACCTATTAGTTTGTTGGTAAGAATCTTTGTTTTCTTATCATTGAGAAGCAACCCATATTGAAGGGTACATTCTTTGATCTTCTGCAACAAGTACTTCAAGTTCTCACTTTCAGCAAGCAAGTTTGTGTCATCTGCTCTGATCCTGATGCCACATACCCCTTCACAAAGTCTAGCTGCTTAAATAACTTGCTCAGCATACAGATTGAATAGGAATACAACTCTAACGTACTCTTCCTAATTTTGAATCATACAGTGTTTCCCACTCTGTTCACACAACAGTCTCCTAGTCCAGGTATAGGTTCTGCATTAGTACAATTAAATACTCTGGGATTTCCACAGATTCCACTGATTCACACAGTCAAATGCCTTCACAGAGTCAATAAAGCAAAAATAGACATTCTTTTGGTATTCTCTACTTTCAGCCAGGATTCATGTGACATCAGCAGTGATATCCCTTAGTGACATGGCCTCTTCTAAAACCTGCTTACACTTCTGGCAGTTCCCTACCTACATACTGTTCTAGCCATTTTTTTAATAATCTTCATCAGGATTTTGCTCAAATGTAATATTGGTGATATTGTTTGGTAGTTTCCACATCTATTGGATCATCTTTCTTGGTAATGGGAACAAATATGGATCTCTTCCAATATATTGGCCAGCTGTCCTCCAAATGTTCTGGTATACACTGATGAGTGCATCCAAGGCTGCACCTGTCAATTGAAACAAGTCAATTGGTATCCCATCAATTCCTGGGCCTTATTTTTTGCTAGTACCTTCAAAGCAGCTTCCACTTCCTCCTTCATTACCCCTGGCTTCTGCTTGTATGGTTCTTCCTGAAATTTTTAGTGTCAATAAGTTCTTTTTGGTACAGTGATTCTGTATACTTTCTCCATCTTCTTTTGATGCTTTCTGGGTTTTCTTTGATATTTTTTTTCTGAGGTACATCTAAAAGCTGGACCATGAATAGGGATGACAGAAGAATTAATGCCTTTGAGTTGTGGTGATGGAGAAGAACACTGAACATCCCATGGACTGCCAAAAGAATAAACAAAGATGTCTTGGAGAGGGTGCAGCCAGAGTGCTCTTTGGAGGCGAGGATGATGAGGCTTCGCCTCTCTCATACTTTGGGCATGTTGCTGGGAGGCACTTTCCTTGGAGAGTGGCATAATGTTCGGAAGAGTGGAGGGTCGACAAAGGAGAGGAAGACCTTCAATCAGGTGGATTGACACGGTGACTGCCACAAAGGGCTCTAGTGTGTCAGGAATTGTGAAAATGGCACAGGACAGAACAAAGGTCAGATCCACTGTTCATAGGATTGCTATGACTTGTATTCAACTCAGTAGCACCTAACAACAACCTATCATTCAAGATTTTGCAAATCAAAGCTTAAATTTGTTTTAAAGGTCTTTCAACTTGAGAAAATCCTAGCAAGTTCTTCCCTTTTTACTCTCTGGCTCCAACTCTTTGCACATTGTATTATATTCTTTGCCTTTGTTTTCACAAACTGTCCTTTGACATCTTCTGTTTAGTTCTTCGACATCTCTTCATTTTTAATTTGGATTCTTGGCACACAAATGCAATTTTCTTAGTCTCATCTGTCATCTTTTTTTTTTAATTTAAGGCATTCAAATTAAAAACATTTAAGTTAGCAGTCAGAGGCAACTACTTGTGCCACCTGGGGTCCTTATACTAACTGCTTGGGGAAAAAAAAAAAGGAGTAATGTCAGTTGTCACACACAAAAAAAAATCCCGGTGTGCCCCCACTGGAAAGACACTAAAATTCCTATGAGAATATCAGTGTTGCAGCAGCTCTGATCATCTCATTATATTAAAACCTTGGTTCTTGGTTGTTGTTGTATACTGTAGAGTCAGAACTGACTGATAGCTGACCTTCTGGCAGGTTTTTAGAGGTAGTTAATTACTGGGGAGAAGATTTCCCATCCTTCTCCCGTGAAGCAGCTGGTGACTTCAAATCTCATGCCTCTGGATTGAAGTTCAGTGATTATTCTTCTGCACCTTAGTTTCCTGATATATTAAATAAGATTAGTTCATTATCCTGCTGGATCAAGTGTGGGGATAAAAATAAAGTGTGAGTGAACATTTTGGGAGAAAAGTCCCCTTGCACATGTGATACTTATATTCTTGCTGATGTGTTGGTATAGATGAATTCTGACATCACTTTCATTGTAAGACATCTCTCTGATGCGTGATATCAATCTATACTTTCAATAATATGTGCAAGCTAACTGCTAGATAGAGACTAAAATTCTGCTTTCATCTGTGACATGAAGAGGTGCATCTACTGTGTCTCTGTTTAAATTGCATCATCATTTATTGAGACTCTTTCACTCCAAACACTATGTTAATTAGTGGAAATTTTAAATATGATCTGAAATATTATTTGATTTCTAAAAGTAAAAATTTACTGGCACTTGTACTCTATAAATAAATATCTTTAATATTTCCATGTAAAGAAAGCCATTACAAAGATTTATCAATGTATGCATATAAAGATTTATAAGCAATTGCAATTGATTCTCAATTTAATCCTGTATAGTTGTATTGATCGGGATATTATTAAATTTTGTAGCTTTTTATAAAAAGAAAGACATGCCTGCATATCAAAACTAGTTGCTCATAAGGCTTCTCTTCTAAGAAAACCCACAGTCTTTTGAATTTAAATGTTTATTTAAGGTATTTGTGAATGTATCCCATAAACATAAATATGTATTTTGAGCTGCTCTGAGAGCAATGAAAGTTTCTTTTCATTAGTACAAGATTTTTCCCCCTCTTCAGATGGAATGTGAGAGGAAATATTTCTTTTATAAAGTTTAGTTAGAAATCAGGCAACAAGAGTATAAAATCAGATGCTGTAAATCAGAATAAGGCACCTGGTGTCAGATTTACCATGTTTTTACAAATCTGAGTATGAAAGATACCAGTCTTAGCTGTTTGTCTTTTACAACTTGGGAATTCATTCTTCAACTTAGAGATTTTCCTTAAGTATATACTACTAACTCTTGTTGTTGAGCCTAGGGAAAGATTGAGAAGTATGGAATTTTTATTACTTCTAACATTCTTCACCTATGTGACCTGCTTCTTCAGTTCAAGCTACACTTTGGGGAAGTCTTGTTTGACCCAAAATAATAGATTTCCTCCAAAGACCAAGTGCTTAATAATTTTCCACGTAACACCTAAGTGTTTTTGTACTTTATTTTCACTTATCTATGTCCTCTTCCCTAAACTAGACAAGAAACTCTTACCATGTTTTTTCACTCTTTCTAATAGTTCTTTTATTCTGGTGGTGTTGTTGTTAGGTTCCATAAAGTCAACTGCGACATAGCAACCCTATGAACAACAGATCTGAACCCTATACTGGCCTGTGCCATCCTCACACTTCCTGACACATTAGAGCCCATTGCAGCAGTCAATCCACCTGGTGGAAGGTCTTCCTTTCCTTCACTGATCCTCTACCTTTCAGAGCATCATGTCCCTCTCCAAGAAATAACCCCTCCTACTAACATGTCCAAAGTATGTGAGGCAAAGCTTCATCATATTTGTCTCCAGAGAGCACTCTGGCTGCACTTTCTCCAAAACCTATTTATTCTTTTGGCAATCCATAGTTCTCTTCTCCAACACCAAAATGCAAAAGCGTCAATTCTTCTTTTGCCATTTTTATTCATTGTCTAGCTCTCAGATTCATACCAAGTGATAGGAAAAACTATGCATGGCTTGAATCAGACTTATCTTAGTCCTCAAACTGACATCATTACTCTTCAATAATTTGTAGACATCCTTAATCCCAGACATTCCCAGTGCAATACATCTCCTGATTTCCTGACTCTTAGTACTAAAGATGTTAATTGTGAATCCAAGTAAGATGAAGTTGTTGACAGTTTCAATCTTTTCTCCATCTGTAATTATGTTGCCTATGCTTTTGAGCTTTGGTGTTAGAGAAGAGTGCTGAAGGTGCCATAAACAGATTCATCCTGGAGAGGGTTAAACCAGGCTGTCTGCTCCTTGGAGGCGAGGATTCTGAGGCTTTGTCTGACATACTTTGGTCATGTTGTAAGGAGAGACAGGTCCTTGGAGAGGAACATCATGCTTGAGAGGGTGGAGAGCAGGTGCAGGAGGGGAAGGCCCTCTGGGAGGTGGATTGATTCAGTGACTGGGGCAATCAGGATGAGTGTGTCAGAGGCAATGAAATTGGCACAGGACAGAGCAGAGTTTAGAGCTGTTGTACATAGGGTCTCTATGAGTCACAGGTGACTCGATGGCACATAACAGCAACATTAGTTCAGTGGTAAGAATCTTTATTTCTTTACATTGAGATGCAATCTATATTGAAGATGTATCCTTTTTATTACATTAACATATAAATCAATCAAAAAAATTTGTAAGAAACAGAACAGCAAAAAAATTCTCCACACCCACACATTCTCACCCCTCTGCTCCCACCTCTTGCTCCTGTGCATCCCATAAATGTTTTCTTAATAATCTGTCTATTTTTAAAACAATGGTCTTATGCTGTATTTGCCATTGTGACACTGAGTTAGTTTACTTAACATAATGCTTTCCAGTCTCTCCCAAGTTATGTAGGATCTTACAAAATCACTGCCTCTGAGGACTGCATAGTATTCCATTCTGTGAATGTACCACAGTTCCTCAATCTATTTGTTTGTGATTGGATATCTGGCCTGTTTCCATGTTCTTGCAATATGAGTTGCCTATGACTCGATGGCACTTTACAACATAGAGAGACCATTTGGCCTAGTGGACCAAAAGTGATGCTATCAAGCCAAAGTGGACGACTCTAATCTGCGGCCCTCAGGCCTGTTTTTCATTGTTTTGGGTCAAACATTCTTCTAGGATGTATAGCCCTAGTGTGTCCTCTTGCCGTACAGAGGTAACTTGTGGTTGCTGTGAAGCTGAACACTGTGACACTGATGTGTCAAATGTGATAATGGTTATCCATGGTGGGTGGTGTTGAGTGGAGCTCCCCGATTAAAACAAGCTTGGAAGCAGGAGTGGCATCCACTTCTATAAATTGCTTGCCTCCGGAAACCCTATGAATCTGGAAAAAGGATGAAAGTCACTCAAGTGTCAAGGACTTTCGATAATAGGGTCGCAATGTGTTGCCTAAGACTCGACGGCACTTAACAACAACAGCATGAACATCGGGTGTACAAAATAATTTCCTTGTGGTATTTTCCTACTAGTGGGATAGCTGGGCCATACGGAGTTTCTATGATCAGCTTTCTGAGGAAATTCAATCTGCCTTCCATGACGGTTATACCATTTTATGACCCCACCAACAGTGTATGAGAGTTCCTGCCTCTCCACATCATCTCCAAAATTTATTGTTGCTCCCCTGCTAAACTTTGCCACTGCTACTGGGGTAAGATGATGTCTTATTATGGTTTTGAGTTTCAGTGGAGTGTGAATGGGATCTTTCACACCAAATTGCAAAAGGGGTGATGTAGCACATCTGATCTATACTAGTCATATATGAGATAAGCCCAACATCCATGAGTGATCTGTCCCCTCTAATTGAAGCTGAGCTCATTCTATCTAGTTTCCATTTGAGCAAAATGTTTTTTTCACATGTATGGTAGATCATAGATCTTTTACTAGTATTGTGGATCCTTTCCTGAAATTTTCTCAAAGTACTATTTTTACAAGAGCATTTCACATTTCCCTTCATCACATTCTTTCAGATATGTTTCACACAAAACCTTAAGAAATAACCCTAGACATAAGTATACACACTTAGACATGAGTATACACACTTGGTAAACTTCTAAATTCCTAATTATATTCCATGGCTATCATTTTTCTATTATAAGCTTCCGTTTTCTTGTGGTATAATTACATACTGACAGATACACACTTGTTTGCATTCTTCATCTTCCACCTGTTATCTTTTCTTCTCATATTGACATCAATCTTCTTTCTGGCCCAGAAAAAGTTAAAGAGTGTAAATTCAGATTTATGTGTGGTCATTAAGGATAAAGATAGGCATAAAAATGCAGGATAAAGAGGAAAATACAAGAAAGATAGAAAAGTCTCAGCTTTCCATCAAGTTTATTCAGTTCATACATAGAAGCTGTAGTATTTACTAGCCAACTATGTCTTTAGCCTATGTACCTTTTTTTTTCTTCAGTATTACATTGAAGAGGCGCATAATAGCCTTGGTGAAATAATGCAAAATGATTTCATGCTGAGATTAAAATATTTTCACAACTGTTGGCAGAGGAACAGTGAACATTGACTTTCGTTGTTTTTTTTTTTTTTTAGTGTGATCAACTAGATAACCCTGAAGCTTAATGATGTGTCCCTGGCTTAGAGCAGGTTAGCATGGAATTTAATTACACTAATCTCCCTCGGACCAATAGAGGACAAACTACCCTCTAGCTGGAATTTATCCACCTTCTGGCACTCAAGGATGGCATGTCTCTAGAGTGATGCCTTTCTCTGCAAGGAGTTAAGAAGGGGTCATAGTCCTCCACTAGAAGTCACTCACCAAACCCGCTCAATTCCTTCTTCCTTTGTAGCCACTCATTCATTCACATTTTTTTCTGTTCTACTCTGCCAAGAAAACAGATTCATCCTTGAGAGGGTTAAACCAGGCTGCTGCTTGTATGCAAGCATTCTGGGGCTTCGTCTGACATACTTTGGACATGTTGTAAGGAGAGACAGGTCTTTAGAGAGGGACATCATGCTGGGCAGAGTGGAGGGACAGCGGAGGAGGGGAAGACCCTCTGTGAGGTGGATTGATTCCGTGACTGGGGTACTCGGGACGGGTATGTCAGAGGCAATGAGATTGGCACAGGATAGAGCACGGTTTAGGGCTGTTGTACATAGGGTCGCTATGAGTCGCAAACGACTCGACGGCACATAACAACAACAACAACTCTCACTACATTGTTTGAGGCTTTTACCATTTTAATTCTGAGGAGAAATGTAACTTGTGTATTGGTATGCCTACCTCTTTCTACAATTCCATTTATAATGTTTACTGTTATCAGATCTCCCTAAAGTAAGTAGTTACATCATAAAATATCTTACGGAAATACATTCAGACTGATTTAATCTGATTAGACACAAACAATTATGTATACTAATGCTTAAAAAGGTTTCCCTTTTTTCTGCCTGCTTCCCCTCTTTTAGTTTCCACTTTTGAGCATTTATATACACTGTCCTAGTTATCATTCTATTATACACTGTCCTAGTTATCATTCTATTTTTATTATAATGGTCTTATGTAGTATTTGTCCTTCTGAGTTAATTCACATTCCATAATGCTCTCTAGACTGTTATACAGTATTTTATGAAATTGTTATTCTTTAGTGTTATAAAGTATTCCATGAAGTGTACATATCACTATTTCTCAATCCATTTGTTTCTTGATGGGCATTTGGGCTGTTTCCATTTTTTTTTCTATTGCGAATAATGCTGCTATGAACATAGATATACATATTTCTATTCCAGTTTGTTTTAATATCCATGGGGTGTATTCCTAACAGTGGAATAGCTGGGTCATACTGAATTTCTATGTTCAGCTTTTTAAGAGATTACCTAAGGGCCTTTGAGAATGGTTGTACCATTTTATAATCCCACCAGCATTGAATGAGAATTTCAATCTCTCCACATCCTCTCCAACAGTTGTTGCTTGCTGTTCTGTTAAATGTTGCTACTGCTACTGGGGTGAGATAGTATCTCAATGTTGTTTTGATTTACATCTCTCTAATTATGAGTGATTTTGAGCATTTCTTGATGTGTTTCTTGGTTATCTGAATGTCTTCCTCTGTGAAAAGTCTTTTCATGCCTTTGGCCCATATTTCGAGGGGATGACTTGTATTATTTAACATTCTTTTTTTAAGCCTTTGTTAAAAATAAATATTTTCTTTTAATTGTGATTTTAACAAAATTTTACAGAAAAGTCAGATTTTTCATTCATTCATTGTTGCACAGTTTACCACCTTACTCTCCCTTCCCACTTCCCCAATTCACTTTTTAAAAAATACTAATTTCTTGTTGAACAATTACCTCCCTCTTCCTTTCCCCACCCCAGTCCTCTTTTTAATGTACCTCTTATTAAGAGCTGTTGTGATACATATAATGCCTAATCATATATTCCTTTTAAATAGTTTTTTCCTTCATTTGTTCCAATGCAGTGTTCATTTTGTTTTTTCCCTCTTTTCTTAGAAAAGTTTGTAACAATGATATTATGCAGTATTTGTCCATTTGTGACTGAGATATTTCACTCAGTATAATGTCCTCCAGGGTCACCCATGTTGTGTAATTTTTGTAGTTCCTTGTTTTTCAGTGCTGCATAGTATTCCACTGTGTGATTATATCATATTTTTCTATCCATTCATTTTTTGATGGGCATTTGAGTTTATTCCATCTCTGAATTGTCATTGTCAATTGGTTTTCCTCACTCTGTAGGTTTTCTTTTCACTCTGTTAGATAAAAGATTTTGATGCACACAAGGATTTGAATTTTAGAAGGTCCCATTTGCTATTTTTGTCTTCTTGAGTCCCCAATGAATTTCTCCTATTCTTTAACCACTATCTGTGGTGGTGTACATTTCTAGTTATATTTACACTTCTATCTATGCCATATGTTAGGGCTTCTATGTTTGGTCTTATTTACTTTCTTATGATCCTTATGGTTTTGAGCTGCGCACCTAGGTCTCTGATCCATCTTGAGTTGATTTTTGTGTATGAAATATGAATCCTGTTTCAATTTTCTGCAGGTCCATGTCCAGTTTTGCCAGCACCATTTGTTGAAGAAGTTGGTTTTTTTCTCCATTTAATAAGTTATGATTCCTTGTTATACACCAATGGACTACAGGTAGATGGATTTGTTTCTGAGTTTTCAAATCTATTCCATTGGTCTGTGTGTTTGTTATTGTACCAATATCAAGCTATTTTAGTTATTACAGCAGGAGTGGCATCTAGTTCCTAAATAACTTGGCTCTGGAAACTATGTACTTTGATAAATGTCGATAGTTGTAGGAGGGGCTTCAGGCCTGTTGCTCACAGGATCTCCATGAGTTGTGCTGGACTCAAAGGCAATCAACAAAAACAGTAATTTTAAGATGAAAGAGTGCTATGACTTTCACTTCATTTTTAATTCTCAGAAGTGCATTGCATATTCAAAGTCTCTTTCCTTTCCAAATGAACCTGCCAATGTGGTTAATATATGCAATGGGATTATGTGGAACATGTAAATTGTTTTTATTAAGAATGTCATTTTCCCATAACCAAACGAATGGACAGAGAAGCTGTGGTATATTCACACAATGGAATACTACTCTGTTTTGAAAAACAAGGTGGTGGTGGTTGTTGTCGTTATGTGCCATCGAGTCGCTTGTGACTCATAGCGACCCTATGAACAACAGCTCTAAACTCTTCTCTGTCCTGTGCCAATTGCACTGTCTCTGACATACTCATCTCGATTTCCCCAGTCACTGAATCAACCCACCTCCCAGAGGGCCTTCCCCTCCTGCGCTGTCCCTCTACCCTCCCAAGCATGATATCCTTCTCCAAGGACTGGTCCCTCCTTACAACATGACCAAAGTATGTCAGATGAAGTCTCAGAATCCTTGCCTCCAAGGAGCAGACAGCCTGGTTTAACCCTCTCCAGGATGAATCTGTTTTCTTAGCAGTCCATGGTACCCTCAGCACTCTTCTTCAACACCAAAGCTCGAAAGCATCAATTCTCCTTCTATCCTCCCTGGTCATTGTCCAGCTCTCTGACGCATAAGTGATTGCAAAGACCATGGCCTGTACCAGACTCACCTTAGTCTCCAGAAACACACCATTGTTCTTCAGTACTTTAGAGAGGTGCCTAACAGCAGACTTGCCCGTCGCAATACATCTTTTAATTTCCTGGCTGCTGGTGCCAAGAGTGTTGAAAAACAAGGAACTCATACAATATTATTCAAAATGCGTGACCCTAGAGGACATTATGCTGAGTGAAATATCTCGGTCACAAAAGGACAAATACTGCATGGTGCCACTGTTGTAAAACAGGACTGACCTCGGGGTTAGGGGGAGACTGAGAAAGATGGGTTCAATAATGTATACTGCACTGAAGCAGATGAGGGAGAAAAGTGTTTAAAAGGGATGTGTGATTAGGTATTTTTGTTATGACGGGAGTTCAAAGCGAAGGCTGCATAGTGGAGAGGACCTGGGGGAGGGTTTGTAAAACAATGAAAGAATTTGTCTTTTACTTTTCTAAGAGGGTGGTGTACTAAGGGGGGAGGTTTGGGAGGGTAGAAAAGAGCAACAATGGATGAATGGAAATCCAAAGTCTCTGTAAGTTTTCATTGAAATTAATAATAATTTTTTTAATAAAAGAATCTCATTTTCACAATGTTGAATCTTCCTATCCATAAACGGGGAATGTTTTCCATTTAGTTAGGTCTCTTATTGCTTCTTGTAGTAGTGTTTTGTAGTTTTCATTATAACTCTTTTGTGTCTCTAGTTAGGTTTATTCCCAGGTATTTCGTCTTGTGGTTGGCTATTGCAAATGGTATTGTTGTTTTGGTTTTTTTTTTAGTTTCCTTTTCCATATTTCTTTGTTGTTGTAAAGACATTTCACTAATATTTGTATAATAATCTTGAGTCCTGCAACTCTACTAAATTGATCTACTAGGTCTAACAGTTTTCTGATGAGTGTCTGGTTTTCCCTGTGTAATGCACTATCACATCATCTGCATATATTGACAGTCTTACCACCTCTTTGCCCAGTTAAATGCCTCTTCTTTCTCTTGTTGTCTTAGCAAGTATTTCCACCATGATATTGATTCATTTTGTCTTTGATCATTGATTTTAAGTGGTTCAAACCTATTTTTTATTTTGAAATTCAGGTGGGATAGATTCAAGATCATATTTTGGTTCTTATAGACTTGTTTTCATTTTCTTCAGCCACAATTTGAACTTGCACGTGAATAATTGAGGATCTTACCCATAGTCTGCCTGTGGCCTAGTGTTGACTGCTGGTATTGAGCTTCATCAAAGATTCCTCCCATAGATAGAGTCAATATAATTCCTATGCATTCCATCAGGTGAAGTCCATGTATAAAGTCATCACTTGTGGGTTTGGTTTGTTTGGTTTGTTGTTGTTGTTTTTCTTTCGGGTTTTTTTTTTTTGGTGTGTTTGTTTTGTTGTGTTTTTTGGTGGGTTGTTTTTTGTTTGTGTTTTATTTTTGTTTTTTTTTCCTATGAAGAAGTTTATTAAAAAATAATACTTAACACTATTCCACATTTGAAGACAAAGAAAATAACAATGTCTCAGGGAGCTATGCAGTTTGAATATGGTATAATACTTTTTATATTACAAACCACTCAAATGAAGCATGTTGTTCTGTAGGGAAATAATGCCAAACTGAAATTAAGATGTATCAAATTCTAGATGACAAATGAGTTGTACAATCTTGGATAGTCTCTTAATTTCTCTAAGCATAAGAGTCCTCATGTTAAACTTGAGGAGATTAATCTCTAAATTCCAATCTAGCTATATATAGTTTCTATGGTCTTGTATTTTAATTATTTTCTTACAAGGTCTTTCTCATAAACACCAAGCATATTCTTTGGATAGTAAGGTGGAAGCAACTTTTACTTTTTCCCCATACAAGTGTTTAAAATTTTTATTATTTACCCTTAATTACTATTTCTTGACTTTTAAATGAAAGAATATAAATATGCATGAATGAGTGCTCCCTTATATGGAGCTCTATGTTAAAAGCACATAGAAATTTTATGCTATAATACATTAGTTGTCGATACTAATATATTATTATGCAAGAATAACAAATTATAGTGTATGTTGAAAATAATTGCAGATTATTATTTTATTATTGATAATCTGTGGGAAATTTTGCTAATTTAGAAAAGAAATTCCAAACTACAACATTTCTTTGTCTCTGACATGTTTTAGAGAAATTATGAGTTAAGTACAATGCTTCAGTTAAGAGGCTAATTCTATTAAAGGAGTCCCTGAGTGGTGCAAAAGGTTAAGTTCAAATTCACCATGGAGGGGAAAGGCCTGGTGGTCTGCCTCTGACAAATCATGTACTTCAAGACCCTGTGGAGTACAGTTCTCTTCTGACAAACATGTAGTTTCCATGAATTAGAGATGATGCAACCAATGGTCACTGTTTGATTCTACTAAATCTCAACATTCTATTGAGGCAATATTTTCCAAAACCAAGCAGGTATCTAAGTTCACACTCGCTAATATAAATCTATGGAAAAGATTCACATTTTTACCTTTCTACAAATATTACAGCCTGAAAGATAATGTGATCAAGAAATTAAGGAACTAAGGTTTATAGACATTCTAAGAAAGCAAACACATGCATGCAAATTTAACTCAAATACTTCTTCAGGGATTCATGTATCTACTTACAAATTATTATTTCTTGCAGGCACAGTTCCAAAATACCTTATCATGAAATGGAAAATGTTCAAATAGCTGTAAAGGGCGTCTATCCATATAGAAAGATGGATAGTTTCTTCTTTCAAACAAGGATGGAGGCCTCTCTCTAGATACATCCCTACAAGAAAAGCAAAGAGGATTTCATTGCTCATTGTTTTAGTAACAATTTGGTATGTTTACCTCACAGTATTTTGGACCTAAATTGTTGAGAAAGTGAAGGCGTTTGCTACTGGGGTGATATGGTATCTCATTGTGGTTTTGATTTGTATCCATCTCATTGCCAGGGAATTTGAACATTTCTTCATGTGTGTGTTGGCCACCCGAATGTCTTCCTGTGTGAAAAGAATTTCCACATCTTTTGCATGTTTTGTAATTGGATTGTCAGTCTTTTTTTTCTGGAGGTCCAGGAATATTCTGTAAACTTTTGTTATGAGACCCTTGTCTGAGATGGCATTGTCAAATGCTTCTTCCCAGTCAGTAGGCTTTGTTTTCACCCTGTGGGGAAAAGTTTTTGATGAGCACAGAGATTCAATCATTAGAAAGTCCCTTTCGCCAGACACAAACAGAGATTTGTACACCAATGTCCATAGCAGTTATTCACCATTGCATTGCAAGAGCATGGAAACAGCTAAAATGTCCAGCCACAACCAAATGTGTTGAAAAATTGTGGTATATTCACACAACGGAATACTATGCACCGTGTAGAAGCAATGCTTTTGAAAAATACTATTCAACTTCGGAGAGGCTGGAGAGCAGCCAGCATGCTGAGTGGATTAACACAGTCTCATAAGGACAAATACTGCATGATATCTCTACTGTAAAAATAGAAGGGTAAAAAGGGGTGGGAGTGGAAGGTTAAAAATAGGTGGGGGGGGGGAAAATAGGTAGGGGAAAAACCTGCAGGATTACAGTTTAGTGAATGAAGGGAATGGAGCAAGGAAAGGGGGAAAACCTGGTCAAAAAGACAGGTTAATAATGGGCAAGGTCCAATGGTGATTGATTTTATGAAACATGATACATGAGAATGATTGTATGAAACACCGTGTGAATGAAGTATAGTGTGAAATGCAATGTATACCTAACTTTGTGAACAAATCAAGTTTAAAAAAGGTATTTCCAATAAAGAAATAATTTAGAACATAAAATTTAATCATTCTATTTCCAGCTTCGTTTCTGTCACCAACACCAAATTTTCCAACTACTATTCCGTCTTCATTGCTTCTAATTTTTACAATCCAATTATATCAATTATATTAATTGTATTATATAATTAAAGTTAAAATTAAATCTGGAGAACAACCACTTGGCCAACTGACTGGAAGAGATCTATATTTGAGTGCGGAAACTACAGAACAGTGTCATTGATTTCACATGCAAGCAAGATTCTACTGAAGATTATCCAAAAAAGACTGGAACAGCACATCAGCAGAGAACTGCCAGACGTCCAGGCTGGGTTTAGAAGGGGTTGTGGTACTAGGGATATTGTAGCTGATGTTAGATGGATCTTAGCTGAAAGCAAGGAATACCAGAAGAATGTCTGTGTTTCATTGATTATGCAAAGGTGTTTGATTGTGTGGATCATAACAAACTGTGGCTGACTCTGAGAAGAATGGGAATCCCATTCTTCTAATCGTGCTAATGCGAAAACTATACTTGGATCAAGAGGCAGTCGTTAGAACAGAGCAAGGTAACACCGCATGGTTCAAAATTGGGAAGGGTGTACGCCAGGGATGTGTCCTATCTCCATACTTTTTCAACCTGTACAGAGAGCAGATTATCCGAGAAGCTGGGCTCTATGAGGAGAAGTGTGGCATCAGGATTGGTGGAAGATCTATTAGCAATCTGTGTTATGCAGATGACACAACCCTGCTTGCTGAAACTGAGAAGGACCTCATGCACTTGCTGCTGAGGGTCAAGGACTGCAGCCTTCAGTATGGACTGAGGCTCAATATCAAGAAGACAAAGATTCTCACCACTGGACCAATTGGCAGCATCAGGGTGGATGGCGAAGAGATTGAGATTGTTCACAGCTTCAGTTTGCTTGGCTCCACAGTCAACACTCTTGGCACCAGCAGCCAGGAAATAAAAAAATGTATCACGATGGGAAAGTCTGCTGTTAGGGACCTCTCTAAAGTACTCAAGAGCAACGGTGTCTCTCTGGAGACTAAGGTGGACCTGATACAGGCCATGCTCTTTGCAATTACTTGTTATGCATCAGAGAGTTGGAGAATTGATGGCTTTGAACTGTGGTGCTGGAGGAAAGTATTGAATGTACCCTGGACTGCCAAGAAAACAAACAGATTCATCCTAGAGAGGGTTAAACCGGGTTACTCCTTGGAGGCAAGGATTCTGGGGCTTCGTCTGACATACTTCGGACATGTTGTAAGGAGACACAGGTCCTTGGAGAGAGACATCATGCTTGGTAGGGTGGAGGGACAGCGCAGGAGGGGAAGACCCTCTATGAGGTGGATTGATTCAGTGACTGGGGTAATCGGGATGGGTGTGTCAGAGGCCATGCAATTGGCACAGGATAGAGCAGGGTTTAGGGCTGTTGTACATAGGGTCGCTATGAGTCGCAAACGACTTGACGGCACATAACAACAACAACAACAAATATATTAATTTTGCATTCCAATTATATGAATTATCAATTATAAATAATGAAGCTTGATTGTAAGATTTGGTAAAAATATTCATTTGCTTCCTCTTTGGCTCTAGATGTTAAAGCATATATTTAAATAATAGTCATAATAATAGGTCTTCCTTGTAGGTTTAGGGATAACATCCTATCACTCACAACATTGTACTTCAGGATAGAACCATAAACTGACTTTTGCACTATGAATGTAATACCTTTCTTCTCTTTTTCATTCCCAGCATAGTATACCATATGATTATCTAATTCAAAGTTGCCAAAGCTAATCCCACCCAGCTCACTAATGACTAAAATTTTTATGTTCATGCTTTCCATTTCATATTTCACAATTTCTAGTTTTTCAAGATTCAAGTTTCATACATTCGTACACTATCTCCAATCCTGAATAGGACTGGTAATAGTGGACATCCTTCTCTAGTTCCTGTTCACAGAGACTATTTAGTCTACTAGTCTATTTAGAGTCTTTAGACTGTTCACAGAGTTTATCTAGTCTTTCTTCTGAGAATGATATCGGCTCTTAGTTTTGTATACATACTTTTCACTATGTTGAAAACTCGATTGATATTTTGTGTAATGTTTTATTCAGGAAGTGGTTTAGGATTTTGTTAAAGGCCTTTTCTGCAACAACTGATAGGATCATGAGGGTCTTATTCTTTACTTTGTTAATGTAATTAATTAGATTGATTTTTTTTTCTCCATGTTGAACTATCCTTGCATATCTGTTCTGAATCCTGTGTGGTCATGATGAATTCTTTTTGTGATGTACAGTTAAATTCACTGGCAAAGATTATATTAAGGATTTTGTATCTTTGATCATGACAAATGTTGGCTTATAGTTTTTGTTTATGGTAATGTGTTTTGCCTAGTTTTGGTATTAGGGTTATGCTTGGTTCCTAGAATGATTATGGGAGTATTCCATCTTTTCCTCTTTATTAAAATTTTTTTTTAAAACTGACGATACTTCTTTTCTGAAAATGTGGTAGAATTCACCCATGAAGCCATCTAAACCAGTACTTTTCTTTTATGCAATGGGAATCTTCATATGACCTGCTTAATTTCTTCTTTTGTCATGGGATTGCTCAGTTGTTTTACCTCTTTCTATGTCAATGTGGGTTAGATGTGGGATTTTATAAATTTGTCCATTTCTTCTCAGTTTTCAAATTTATCAGAGTATAACTTTTCATAATACTCCCTTGTTGTTATTTGCCATTGAGTCACCTGTCACTCACAGCAACCCTATGTACAATTCTGAAGCCTGCCCTGTCCTGAGCTAGTCTTACTGACTCTGACACACCTACTGCAATTTTCCAGTCACTGTATCAATCCATCTCACCTGGCGCCTTCCTCTCCTGCGCTGTCTCTCCACCCTTCCAAACATGATGTCCTTCTCCAAAGTGCAGTCCCTTCTGGCCACATGCCCAAAGTATGTGAGACACAGCTTCAAAATCCTACCCTTCAAGGAGAAACACGATTTCACTCTCTCCAAGACAAAATTATTTGTTTTCTTGGTGGTCCATGGTGGTATACGTAAGACTCTTTTCCAGCACCACAACGCAAAGTTATCCATTCTTCTTCTGTCATCCTTAGTCATTGTCCAGCTCTCTGATGCATAGCAAGTAATTGCGAAGACCATGGGCTGGATCAGGCACACCTTAGTCTCTAGGTTGACATCTCAGTACTATAGAGAGGTCCCTGAGAGCAGATTCTCTGTTACTATTGTTGTTAAGTGCCGTAGATTATGACTCATAGTGACTCTATGAATAAAAAATCTGAACCTTGTTTTATAACTATCGTTGTCTCTCCAGTGTTCATAGAGTTTTCAGAGTCTCATTATTTAAGAAGTGGGTGCCAATCCTGCTTCCAAGTCTGTCTTACTCTGGGAGTTTTAACAACACCTATCCACCGTGGATAACCCTTATGGCATTTGAAACACCAGTGGCACAGCTTTCAGTATAACAGCAACCTCAAGTTATCTCAGTAAAGCAAACTGACAGAAAGTGCTGTGACACTTAAAACAATGTTCTCATCAAACACAATTAATATCAGGACCAAGGGCTGCAAGCCCAAGGGCCTAATTGGCTTTTAAATGCAAAGGCCCACCTATCACGTCCTGATTGATTTTAGCAAGAAGCTTCCAGTAGACAGCCAATTATTAACTAAATCTATACTGAGAATACCATGGACTGCTAGGAAAACAAATAGATTTGTCCTGGAGAGGGTTAAACCGGGTGGCTCCTTGGAGGCAAGGATTCTGAGGCTCCGTCTAACTTACTTTGGACATGTAGTGAGGAGAGACCGGTCCTTGGAGAGGGACATCATGCTTGGGAGGGTGGAGGGACGGCGCAGGAGAGGAAGGCCCTCTATGAGGTGGATTGATTCAGTGACTGGGATAATTGGGATGGGAGTGTCAGAGACAGTACGATTGGCACAGGACAGAGCGGAGTTTAGGGCTGTTGTACATAGGGTCGCTATGAGTCGCAGGCGACTCGACGGCACATAACAACAACAAATGGCCAATCAGCTTACACTCGATTGTTAAATAAATTAAAAAACTAGTTTACACTTGACTTTCAGTTAAATAAAAACAACCTACCCATCAAAATCCAACTGCTTCCCACAAGAGCCTCCAAATTAGAGACTTAGTCAGGGTCTAACCAACTTTTATATTTGAAAGACTGCCACCAGGTCCTGACTGATTTAAACAAAAGGCTTCCAGTCCACAGCTGATTGTTAACTAAATCCAAACACCCAATCAGTTTACACTAGATTGTTAATGAAATAAAAAATGACTAGACCATTTACACCTGACTTGCAATTAAATGAAAGAACCTACCCTCTAGAATCCATCAAGTCAGTTATTTCTTTTTGTCTACCAGGTATCCTATATTACTTCAAATTAACAATCTGGGTGAGCTCAGATAATTTTAATGGCTCACACTTAAAATCTTTAATAAAAAAAAATTAAAATAAAAAAGTTTAATCAACCCTGGCCTCAGGGCTGACTTATATACTTTCAGTTTTACAATATCTGCAGAGGGAGTATTCTGCAATTGGACATAATATCCATAACAATAATACATTTAGATAAAGGAGATGCAACTCCCTCATAAAACCTCTGTTTCTATTTTAAAATTCTCATCAACACTTTTAGGTTAGTCCCCTTAATTGATGCATTTCCATAACTTCCTAATATAATTTTAGGTCTCTTCAAGATTTTATCAATAGGTTTAGGGATTACAATACATTGGGTTCCTGTGTTGAGAAGCCCTAAGAATGTTTCTTTTCCACCCCCAGGCCATTTTTAGGTGCATGCATATTAGCCTCTGGTCCAGTAGATTCTGGCCTTCTCATCAATCCATATATGGATCAACTGGCTGAGATTTTGCTTCAAGTGATTCCAAGTGAGACCCACTGTCATTAATTCCTTCGTAATTGGGATTAATGGGATGGACTTGTTTAAGCTTTCTTGATATCGGGCTAACAGGGGAAGGCTTCATTGTACCACCAAGCCCTATAGTGCTGCTTTAGGACCTTTTTCTCATAAATGCCTGCTATATTCATCCTCTTCCTGAGTGTCTATCTAAAAATCTCCACCATTAGGGTAAATATTTTTCTCAGAGTATTCTTCCATTTGCCTAAAAATCACTCTGAAGTTCTTTGCATCTTCAAAACCTGTAAGAGGAAATCATTTCAATACAGCTGACACAGCCTAGTCCATTTTTGCCTTGTTTTCCAGTAGCAAAACTACATGAGGTGCCCATGTTGGAGGAACTCCCATGATTAACATCTCTATCATGGCCATTGTAAGGGGTATACTCATTGGATGAATGTCCTCTGTGCCATAAGAACATTTCTTTAGGAGAGCTCTGGTGGCAAGAAGCTGAAACTGCAATCTCAGAGATGCACGGTTTGAATCCACCAGATGCTCTGCTGGAGAAGGAGGAACAATCTCCTCCTGTACCAGTCAGAGCTGATTTGACAGAACACACAAAAAATAATAAAATAAATTTTTAAAAAATTTTAATAAAAAAAGAACATTTCTTTAAGGCTTTCATATGCCGAACATCAACTGCATCGTCTGGAGTTTTCCATTTATTACTTAGACAAGAGGAAAACAATTGCCCTTGGAAAGAAACAAACCTAATAGTAGTATCTTATAATATCATTCTTGTCTGTTGTATAGACACTTGTGGATCTTGAATTAACCCAAATATCACCTCCATTCTGCAGCACTCAGAACCACAGATACTGCCTCTAAATTCATCACTTTTACAATCCATTGTAGTAGTGGTTTCTCAGGAAGCTGCTGATAACAATCTACAAACTTATGCATTGGAACTATGCCATATAACCTGGTTACAATAGTTCCTTAATCCTCCATTTGCCTCCTGGACTATTGTTTTTATTGTTTTTGTGATGACAGGCCAGAGGGATATTTCTGGTTTCTCTCACATGCTTTTTTCCCCCAGGTATACCCTGAGATTATGGGGAATAACTCTGTCCTGGTAGGACTTTGTTCAGTTCTTTATATCAGCTATCTCAGTTTCTACATTCTTTTCCCTTACATTTATTTGCTGCCACTACTAATAGCAGAAACCAAAGAATTTTAAGTCTCTTTCCTAATCACTCTGTATGCATCCAATTAACCAGCTTTTCACGAGTTAGGTCCATTAACTTCATATGTCATGAGAAATATTTGCCTTGGGTAACTGACTGCAACATAATAGCTGCATTAATCCATGGGTGTTTTTTATCCCATCCAGAAACCAAAGATTTATCTTTTATCCTTTTTTCTCCAAAAATACAGAGAATCTGGTTCTTTGTAGTAAGTTCCAATTCTGACATCACTCATATTCATAATTCATTCAGCTAAGATTAGTAGCAAAATAAATAATTTTGAGTCAACACTGTCCCAAAAGTTTGATTTACTGTATAATTTAGTGATTTCTGACATCAACAGTTCCTCCTTTGTTCAGTTCCCTCACTTTTCTATGTCTCTTGGGTTTGGTGGTTCACTGGAAGGTCTCTTAGAAACTCAGACACATCAGGAGAATGACTTAGACACATCAAGAGACTGTAGGTATGAAGGCTAGTTTTGCAGAGATTCATATGATTGTAGACTACCAGTTGCAATGTAACCAAAAAATCAAGCATCCCCAAAAAGAGCTAGCACTTAGGTCCCAGGAGCCTCTAGTGGACTGTTGCTTGTATCCCACCTTAATCCTCTCACCTTAGTACAATAAATATTTCAACTCAGTAATTAAACAGTAAATCATTGTCTAGGAAGGACATGTTTAATGATAAACTTTTAACACCACAGAGTGAGTGAGTAAGTTTAAGTCAACTTTCCCCTACCAGTAATCTGTCAATTTATTGTACTTGGTGATCTGAGTACTACTTGATACTGAAAGCTATACCACTAGTTTTTCAGATACCAACAGAATCCTCAGTGCAAACAGGTTTCAATAAAGTGTCCAGACTTAGAAAGACTAAATAGGTAGCAGGACTAGCCACTCGCTTATGAAATAATGTTGTTGTTGTTGATTGCCATAGAGTCAAGGTCAACTTATAGTGACTCTATGAAAAATGACCTAATGCCTTTCCATAGCTATCGCTGTTTCCCCAAGTTCATGGAGTTTCTAGAGGCATGGGGTTTAGAAAGTGAATGCCACTTCTGCTTCCCAACCTGTTTTTACAACTGGAAGCTCCACCAAACACTGTCCACAATGAAAAATCATTCTGGTATTTGATATCCCCATGGAACAAGGTTCGGTATCATGAAATAATGAGCCCTTGAAAAAAAATCCTATTAATAGTATAGAACATTGCCAGTAAATGAAGTCCACAGGTTGGAATATACACAAAAAATGACCAAGGACAAGCTACCTACTCAAAATAAGGTTTCTTTCAATGATATGAATGCAATATTATTTCCATTAATAAAAGACTTTAATTTGCTGGTGTTGCACACCTCAAAATGAGGAGAAACAGCTGAAAACATACGCTAATAATCTGAATAAATGTAAAATATATACAGTTTGAATCTAGGAAAATTGAACATTGTAAAAAATGAAAAGGGAAAGCATAAAAATCTATATCCAAGGCATTCATTAGCTTAAATAAATAGATGATAGTATTCTTTAATTAGATGATCATATGGTCTTCTATATGGTGTAAAATAAGTGCAGTCTACATAGGAGCACCGACATCTAACATCCACTAATACCACTAAGAAGAAGAGGTCCATTCACAATATCAACAGCAGAAAGCTAATTCATATGAGGTCAGACATATTCTAACACTTTTTACCCTCTTCTAGGAATTCTAACTCCATCTGTCCCTCCAGGGATCTCACTGCTCTACTAATACATCTACCTGCTAATCTGTTGCAAGGGCCACCCAGAACTCACAGACAATACTGATCCTATGGTTTCTTAAGGGAGTAACATATTGCAATTCAGTCTGGAGACATCCAGTACAGATACAGTTCTCCAGTAAGGAGAAAGGCATGTTTCCTTACCCTCTGATCTCAGAAATTGAACTAATTATTTCAAAACATAATTCAAGAAAACAAAGGAACATATTATAATAAAATATACAAACCCTTAGCATTAGAAAACCAAAAGAGAAGACCATATTTGACACTTCTCAAGCTAAAAAACTGAGGAAAGAAATTCAAGCACTGAGTTCCAATACTGAAGAGTTCAATAGGTAAAATGTTGGATTACACAGAATCAAAAGAAGATAGAAGGAACAAAAAGCCACTGTTCAAAAAAAAATAGAAATCAAAACGGAATATGGCAAAGTTAATACCTGTATGAACCATTACAGGTGAGAAATATGACAAACCTGTCTGACTAATGGACCTTCTTCAGGAAATTTGAGAAGCTTCAGGGCAGTGGGGGTGGAGGGAGGGAATTACATATTCTGGTCTGTGAATTCTCTTATGAAAGATGCCATTTAAATCATCTTCACAGTCAGAATTCCCTATACATGATCAAAAACCATTCTTCTTTTTCAACTCTAGAACTCTCCTTCTCTCCTTTAATATTACCAGAGTTGCCGAAGATTTCAAGAGACCTCTAGTATTAAACACATAGGTCAAACAGAATACAAAAGTGAAAATTCAAAGAAAACAGAGTCTATACAAACAGAATAAGTATCCCATACCAGTTATTTATTTTACTGCTAGTAGTAGTAATAACCTCAGTTAGAAGGATAAATTATAATCTTACTCAGAGAATAAGAACTCCAGAGATGGTGATATAAATGTAAAAAATTGTCCTAGAAAGCAGAACAAAAGTGGAGAGAAAGAGAAGTAGAAAACAAAATAAGAAAAACAGACCACCAGTCCTCAAGATCTAATATTTGAGTCACAGAAATTCACAAAAAGAAAACTAAATATGTTGTTGTTGTTGTTGTTGTTGTTGTTGTTGTTGTTGTTGTTGTTGTTGTTAAGTGCCGTCGAGTCGCAGGCAACTCCTAGCGACCCTGTGAAGGAGAGTCCTCGACACTTGGGTGCCTTTCATCCTCTCTCCAGGTTCATAGGGTTTCCAGAGGCAAGTTATTAGGGAAGTGGATGCCACTCCTCCTTCCAAGCTTGTTTTAATCAGGGAGCTCCACCTCACTCTCTGTCCACATTGGGCAATCAACCATTAATGCATTTGACACATCAGTGTGACAGTGTTCAGCCTCACAGCAACCACAGGTGACCGAAGTATGGCAACTTGTACACCGAGGCTATATGACTTAGAGGAAACTAAATATACAATGAGTGAACTTATTTTAAAAAACCAAAACAAACTGAAGTTAGGTTCCAGGATTTGAAGGACACATGCTTAAAGATGTGGAAAGACCACTTTACTAGGCACAGAACACAAAGAATAAAAATAAATATGCACAGCAGAGTACTGTCATGAAATTTCAGAATTTAGAAACAAAGAAAATATATAAAAGATTACAGAGAAAACTTACAATTTTTTTATAATTTTTTAATAGAAAACATTCAACTATCCTGGAAACTACAAGACAATGGAGCAAAGTCTTCAAAATTTTGATAAAAAAATAATTTCTAACCTAAAATTCTACAGTAGATAAAAATAATTAATTAAATGGTTAGGATTAAAACAGTATATACTCAGATATGCAAGCATCTCAATATTTGCTGCTCAATTTTCCTCAGGATATGACTATATGGGAAAGTCAAGAAATATGAGCATAAAGAATTCAAGAAACAGGTGTCCTCACAAGAAAGAGCAAAGGAAATTTCTAGGATGAGAACGAAATGAAGTCCCAAGACTGAAACATCATGTAGTTGCTGTTGTTATTCAGTGCTATCAAATCAAGTCTGGCTCATAGCAATCCTATGAGCAACACATCTGAACACTGCTGTGTTCTGTGCCATCTTCACAATCTCTGACACACTCAAGCCCATTTCCGCTGTCACTGTGTCAACCCACCTGGCTGAGGGTCTTCCTCTCTTTTGCTGTCCCTCTACCTTTCCAAGCAATATTTCTCTCTCCAAGGAATAACCTCTCCAAGCAAATTAACCAAGGTATGTGAGATGAAGCTTTACCATCCTTGGAGCACTCTGGATGCACACATGTCTGTTTGTTCTTTTGGCAGTCCAATGGACATTCAGTACTTTTCTTCAACACCACAGTTCAAAGACATCAATTCTTCTTCTGTCACCTTTAGTCATTGTCCAGCTCTTAGATGTGTAATAAGTGACTGAAAAGACCATGGCCTGAATCAGGCTCGCCTATGTCTTGCCTGACTGCATACTTTCACAGTGCAATACCTCCCCTGATCTTTTGACTGCTGGTACCAAGTGTATTGATTGTTGATCCAAGTAAGACAAATCATTGACAGTCTCAATTTTTTCTCCATCCATCATGATTTTGCCTATCTGTCCAGTGGGTCTATAATTTTTTTCAGCAAGTGTTTCAAGTCTTCCTCACTTTCAGCACACTGAGTATCATCTGCTGCTATTGACGAGTCTTCTTTCAATCTTTATGCCACATTTTTCTTCATAGTGCCCAGCTTCTCAAATAATTTGCTCAGCATATAGATTAAATAAGTATGAAGAAAGGATACAACTCTGGCACACACCTTTCCTTGCTCTGTTGGCACATTTTCTGGAAATATGACTTTGATTTCATACCACCTGAATTTCAGAATCATCTCAAGAACAGGTTTGAGGCCTTGAACACTAACGAGCGAAAACCAGATGAGTTATGGGATGATGTCAAAGGTATCATCCAGGAAGAATGCAAACAGTCATTACAAAGACAGAAGAGGAAGAAAAGACCAAAATGGATGTCAGAAGAGACTCTGAA
>NW_006399760.1:2121410-2128262 GCF_000299155.1 Elephantulus edwardii | reverse complement strand
GACGGGTACTTGGAGAGGGACATCATGCTTGGGAGGTTGGAGGGACGGCGCAGGAGGGGAAGACCCTCTATGAGATGGATTGACTCGGTGACTGGGGTAATCAGGATGGGTGTGTCAGAGGCAGTGCGGTTGGCGCAGGATAGAGCAGGGTTTAGGGCTGTTGTGCATAGAGGGTCGCTATGAGTCGCAAACGACTCGACGGCACATAACAACAACAACAACATGTATAGGCTCTATACAAGCCCAATCAAGTGTTCTGGAATCCCCAGTATTATCAATGTTATCCATAATTTGTTATGATCTACACAATTAATGCCTTTGAATAATTAATAAAGCACAAATAGAAATTCTTCTGATATTCCTTGTTTGCAGCCATGATCACCTGACAACAGCAATGATTTATCTGGTGTCACTGCCTCTTTAATTAAATCCAGCTTAAACAACTGGCAGTTTTCTGTGTATGTGCTATTCTAGCCATTTTTTATTTATCTTCAGCAGTATTTTACTTCCATGTGATACTAATGATTTTGTTTGATAATTTCCGCATTCTGTTGTATCCGTTTAAAATCCCCCTTTCTTGGGGATGGGAACAAAATTTGACTTCTTCCATAGAAGACCTATGTTTTGACAACAAAACTTAAAATTTCCTTTCTTTTATTTGACATTTTTTTAAAAAAAAATTTTGTTGTTCTTGTTGTTGGTTACACTTTATTACATCAGATGGGCTTTGGGGGACAGTGGGGCGCACTCAGTCCTTCTTGGCAGCTGCCTTCCTCATGGCAGCCAGGACGACGTTGCTGAGTTCTTCTCGCTTCCTCTTGGCATGGATGTGTGTCCCCACCCTTTTCTTGATGAACTTGAGGGCCCACTTGTCCTTGGAGACCTTGAGCAGCTCCATGGCGCGTCGCTCGTAGGGCGCGAAGCCACACACCTCCCGGATCATGTCCCGCACGAACTTGGTGTGCTTCGTGAGGCGCCCGCGGCGGTGGCTGTGCCTCGGTTTGCTCACGTTCTTGGTGACTTTGTGGCCCTTGTTGAGGCCCATGGCCATAGGGTAGCGCACAGCCATGGCTGCTGCACGTCTATGGCTGCTGCGGCGGAAGCTATTTGACATATTAAAATGAAGAAAAGTTAAACTCTCGACAACTTATCATCTCATTTTTTGTGCTGAAGAAGCATAAGTTTTTAAAATATATTCCAGATCTTACAGTAGCCATTTAATTGCTGGGCCAGTAAATATTTGAGCATGAAAATATGTTTGGAGTTTTGATGGCCATTATCCACTAAGGACAGAATATTCCATCACTTGCCTTCAGTATTCGTTCTCCTAGGACAGAATTGAGGCTTTTGGCATACCATGACTTACTATATAATTTGTGAGGCCCAAAACAAATAAAAATAGTACTCCTCTCATCAGAACCCTTCCTGAGTTAGGACCCTGAGTTAGGAGCCCGAGTGAGTACACAGGTTACATGCCCCTGAAGTCAAATCTGATTTAACATACCCTCATAGATTTGGGTTCCAAATTCCTGCCTCTTTAAATCAATCTAAAGCCATGCTGTATACTTGGAAAATTTATAGTGAAATTACTTTCTCTAATAGTGTCTACTTCCAGATTTCCTCTTACTTCTCTTTCAACTTATTCCCATGACTCCTAGAAGCCAATAATTCTCTGCTACCACTTGGCAATTCAGAAACTTCTTTATGACACCCCACATAGTTCCAACCCTACAAAGAAGATTGCTGCTTAGACAATATCACTTCTTATCTGCAAAATTGTGGCTAGCTATACCATGCATCATTTTGTCACACTGTAAAAAGATGTCAATTATGCCAATATGCATATCTTCTAGAATATATGTATTTACCCATGATGATAGAATGCAGGAAACAATGTGAATTGACAAAAAGAGTACAATTATTAGTTCTCCTATAAGTCAGCTGAGAAATTGCCAGCATTGAAAGGTTTGATTACACCGAGTA
The DNA here is from genome assembly GCF_000299155.1 of Elephantulus edwardii. Lineage (NCBI taxonomy): Eukaryota > Metazoa > Chordata > Mammalia > Macroscelidea > Macroscelididae > Elephantulus > Elephantulus edwardii. The sequence continues at coordinate 2,126,279 of NW_006399760.1, read as the reverse complement.
GTAATTATCTCTGTAGACATGGAGAAATGACCAAAGTTATACAAGTGTTCAGGTCTTTCATTCATAAGGTCACTATGAGTGGTCTACAACTCAACAGCACTTAACAACAACAACAAAAACAACAGAGCTCTGTTGGCCTAGTGGATAGAAAGTGATGCTACCAAGCCAAAGGTGGGTGATTTTAATCTGCAGCCCTCAGGCCTGATTTAAATTGTTTTTTATTACACATTCTTCTAAATGGTGTAGCACTGGTCTGTGCATTACTGTACAGAGGTAATTCATGGTTGCTGTGACGCTAAAAATTGTGATACTGATATGCCAAATGTGATAATGGTTACCCATGGAGGACAGGGTTTAGTGGAGCTTCTCAATTAAAACAAGCTTGGAAGCAGGAATGGCATCCACTTCCAAAATAGCTTGCCTCTGGAAACTCAATGAACATGGAGAAACAACCAAAGTTATACAAGTGTTCAGGTCTTTCATTCATAGGGTCACTATGAGTCGTTTACAACTCAATGGTACTTAACAACAGCAGTCATGAATAAACATGTGTAGCCATGTCACCACGTCTTTGTTTTAAATGATACTCAGCAAAAAACACAAATTAAAGGAGATAAGCAAGGAAGATGACTTTGCTGCCATCAGGCAACATTTAGGATGAAATACATTACTGTAAAGGTGATTTCAATGGTATCAAGGTCTCTGTTCAACAAATGTAAATTGAGTACAGACACTGTGAGTGAGAATAAGTAAAGTCTCCATGAGGTGGAGTCAACACAATAGTAACTCTCTACTGCTGTCTGTCATTAGCTCTATCAGCCAGTAATTTAAGCTCTGTAGCTAGACTGCCTCAGTTATAATTCTGGCTCCAATGTTTTCTAGATATGTGAATGTAGGTGTAGCGAGCAGTTTTCTACCCCATAAAATTGTATCATTATTAAATAAAGTAATAAATACAAAGCATTTAGAAGAGTGCCTTGAACATGATAAGCTCTGCACTCAGGCAGTGGGCAGACAGTTTTGTCATGTCTATTTTCTCTGGTTAGATTTGCTGAGAGTCAGAGTCAGAAATGGAGTTGAGTAGTCAAGTCCTTTACTCAAGCTGCCATCTATGGAATACAGGTAAAAGAAGCAGAATTGGGAAGAAAAACCACAAGCTGTAATTTGGGACAAATGACAAGCTTAGTTCATTTCTTTAGAGAGCTCTGGAAGTAGCATTCCCTTTCAAAGTAGTCCCAAGTAGAACTGAAAGGAAGAATCAAACCTTTAAGCAATAGTCTCCATCAGTCATCACAACATGAGACACCCTGGGAACACATAGCTCTTCTCAAGTGAGGCAACCCCTTCAACCCCTAAAGGAGCTAACAATTATCTCTAACACACAAATCTGTAAAATGTTAAGCTATGATGCACTAGTTGGTTTAACCTGTCACTGTCCTCCTGTCATTGTACTTAAGCCTATGCATCTTAAAAGTGGACAATAAACAAGGTTCACAGAAGACTAATCAATACCTTTGAATTGTGTTGTTCTAGAAGAGTACTGAATATTCCGTGGACTGCCAAAAGAATGAAAACGTCTCTATTTCAAAGGAAGAGCAACTGGAGATTCAGACAAGAGTCTTGTAATAAAAGTTTACAGAATACTCTGGGGCCTCCACAAGAGAAAGACTGATAATCCAGTTACAAAATGGGTGAAAGACATGGAAAGAATTTTCACACAGGAAGATATTCGAATGGCAAACAGACACATGAAGAAATGCTCCAAGTCATTGACAATAAGATAAGCTAATTAAAACCACAATGAGATGCCATCTCACTCCAGTATGAGTGGTAAATTTTAACAGGGCAGCAAGTAATACATATTGGAGAGGAACTGGCAAGAAATGAACTTTTATACATTGTTGGTGGGATTGTAAAATGGTGCAACCATTCTGGAAGGCAGTTTGGTGCTTCCTCAAAAAGCTGAACATAGAAATTCCACATGACTCAGCTATTCCACTACTTGGAATATACCCTGAGGATATGAGACCTAACACACAAACTGAGATTTGTACACCAATGTTCACAGCAACATTATTCGCCATTGCAAGAACATGGAAACAGCCCAAAAATCCAATCGCAAATGAATGGATTGAGAAATTATGGCACATTCAGGCAATGGAATACCATGCAGCATGCAGGAGCAATAACTTTGTAAATTATTACCTAACTTGGGAGGGACTGGAGAGCATTATGCTGAGTGAACTAACTCAGTCCTGCAAGGATACATATTGTATAAAACTGTTATTGTAGATTGAGTATAAAGATCCAGGAGGGGTGGGAAAGGCTTCAAGCAGAGGAATGTGGATGTGCAGGGGGAAGGGGTGACTGATTAATTGCATTGTACAATTTTATGGGTGGGGGTGAGGGAAATGTAAAGAATTTGTTCAAATTTGTATTCAAATTTTGTAAATAAACTAGTGGGGGAAACAAAAAAAAATTTAAAAAATATTTATTTTTAAAAAAATTTCACCATGTAAAAAAAAGACAAAAGAAATGAAAAGGCATGTTGTATTAGACAAGTATGCTGCCAAGGGTCTCTTTAAAGTGCTAGAATGTCAGTTTCAAAAGTAAGGTTCATTTGTCCAAAAGCAAGTTCTTTTCAGTAGCATGTGAAAGTTGGATAATCAATAAGGAAGGTTAAAGAATTGATGATTGGGGAGGGGGGACGGGGAGAAAAGTGCAACAACGAATGAATGGAAATCCAAAATCTCTGTAGATGTTCCCCGAAATTTAAAAAAAAAAATTCTGGAAAGAAAAAAAAATAAAGAATTGATGATTTGGAATTGTGGTGTTGGTGAAGAGTTTTTCATTTACCATGGACTGCCAAAAGAACAAGTAAATCTATGTTGGAAGAATTACTATTTGAATGTAAGGATGGTGAGACTTTGTCTCAGTACTTTAAGTATGCTATGAGGAGGGGTCAATCCCTACAAAAGGTCATCATGTTTGGAAACAGCACTACAACAATGGGTCTTAGTATAGCAGAGATTATCAAAATGATTAAGGATTGGGCAAAATTTCATTCTGTTGTACACAGGGTCACTATGAGTTGGCTTCAATAAGATGGTACCTAACAACAATAATAACATTTTAAAGATTTCTAAATAATGCTATATCCCAAGAACCTCCAAGCACAAGATATTACATCTTTTATTTATTGGTCTATAGTTTCTCCTTGGAAACTAGGATTTTGAAGCCCCATCACACATACTTTAGGTCTATGGCCAGGAGGGACAGGTCCTTAGAGAAGGACATCATGCTTGGAAGGGTGGAGGGACAGCACTGGAGAAGAAGTCCCCAGAGGAGATGTATTGCTATAGTAGCTAGGACAATGGGGATAGGCTTAGGACAGGGTAGGCTTCAGAGCTGTTACATAGAGTCCCTGTTAGTTGCAGGTGACTTGACAGCACATAATCCAGTATTGTTTACGAACACCACAATTCAAAAGCAGCAATTCTTCTTGAGTCATTATTCTTTGCCCAACATTCACATGCATATGAAACAATTAACATGGCTTAGAACAAGTACACCTTAATCTTTAATCCAATGTCATGTTTCTGTAGTACTTTAATGAAGTTCTTAACAACAAGTTTTCCAACTGCAATAGGTTGATTTCAAGACTACTACTTTTATAGTAGTTGATTGTGAATGCAAGTAAAATGAAATTATTAATATATCAACCTTTTCTCCATTGCTCATGATGTTTTCTATTTGTTCAATTGGAAAGATTTTTGTTTCCTTTATGTTGAGGTATAATTCATACTGAAGGCTGTACCCTTCATCTTCAATAAGAGTTTCAAGTCTTCAATTTCTGCAAGCAAGGTTCTGTTATCTGCAAACACAGGTCATTAATAAATTTTTCTCCAATCCTAAAAAAAACACCACAAAAAAACCCAAACTGTAAACAAATGATGTTGGCAAAACTGGAAAACTGTAGAAAACTCAAGCAAGACCAGCACCTCACACCACACACAAAAACTAACTCAAAGTGGATCAAGGACTTAGGAGTAAAACCAAGAACTATGAACTTTAGCAGAGAAAATCTTGGAAGACCTCTAGAAGCATTAATCCACAATATGAACACTATTCCAAGCATCTTGAGAAACCTACAACCATGAGAGAATAAAATAGATGAATGGACCTTCAAAGAATCAAATCCCTATGCACATAAAAAATGTTCTAACAAGGTAAAAAAGAAACACACAGACTTGGGAATTCTATTTAGTAATGACATATCTAGGGAGTTCTGGTAGTCTAGTGGCATGAAGCTGTGCTGCAGTCCTGAGGGATGTGGTTCAAGGCCACAAGCTGCTCCATTAGAGAAGGATGGATGCTCTCCTCCCATACAATTAACTGACCCTGGAAATCCATCAAAGGATCAGCTGTGAATGAGTTCAACCTGACAGTACACAACAACAAAAATGACCTAACTGATAAAGAACTCATATCTAAAGTTTATAATAATACTTCAGTAACCTCAACAATAAAAAGGTAAACAACTCAACCACAAAATGGGTACAAGATATGAATGGACACTTCAGCAAAGAAGACATTCAGATGACAAACAAACATATGAAGAAATGTTCGAAATCCCTAGCTCTCAGAGAGATGCAAATAAAAACACCTATATCATCTTGCTTCAAAAATTGGTATACAATCTATTCCTGGAGCCTTATTTTTTGCCATTTCCTTCAAAGCAGTCTGAACTTCTTCTTTCATCACCATAGGCTCTTGCTAATATGTTGTTTCATGAAATTCTTCTGTCTTCCAATTCCTTTCAATACAGTGACTCAGCATATTCTTTCCATCTTATTTTAATACTTCCTG
>NW_006399760.1:2118296-2120088 GCF_000299155.1 Elephantulus edwardii | reverse complement strand
AGAGACCGGTCCTTAGAGAGGGACATCATGCTTGGGAGGGTGGAGGGACGGCGTAGGGGAGGAAGGCCCTCTATGGGGTGGATTGATTCAGTGAGTGGGATAATTGGGATGGGAATGTCGGAGACAGTGCGATTGGCACAGGACAGAGCGGAATTTAGGGCTATTGTACATAGGGTCGCTATGAGTCACAGGCGACTCGACGACACATAACAACAACAAACAACATATCATCTTAGCCCAGCAACAATAACAAAGTTCAGCAGAGCAGCGAAAAACAAATGCTACTGAGATTGTGAAGAGATTGGAACCCTTATTCACTGCCGATGAGGGTGTAAAGTGGTGGAACAACTATGGAAGGTTGTATGGTGCTTTCTCAGAAAGTTGGAAGCAGACATACCATTTGATCCAGCAATTCCACTAGTAGGAATATACCCTAATGAAACCAGAACTGCCACCCAAACAAATATATGCACACCCATGTTTGTTGTTACCGTAATAATATTAGTAAAGAGATGGAAGCAACCAAAGTGCCCATCACTAGGTGGAAAACTATGGTGTAGCCACACAACAGAAAACTATGCAGCATTGAAAAGAACGAACTCATACAATTTCACACAACATGGGTGATCCTGGAGTACATTATACTGAGTGAATTATCTCAGTCACAAAGGACAAATACTGCATAATTCCATTATTATAAAACAGGACTGGCAAGCAGGTCTTGGAGAACTAAGAAAAGAAGGGATAAATACTGAATGAACACTGCATTGGAATAGATGAAGAAAAGTACCATTTAAAAGGAATACATGGTTAGACATTATTGTATGACAATAATCCAGAATAAGAGTGGCACAACAAAGTGGGCAGGGGGAGGAGGAGAGGGAAGAAATTATGCAACAGTGGATGAATATTTTAAAAAAATGTGAACTGGGGAGTAAGGAGGAAAATATACAATAATGAATAGATTAAAATCAAACTTTTCTATAAATTTTCATTAAAATCACAATAAAAAATTTTTAAAGTACAATAAAAAATAAAAGCATTCAAAATAAATCCCTGTGTGCATCAAAACTTTTCCCAGTAGTGTAAAAAGAAAATCTACTGACTGGAGAAAAATTGACAATGACATATTATACAAGGATCTTGCAATGAAAGTTTCAGAATACTACAGATCCTCCACAGAAAAGAACTGATAACCCAATTACAAAATGGGCAAAAGACATGGAAAGACTTCACATAGAACGAAATAGGATGGTCAATAGACACATGAAGAAATGTTCAAAATCACTGGCAATAAGAGAGATTCCAATCAAAACCACAGTGATACTCCATCTCACACCAGTAACCATGACAAAATTTAACAGGGCAAGAAGAAATAAATATTGGAGAGGATATGGAGAGATTAGAACTCTCATACACTTTTGGTGAGATTGTAAAATGGAACAATCACTTTGGAAGCTAGTTTGGTGGGGGTTTTTTTGTTTTGTTTTTTTTTCATCTGCATATAGAGATAGTTTTACCTTCTGTTTGCCAATTTGGAAACTTTTATTTCCTTCTCTTGCCTTACTACATTTGCTAAGATTTCCAATATAATATAACATAGGAGAGGTGACAGTGGGCATCTGCTTAGTTCCTGTTCTCAAGGAGAATGTCTTTAATCTCCATTGAGAGCAATATTGGCTCTTGGTTTTGCATACATACTTTTCTTTTTTTAAAAAATTAAATTTTATTAGTTTTAATAAACATTTACAGAGATTTGGGGTTTTCATTCATTCATTGTTGCACTGTTTTC
>NW_006399760.1:2115021-2117146 GCF_000299155.1 Elephantulus edwardii | reverse complement strand
TCTTCTGGGTATATTCCCAGTAGTGGTATTGCAGGGTCAAATGGTATCTCTATTTGCAACTTTTTGAGAAAGCGCCATACTGCTTTCCACAGAGGTTGCACCATTTTACACTCCCACCAACAGTGAATAAGGGTTCCAGTTTCTCCACAACCTCGGCAGCATTTACTGCTTGCTGTTCTGTTAAATTTTGCTATTTTGACTGGGGTGAGATGATATCTCATAGTTGTTTTAATTTGCATCTAAACATAGAAATTCCGTATGACCCAGCTTTTCCACTACTAGGAATATTCCTCAAGGAAATTGGAACTAAGACACTACGGAGATTTGTATACAGTGTTCATAACATTGTTATTCACCACCACAAGAACATGGAAATAGCCCAAATGTCCAGCCACAACTAAACGGGTTGAGAAATTGTGATAGTCACACAATGGAATACTATACACCGCGATGAGAGCAATGATTTAAAATAATACTACATAACATAGGAGAGACTGGATAGTATTACACTAAGTGAATTAATTCGTTCTCATAAAGAAAAACATTGAATAAGATCATTATTATAAAAATGGAAGGATAACTACTAAAACATGTATAAGGGTTCAAGGGGAGAAGGAAGGAGTTGGGGGGGGCAGGTAGGAAATCACAGGATCACACAATTTGGTGGATGGAGGGAAGAGGTAAAGAAAATTGAAAAGATCTGGGAGGGACCTGAAAAGACAAAGTAATGGTGGGCATAGTTCAGTGGTGATTAATTTTCTAAAACTTAATATATGGGAGTGATCATATAAAACACAATGTGAATGAAGGAAAGTGTGAAGCACAATGTATATCTATTTTGTATGAAAACCAACATAAAATAAAAATTTTAAAAAAATACTAGCCAAGAAACTAGTAGTTCAAATCTAAACAGTGAGATTTGGAATAGGCCTAGAAACGTACTTTGCACAGGTTATAGCCTTGAAAACCCATAGAGCACTTTCTGCCCTGTACATGTGGGTGGTCATGAGTCAGAATCAATGCTGGTGTTGTCATTGTTGTTAGGTGTCATCGAGACAAGTATGACTCATAGCAACCCTATGAACAAAAATCTGAACTCTGTTCTATCCTGTACCATCCTCACACTTCATGACACATAAGAGCCCATTGCAGCAGTCACCATGTCAATCCACCTGGTTGAGTGTCCTTTCCTTCACCAACTCTCTGTCCTTCCCAGCATCATGTCCTTCTCCAAGAATAGCTCCTCCTAGCAACATGACAAAGTATATGAGGCAAGCCTCAACATTATTGCCTCTACAAAGCACTCTGGCTGCACCCTCTCCAAGACATATCTGTTCATTTTCTTGACTATCCATGGGATGTTCAGTGCTCTTCTCCAGCACAAGAGATCGAAAGCGTCAGTTCTTTTTCTATCATACTTATTCATTGTCCATCTCTCAGATGCACAGCAACTAATCAGAAAGATCATGGCCTTAATCAGTCCTGCCTTAGTTCTCAAATTGACATCATTACTCCTCAATAATTTGGAGAGGTCTCTAACTGTAGATTTTCCCAGTGCAACAAGTCCCCTTATTTCCTGACTGATTGCTGTTTAAGCAATCAAGACCTTGTGGGCAGACCTTTGTATTTAAAAGTCAGTTGGGTCCTGCTTGAGGGTAATTTTTCGATTTGGAGCAGTTGGATTCTGGAGGTTGACTTTTTATTTACTTCAAAGCAGGGTGTAAACTGCTTGGGCATTTCTGATTTTGCTAACACCCAAGTAAGCTGATTGTCTGTTTCTGATGGGAATCAATGCATTGACAGCTAAAAAATGTTTCCTACATAAGCATATGAGCATATCATAATACTCCCACCAGTTGATCTTTTCTATTTTGCTATCCTATAAACCATTATAGGGAGCTCTATTGACAGAGTCTATGAGTTAACACTTTCAACCCAGAAACCTCTCTTGAAATTTGAATTTACCTCGGTGCTCCAAGAGAGCTCTGGTAGCCTAGTGATAAGAAATTACACTGCAATCCCAAAGGAATGAAGTTTGAACCCACCAACCGCTCCATGAGAAAAAGATGAGCAATCCATCAGTTTGATTTTTAGACTCCCAAAAAACCTTCTGAGTGGTTAGAAA
>NW_006399760.1:2099615-2114921 GCF_000299155.1 Elephantulus edwardii | reverse complement strand
CTTCATATAGCCCAGCGTCTCGGATGATCTGTTCTGCATACAGATTGAAAAGGTATGGCCACAGACTACATCCCTGACGAACCCCCTTCTTGATTTTGAACCATGTAGTGTCTCCTTCCTCTGTTCTGCAACTGCCTCTTGGTCCAAGTATAATTTTCGCATTAGCACAATCAAATGTTCTGGGATTCCCATTCTTCTCAAGCATTGCTATAATAAGGATAATGCAGAAAGCAAGAGATCACTTATGAATATAATTACTCCTTCTCGTATAGAAGAAAGAGATTGCTAGCTAACCTTAACATTTTCTGCACCAATGAATTATGTCTATCAAGAACTAGAGAGGAGTGGTGATAAGTCAATCATCTGCTCTGCTACTATGTCTTCTCCATAGGCTGCATACTGGGGATAAAATTTAGTGTTGTTCATAGTATTGAGTTGCTAGCCCAAAGGTTATGTGTCATTAGCCATTCAAATCTACCAGTGGTTCCACAGGAGAAAGATGAACATTCTCCTGCTGTACAATTTATGACATCAGAAACCTGCTGGAGGGTCATCTATGAATCAATTTTGACCCAATGACAATGAATTTAAGATTTAAATTGTTTGTATTTTCATTTTTGCATATTATTTCACATCAGCTGGCGATAAATGAAAGGTCAATCAAGCATTCATTATTCTGCTAGTTGATTGTCATTAAGATCGGTCATTTTCCATAAAAGAGAAGCCTAAAATTTTGGTCATTGCAGTTTTATTGAGGTAGTCCAGGGGGTTGCACTGCTAACCAGAAGAGCAGGGAGTGCTGTTTGTCCACCGGGAGTGGCACAGATAACCAGAATAGTAGGAAGCCCTGATAGTCCAGGGAGTAGCACTGCTAACTAGAAGTGCATAGAGCCCTGGTAGTTCAGGGAGTTGCAATGCTAGCCAGAAGAGCAGGGAATTCTGTTAGTCCAGGGAGTAGTACTGCTTTCCAGAAGAGAAGGTAGTCAGCAGGGAGTGGCACAACTAGACAGAAGATGACAGAACACTGGTACTCTATAGGGAGTGGCCCTGCCAGCCAGAATATCAGAGAACACTGGTTATACGCAGGGAGTGGCACTGCTAGCCAGAAGAGCAGGGAGCCCTAGTAGTCCAGGGAGTGGTACTGCTCTCAAGAAGAGCAGAGATCACTAGAAGTCCAGGGAGTGGCCCTGCTGGCCAGAATAGAAGAGAACACTGCAAGTATGCAAGGAGTGCCACTGCTAGTCAGAAGTGCAGGGCGCATTGGAATGCCAGGGAGTTACACTGCTAACCAGAAGACCAGAGAGCCTGTTAGTCCAGGGAGTGGCACTGCTAGTTAGAAGAGCAGGGCATGCTGATAGTCCAGGGAGTGGTACTGCTAGCCAGAAGAGCAAGGAGCACTGGAGGTACAGGGTGTGGAACTGTTATCCAGAAGATCAGGAAGCCCCGGAAATCCAGGCAGTGGTAATGCTAGCCAAAAGAGCAAGGAGCTCTGGTAGTCCAGGGACTGACATTGCTACCCAGAAGAGCAGGGAACTCTGGTAGTCTGCATGGAGAGGCACTGCTAGGCAGAAGAGCAGGGAGTGCTGGTAGTCCAGGGAGTGGCACTGCTCTCCAGACGACCAGTGAACTCTGGTAAGCTTAGGAAATGGCACTGCTAGCAAGAAGTGCAGGGAACACTGGTAGTTTGCATGCAGCGGCCCTGCTAGCCAGAATAACAGGAAACACTGGAAGTATGCAGGCAGTGGCACTGCTAACCAGAAGAGCAGGTAGCACTGGAAGTGTGCAGAGAGTGGCACTGCTAGCCAGAAGTTTGAACCCACCAACCGCTCCATGAGAAAAAGATGAGCAATCCATCAGTTTGATTTTTAGACTCCCAAAAAACCTTCTGAGTGGTTAGAAATAAGTTGTATCCAACTACACAGCAAAGAGTGAATCATGTAGTATTTTGATTCAATTATTAGTAATCATATAATATTATACTTACCAAGCTATAAGTATCTTCTGTTTTAATATATATCTCTTAATTGTCAATTGGTAAAAACTTTTACAAATTCAGTTTATCCAGAACTTAAGCTGAACATAGAAGTTCCATATGACTCAGCTATTCCACTACTTGGAATATACCCTGAGAATATGAGAACTGACACACAAACTGAAATTTGTACACCAATGTTCATAGCAGCATTATTCACCATTCTAAGAACATGGATACAGCCCAAATGTCCGACCACAAAGAAATGGATTGAGAAATTATGGTACATTCAGACAATAGAATACTATGCAGCACGCAGGAGCAATAACTTTGTAAATTATTACCTAACTTCCAAGTGCTTTCTACGATTTTCTGGATTAAATGTCAGTGTCAAATATCCTCAACAAGAACCTCAACCTAAAAAAAGTTAGTCGTTGTTGCACAAAGACTCTCATAGAGTCTCCTGTTCCCTGAGTTAAGCGTTTTTATTGAGCTGCATTCGAAACATGCAGCTTTGCTTTAAACTCACAGCTGCAAGAAATGCACAATTTAAAGAGGATAAAATCAATTCATGGGACCTTCTAAAGATTAAATCTCTATGCACATCAAAAAATTTTCCCACAGGGTGAAAAGGAAACCTACAGACTGGAAACAAACATTTGGTAATACCATCTCAGACAAGAGTCTTATAACAAAAGTTTACAGAATACTCCTGGACCTCCACAAGAAAAACACTGATAACCCAGTTACAAAATGGTCAAAAGACTTGGAAAGATTTTCACACAGGAAGATATTCAAATGGCAAAAAAACACATGAAGAAATGTTCCAAATCACTGGCAATAAGAGAGATGCTAATCAAACCCACAATGAAGTAACATCTCACTCAAGTAAGAGTGGCTAAGTTTAACAGGGCAGCAAGTAATAGATGTTGGAGAGGATGTGGCAAGAAAGAAAATTTTGTACATTGTTGGTGGGATTGTAAAATGGTATTTTAATTCATTTATACTGAATTGTGAGCTATGGAAAAAATTTTTATTTCTCCAAATGTTTTATCCAATGTACATACATCATTTAATAACAAATTCAGTGTTTTCTCATGGACTTAAAAATGTGGGTTGGGGTTGGTTTTTTTAATTAAAACACTAAATTCCATACTGGCAAATGCAATTGTGTGTCTGATATACTCACTAGTCTACCCCAGGAAGTTAATTTGGAGGTTAGTTACCTGTCTGACTGACTAGAAGAGTTCTATATTTGTTCTAATCCCTAAGAAAGGTGTTGATATACTTTCTACGATGCTGATGAAATTCCCTTCTATTCCTATTTTGTTGAGTGTTTTGATTAGAAAAGCATTTTGGATTTTGTGAAAGACCTTTGCTGCATCAATTGATAGGATCATGTGGTTCTTGCTCTTTGCTCTGTTAATGTGTTGAATTACACTGATTTTTTTTCTTATGTTGAACCATCCTTGCATACCTGTTATGAATCCCACTTGATCCGGGTGAATTATTTTTTTTGTATCATCGAATTCTATTGTGGATTTTTCATCTATGTTCATGAGGGATATTGGCCTATAGTTTTCCATTTTTGTGGTGTTTTTACCTGGCTTTGTTATCAAAGATATGTTTGCTTCATAGAATGAGTCTGGGGGAATTCTCTCTTTTTCTCTTTTCTGAAAGAGTTTATGTAGAATTGGTGACAGTTCTTCTCTGAATGTTTGATAAAATTCACTTGTAAAACCAGCTGGCCAAGGGCTTTTTTTGACTGAAAGTTGTTTTATTACTTTTTTCATTTCTTCTTTATTTATTTACATTTATTATTAATTTCAGTAAAAATTTACACTTTGGATTTCCATTCATTCATTTTGCACTTTTCTCCCCTTCCAACCCTCCCACCTAGTACACTACCCTCTTGGAAAAGTAAAGAAAAAATTCTTTCATTGTTTTACAATCCCTCCCCCCAGGTCCACTCCGCTATACAACCTTCACTCCGGACTCCCGTCATGACAAAAACACCTAATCACATATCCCTCTTAAACAGTTTTCTCCCTCATCTGTTTCAATGCAATATACATTATTGAATCCATCTCTCTCAGTCTCTCCCTAACTCCAAGGTCAGTCCTGTTTTACAACAGTGGCACCATGCAGTATTTGTCCTTTTGAGACTGAGATACTTCACTCAGCATAATGTCCTCCAGAGTAACTCATTTTTAATAATATTGCACGAGTTCCTTGTTTTTCAATGCAGATAGTATTCCATTGTGTGAATATACCACAGCTTCTCTATCCATTCATTTGTTGATGGGCACTTAGGTTGTTTCCAACCCCTTGCAATTGTGAACAAAGCTGCAATAAACATGGGTGTGCATATATCTGCTTGGATGTCAGTTATAGTCTCTTTGGGGTATATTTCCAGTAATGAAATTGCTGGGTCTAATGGTATCTCTATTTGCAACTTTTTGAGAAAGCACCATACCACCGTCCATAGTGGTTGCACCATTTTACTCTCCCACCAACAGTGAATAAGGGTTCCAGTTTCTCCACAACCTCACCAGCATTTGTTGTTTGCTGTTCTGTTAAGTTTTGCAATTCTGACTGGGGTGAGATGATATCTCATAGTTGTTTTGATTTGCATCTCTCAGAGCTAGGGATTTTGAACATTTATTCATGTGCTTGTTAGCCATCTGAATGTCTTCTTCAGTGAAGTGTCTGTTCATATCCTGTGCCCATTTTTCTATTGGATTATTTACCTTTATCTTGTTGTGGTGCTCAAGTATTTCATAAGTCCCTTATCTGATATGTCATTACCAAATACTTTTTCCCAGTTGTGGCTTCCCTTTTTACCCTGTTGGAGAAGGTTTTGGATGTGCATAGGGATTTGATTCTTAGAAGATCCCATTCATCTATTTTATCTTCTCCTGTTGTAGGCAATATCTACTTTTGTAATGGGTCTGTTCAGATGTTCAATTTTGGTTTGTTAAGTTTAGGTAGGTTATGAATTTCAAAGTATTTGCCCATTTCCACTAGGTTTTCATTTGTGTTTGAGTATAGTTTTTCATAATATTCCATTGTTATCCTTTTTATTTTCGTTGATTCTGTTGTGACATTACCCGTTTCATTTCTTATTCTGATTATTTGTGTCTTTTACTTCTTTTGTTAGTTCTGCTAATGGTTTGTCGATCTTATTGACTTTTTCAAAGAATCAACTCCTGGGTTTTTTGATGGTTTCAATTGTATTTCTGTTTTCTATTTCATCCCTAATTTTTATAATTTCCGTTTTTTTGGAACGTGTTGGGTTTTCTTTCTGTTCTTTTTCAATTTGTTGGAGATGTTGGGTTAGATAGTCAATGGTCATTTTTTCCTGTCTTTTAATGTGTTTGCTTATTGTTATAAATTAACTTTGGCTGTATTTCTGCTTTGTTCATAATAGCAAACACTTGGAAACCACCCAAGTGCCCATCAACAAATTAATGGCAAAGGATAGAATATTATGCAGCATTGAAAAACAAAGAACTCATAAACTATTATACAAAATGAGTGACCATGGAGAACATTATGCTGAATGAAATATGTTAGTCACAAAAAGACAATGAATAATACAACTGTTATAAAAGAGGACTGACAAGGAGGTTGGGGGAAACTAAGAAAAGGGATAAATAATGTACACAGCACTGAAACAGATGAGGGAGATAAATGTATAAAAGGAATATATGATTAGGTATTATTGGCACGACACAAGTCCAAAATAAGAGCTTCTGCATAGCTGTATAACAATTAAAGAACTTTTTTTCCAAAGAAATAAGATAACTGGGGGAAAGAAGGGCAGGGAGAATAATGTGCAGCAATGAATGAATGAAAATCCAAGTTCTTTATAAATGTTCATTAAAATCTCAATTTAAAAAAAAGAAAAGAAATTTTAGAAAAATAAAAAATGAAGTGGGGGTAGGTTAAGCTTCTGCAGAAAAAAAAGGAAAGGTGATGAAATGGAAATTATTAAACAATGTCATTAATGTCACAGACAAGCAAAACTTGTCTAAAAATAGTGCTAAAGATCATGAAAAATAGCTAGAATAGTACATAGAGAAGTGCCAGAAGTTCAAACTGTATTTAAAAGAGATGATGGCACCAGGGATATCATTGCTGATGTCAGATAGATCCTGGCTGAAAGCAAAGACAGCCAGAAGAATGTCTATCTATGCTTTATTGACTATGCAAAGACATTTTACTATGTGGATTACAGAACACTTAATTGTGCTCATGTGAAACCTATGCGTAGATAAAGAGACTATTATACAAAGACACGATGTTGTTGTTGTTGCTGCTGCTATTGTTGTTATGTGCCACCAAGTCATCTGCAACTCGAAAACCCTATGTACAACAGCTATGAAGGCTGCTCTGTCCTAAGTCAGTCTCACTGACTCCAACACACTTATCCCTCATTGTCCTAGTTACTATATCAATACATCTCATCTGGGAACTTCTTCTCCTGCACTGTCCCTCCACCCTTCTGAGCATGATGTCCTTCTTCAAGGATCAGTCCCTCCTGGCCACATGCCCAATGTATGTGAGACAGAGCTTCAAAATCCTAGCCTCCAAGGAGAAACTTGGTTTCACCCTCTTCAACACAGATCTATTTGTATTCTTGGTGGTTTCTGGTATGTTCAAGACTCTTCTCCAGCACTACAACTCAAAGTCATCAATTCTTCTGTCATTATCCACTTCTTTGATACATAGCAAGTAATTGTGAAGACTATGGCCTGGATCAGTCTCTGGATTGACATTGTTGCTTCTCAGTACTCTGAAGAGGTCCCTGACAGCAGATTTTCCCAATGCAATTTGTCTTCTAATTTACTGTCTGCTGGTGCCGAGAGTAATGATTGTGGAGCAAATCAAGCTATAATTGTTAACAACCTCAATCTCTTCTCCATCTATCATGGTGCTGCCAATTGACCCAGTGGTGATAATCTGTCTTCTCAATGTTGAGCTTTAATCCATACTGAAAACTGAAGTCCTTGACCTTCTGCAGCAAGTGCTTGAAGTCCTCTTCAGCTTTAGCAAGTGTCGAGTATTGCCCAGAGCAACCCTATGAACAACAGATACACAACATAGTTTAAAATTAAGAGGTGTCCAACAGGGTTGTATCCTCTCATCATACCTATTCAATCTATATTCTGAGCAAATTTTTTGAGAAGCTGGACTCAATGAAGAAGACTGGCATCAGGATTGGAGGAAGACTCACGAATAACCTTCATTATGCAGATGATACAACCTTGATTGCTGAAAGTGAGGAGGATTTGAAGCACTTGTTGCAAAAGTTAAACACTGCAGCCTTCAGTATGGATTGCATCTCTACATCAAAAAAATAAATTCCCACCATTGGACCAATAGGCAACATCATAATAGATGGAGAAAGGATTAAGATGTGAATGATTAATTTGTTTGGGTACACAGTTAACACACTTGATGCCAGAATTCACAAGATCAGGAGACATATTGCCCTAGGAAAGTCTATAGATAGGGAACTCTCTAAATTATTGAGGAGCAATAGTGTCAGTTTGAGGATTAAGAGGCATCTGATTAAGGTCCTGGTCTTTTTAACCACTTGCTATGCATCTGAGAAATGGACAATGACTAAGCATGAGAGCAGAATAATTGATGCCTTTAAACTGTTTTGTTGGAAAAAAGAGTCCTAAATGCTAATTAGACTTGAAAAGAACAGAGTCTTAGAGAAGGCACAGATATAGTACTCCTTGGAGGCAAAGATGCTTATGCTTCTTCTCACATACTTTAAGCATGTTTTTAGGAGAGCTTATTCTTTGGAGAAGGACATCTTGCTTGAGAAGGCAGAGGAACAGCAAAGGAGAAGAAGACTCTCAATCAGCTGGGTTGACACAGTGATTGCAGCAACGAGCTTGAGTGTGTCAGAGATTGTGAGGATGGCACAGGAAAGGACAGGGTTCATATCAGTTGTTCACAGGGTAGTTTTGGGTCATATGTAACTTGGTGGCACCTAACAAGAGCAACATGTCCAAAATATGAGAGACAGAGCTTCACCATCCTTTCTTCCAAAGGATCATTCTGGATGCACTATTCCCAAGACATCTGTTTGTACTTTTGGTAATCTGTGGGATAGTCAGGAGTCTTCTTCAACACCATAATTCAAAGGCTCAATTAATCTTCTGCCTTTTTTATTCATTTTCCAGCTCTCAGATGCATAGCAAGTATTTGGAAAGACCATGGCCTGAATCAGGCTCATCTTAGTCTTCAAACTGATATCACTGCTTTTCAGTATTTTTGAGAGTTCCCTGACAACATACTTGCCCATAGCAATATGTCTCCAGGAGTTGCTATTTCTTGGAGAAGTACATCACAGTTGGAAAGATGGAGAACCAATGAAAGAGAGGAAAACACTAATTCACTTGGATTGACACAGTGACTGCAGCAATGGGCTAGAGTAATTCAGAGCTGTTGAGGATTGTGTAGGATAAGATAGGTTTTCTATTGTTCATATGGTCACTATAACCTGTACTCAACTCGATGACACTTAACAAGAATAATAATTGCATATATCTTACAGTTATTCCCCCTACTGTATGCATAAATATATATATATGCATCTGCATATATATGCATCTGCATATATATGTGTGTGTGAGTGTGTGTATTGTTGTGTACCACTGAGTTGGAACTGACCCACAGCTGACCCTCTAGTGGGTACTCAGAGGCAGTTAATCTCATGGGAGGAGATAACTCATCCTCCTGATGTAGATATAGGGAGAGATAGGTAGGTAGGTAGGTAGATAGATAGATGATAGATAGATAGATAGATAGATAGATAGATAGATAGATAGATAAGATAAATGATAGAAAGATAAGATAGATGATAGAGAGATTAGATAGATAGATAGATGATAGATAGATAGATAGATAGATAGATAGATAGATAGATAGATAGATAGATAGATAGATGATAGAGAGATAGATGATAGAAAGATAGATGATAAAGAGATAGATATAGTGGCATCCACCTCTGAAATAGCTTGCCTACAGAAACCCTATGAACCTGGAAAAAGGATGAAACTCCAGTGAGTTTTCAAAAGCAGTGAAAGAAGCTAGTGAATTTGAACTACGAACTTTTGCAAAGACTGCACAGTTCCTTACCACGAAGCCACCAGAGTTCCTTACCTTATGATACACAGCAACAACTAGACACACACACACACACACACACACACACACATTCAACCCACTGCTTTCAAGTGGATTCCAACTCATAACAACACTCTATCAAGCTGTTTTGGGAGAGGGGCTTATATACTGGTTTTTACAAAATTTGAATACACTCTTTTCACATCAGATCTTTCTCATTTCGTTCACACACACCTATCAAATTGTGTGACCCTATGATTAACCTTCCCATGCACATTCTCACTCCTCTGCTTCCATCCTTCCCTCTATCCCTTGGTTCCTCATACTCATTCTACAATAATGGTTTTATACAGTATATATCCTTATCTGACTGAGTTAGTTCACTTGACATAATGCTGTCTAGTCCCTCCCAAGTTAGGTAGTAAATTGTGATTGGATATCTGAGCTGTTTCCACGTTCTTGTGATGGTGAGTAACACTGTTATGAACATTGGTGTGAAACCTATCAAATGGGGAAATGACAATCTCTTCAACGAGTGATGCTGGCCATACTGGACTGCTACGTGCAAAAAGCTGAAACAGGATCCACCTCTCACACCATACACAAAAAGCAACTCAAGGTGGAGCAGAGAACTGGGAGGAAAGGCCAAAACTATAAAGGTCATAAGAGACAAACGGGGGTGCAGCTTAGAAGGGCTGGTCTAGGGTATAAAGGGATTGCCAAATACAGCCAGAGATGCACAATCTGAAGAGGATAAAATTGATTAATGGGACATTCTAAAGATTAAATCCCTGTGCACATAAAAAATTAAAAAAACAACCCCACCTTTTGCAAAAGAATGAAAAGAAAATCGATCAAGTTTTTGAGGCTGTAAATCTTCCCGAAAGGGGAGTTCTCATCTTTCCCCTGAAGGATGATGGGCTCTTTTCAAGCAGCAGTCATATCTAGTATGCACTATGTCACCAGGGCTCCTTTGTCAGCCTGAATAGATTAGACCAAATTATGAAGAAGGTTTCAAGGGCCATTTTGATCACTTAGAAGTGAAGGTTGTTTCCTCTCCTAGACTGCTGGACAGTGAGATTGCAGTGTATATGAACAGAGTACAGCTCTGAACAAGCATATCTTTATGCACCAGATAATTTCTCCCACTTTAAGCACTAGTTAAATGAACATAGAAAATAGATGCTTTCATCACAGCTGGAATTAATTACTCCTTTCTCTGGTCTCCCTAAGCAATTTGTGCCTCTATTTTGGCACTAAAATTTCCCTTGCATATATATCTCTATGTATGCATGTCTGTCTTTGACTTTCCATGGAAAGTTTCTCGATGGCGTGGACTTGGGTTCTCCATTCCAGAGTCTCAAAGAGCACTCAGCATGGTGGTGTCTGAAATGTTCTTCACACTCAAAAGATTTATGATCAATTATATTAAATTAACAATAAATATCTTCAGATATTTTATCCAAAACTAAAAGTAATGTTCTTTCAAGTGTTAAAAACAAAACCAAAACCCTATAAACACAAACAGGTTGAAGACACTTTAATAGAAAAAGCATCATGTAAGAAGAGGAACAGGTGTAAAACATTGCTATAAATACCTCATTTTGAAACATTTTGTTAATGACCCAGCTGGAGGTGGGACGAATCCTTAAGAATGACACACACTACAGATACATGTTGAAGAAGACAGATCTAGGGGTGTGTCTAGAGTGCAAGAGACCACAGGATACAGCCTCTCAGAGTTTAATAGTGTGGAATTCTAAAAAGACATTGGTCACACTGGAGAGATGAGTGAAGAAACAGCGTATAGTATACATATGGGAACATCTAAATGGAGACAATAAAGAGAGAAAAACAATTTTCATTTTCAATTAAGCCTGGATTGCATAGTTCTCTTTCCAGCAAACATCATAATGCTGACTTAGTGTGGAGCAGAAGAGGAAGTTACATAATGCCCCAAAAGCTACATTTAAACTTATCCTGCTACAGCTTATCTCCTAATGATGAGAAGCTATAGGCTGTTGTCATTTTTAGGTACCATTAAGCCAATGAAGACTTGTGGCAATCCAGTGATGAGACCAGAAACTTGCCCTACTGTGGTCCATCTTCATGATCTTCAGTGCAATAAAGCCCATGGTTACAGTCACTTCATCAATTCATCTCATTGAATGTCTTCCTCTCTTCCTTTGACACTTTCATTTTCCCAGCAGAATGTCTTTTTTCTAAAGACTTGCCCTTCCTGACAATATTTCCAAACTATGTGAGACAAAGTTTCACCAGCTTTGGCAGGGAGGACAATGGTTGCAGTTCCTCCAAGACAAATTTGTTTGTTCTTCCAACAATGGTAGGTAATCCAAACCAAGGTAATGCCTCCTCTCTAGCATCTCATTTCAAACATATCAGCTCATCCTTCTACATTGTCCAAACTCCAGCAGCATCTTCGATGCTAAAAACATTTTTCAGTTCTGTTTTCCCACCTGTGTAGAGATGTTTTTATGTATTTGCTGAATTATAAATAAGATCTATTTCTAAGTTTGTTTTTAAGAATGTACAGGTCAGCTGAACAGGTGCAGGTGGTACTTATTTAGCATTACTTTAGGGCCACAAGTGCCTGGAAGCCTTTTCCATGATATAAAAGGTACATGTGCAAGCAAGTGAAAGTGATTATGATGAAGAATTTTTCAAGAAAGTGTTGGCTCAATCACTTAAAAAATTAGAGAAAATTTGCATAAAAATAAAAAACAAGTACGAGTTTTCCATAAGTTGGACATTTATAACCCAGAGATTGCCTACAAACTCCTGTTTTAAAACTTTTGAGGTAAGCAGGATCATCACAAAGGATGAAATTATTGTCATCAAAGGTCATTGTATGCAGCACTCAGAGCAAAACAATCTTTCACTATCTAATTTGCCCTTCTCTATTTAACAAGGATGCCAAAAGAACAAGCAAATATGTCTTAGAGAATGTGCAGCCAGAATGCTCCTTGGAGGCAAAGATGGTGAAGCTTTATCTTTCATACTTTAGACATGTAGCTAGGCGAGGCTATTCATTGGAAAGGGACATCATACTTAGAAAGACGAAGGGTCAATGAAGGAGAGAAAGACTCCCAATGAAACAGATTTACACAGAGACTTCAACAATAGTTTTAAGTATTTCAGAGATGATTAAGAAGACACACAATAAGAGAGTTATCCGGCTGGTTCTTAATAAGATTGCTGTAAGTTCTATTTGATTGAATGACACCTAACAACAACAACAATTTATCAAGAAAGGTAGGAAAAACAGGCTAGATGAGTCAGAGAGAAGATAGCAGGTAGCATCGGCCAAGGAGTTTCCTTTGAAAAAGCGTATAACCAACACCTGGTTCTGTAAATATTTTCTTTTTTTAAAAAATATTTTCTTTTATATTCTAGGTACTGGTAGATTGGTAACAAGTGGACACATCTGTCTTACAAGGCATACTAGTGGGAAATTAAAATGTAAAGTTCCAGATGACACAAATGGAGGAGAGGATTGCTTAGAAGGATGCACAATCTCCTCCTGGGTGACTTACTGCCTCTGAAAACTCTCTGGTAAGTGAGCTATGAGTTGGCTCAGACTTGACGGTACACAACAACAACATACCAGGACTTATAAATGTCAGGTGCTGCCTTTAACAATTTCTAATTTCTAACACAGCAACAGCAGGATCTCTGAATCACTCTCTGCTATGCCATTGAAACTTAGTTGAGATTATTGATAAAGAGAAAAGTACTGAGCAGAGTCGGCTGCTATTTCTTCTGATCCTTGGTTGGCCCCTGGGGTTCAGATTTGACATCAAGACACAGATACTGTGAAGGTCAATGGAAGTGTTTGATAAGACAGAATGTAAGGAACATTGTTGGGCTTCCCAGGGTCTAGGAGATAAAGCTTTATTGTCTGGTTCATTTAAACGGAAGGACCAGCAAGTGTAGAAAATTACTTACAAATACTAACCCTTTCCTCCTTCTCTTCTCACAAGTATATTTAATTAGGGGGAAAATGACTTGCTCAAACTCCTTTTATCACCAGCTCTCTAGTCTTAACCAGCTAGTGTGTGAAAGTGCTGATTCTAGAGTAGGAAACAGTCACGGGATGAAAATGTTGGAATTTAAAGACATATCTCCAAGAGTGAATGCCAAGCAGAGCGAAAATGTCTATCTTGGAAACATGACGAGGCTTTCAACATTGAACCTCTCAATTCCTATTTGACTATGAATTCAAGATTGCTCTGTCCTCTCCCCTTTGACTAACATCACAGACCTCTTCAATTTCATGGCCATCTATGTATGCTCACCACACGTACACACACATACACACACAGTGATGTTACGTGAGACAAAATCAAGCCCTGCATCACCCTGTGCAGCCTTATAATCCCTGCGGAACTAAGACCATTGTTGCAGCCATTATGCCATTTCATCTCATTGCAGGTCTTTCTCTTTTCTGCTTCACTTCAACTTGACCAAGAATAAGGTCCAGAGAGTCCAGTGTCTGGCCCCTTTTGACAATTTGCTACAATTCAAAATTCAAGTGCACCATTTCTTCAGTCTTATCTATCTGTAGATTATTAAAATGACCATGGCTTGGATCAGGTGCACTTTAATCTTTAAAGTGATATCCTTGCTCTTTAGCACTTTAAAAAGTTCTTTCACAGTAGATTTATCTGATGCAATATGCCATTTGATTTCTTGATAACAGCTTCCAGTGGTGTTGACTGTGGATCCAAGTAAAACTAAATCCTTTGGTCCAGACTTGTTTTAAATTTCTGAAATGATAAATCTCAATATAAATGTAAAATCACTGCTAAAATAGAAGGAAAATAAAGTCCATCAAAAGAGAAATACTGAAAAAAAAAAAGAAAAAGAAAAAGAAACAAAATACCCAAACAAATACACTCCCAAATACACACAAACACATGACAGGCACTGGATACTATCCAGATAGCTGAGTGGCTCCAGTCTGCTAGGGAAATGGCTAGTCTGCTAGCAGAAGTCGGTACTACAAACCCACCAAATGTTCCATGAGGACAAGGTGTGGAAGTAAAGATTTATAACGTTAGAAACTCCAAAGGGATAGTTCAACTCTGTCCTATTGTGTTAATATCGAGTTGAGTGTAACTCATAGCAACCCTATGAAAAACAGATCTAACTCATTTCCTATCCTCTGATATATTTTATTCCATTGCAACAGTCTGTGTGTCAGTCCATCTCATTGGGAGTCTCCTCCTTTGCTGACTCTCCACCTTTCCAAGCATGATATCCTTTTTCCAAGGAACACCCTCTCCTAACAAAATTCCCCAAGTATGTGAGATGAAGCTTCACCATTCTTGCCTCCAAGGAGCACTCTGGCTGCATTTTCTCCAAGACATATCTGTTTGGGGTTTTGTCAATCCATGGAACACTCAGCACTCTTCTCCAACAACATAACTCAAAGGCATCGATTCTTTTTTTTGTCATCGTTACTCATTTTTCAGCTCTCAGATGCGTAGCAGGTGATGAACAGACCATGACTTGAATCAAGCAAACCTTAGTCTTTAAGCCGACATTATTGTTCTTCAGTACTTTAGAGATGTCCCTGACAGCAGAGTTTCCCAGTGCAATACTTTATCCTATAAGGTGGATATGTTGTTATTTTTGTTATTAGGTCCCATCGAGTTAAGTAGGACTTATAGCAACCCTCTAGGGTCAATAGAAGTTGAAATTAATGTGACAGTATACAGTAATGACACCACTAATCAAATTTTTGGAATTTCAAATCTTCCCAGGAACTTTCTGAACAAAGGTCTGGCAAATACAGTCAAGAAAATTTCTTCTAGGGCAGGTCTGCTCTGAAACATACCAGATTGCCATAATTTGGAATGAACCCACGGCAATGGGCATGGTTTCACCCACTGCCCAAGGCCAGTCTCTGGGAAGCTTTCAAGAGAGGACCCTATTATAAAATATTTCACTGGTGTCATGGTTAATGTCGTGTGTGCTCTGTTAGGCTTCAGTAGTTTGGCAGATGCTGTGTAGTTACTCTTCATTTTGTGAACAAATGTTAAGTACTCCATCATTTGCAAGGTAAACTTCCTTAGGGTTGTCCTCAGTATATAAACAGATGTTCTAAGAAAACAATCTCCTTCTCTCTCTCTCTCTCTCTCTCTCTCTCTCTCTCTCTCTCT
>NW_006399760.1:2074264-2099283 GCF_000299155.1 Elephantulus edwardii | reverse complement strand
TCCCCCCCCACCCCGTTTCCCTTTCTTATGTGTGTGTCTGTGTGTGTGTTTTTGTGTATCTTTCTCTCCTTCTCTAGACTTCACTGGTTTTGCTACTCTGGACAATTCAAACTAAAACAATTGGACACCGTCTTCAAACCCAGACTGTTGGGTTCTCTCCTCTCTGTCTTTCCTTCCTTTCTCACTGACTACTTACTATCCTTTCTTTCTTCCTTCCTCCTCTTCACTTCACTGATTATGTTCAAAAATTTCATATAACACACAAGAGTAAACTACTTAATCTGTAAAATACTCATATTTATTTTGTACTTGTTAATAATTTTTCTGCTAATATCCCTCTCCTATTTTGCATGTCTCTTTGTAGTACTTAAAGAATATGACACCATTCTTGTAGAATGAGTATAAGGATCCAGGAGGGGTGGGAGAGGCTGGAATTGGAGAGATGTAGATGTTCAGGGGGGAAGGAGGATTAATTAATTATTGGGTTGTACAATTTGGTGGGTGGGGAGGTGAGGGAAATTGAAAGAATTTGTTCAAATTTGTAAATAAACTAGTAGAAAAAATTTTTAAATGCAAAAAAAAGACTATGACAGGCAAACTTATTTCTTTTGTTGTTTCCTCTCTGTTCTTCCATCTAATTCAAAGTCCACTTATCAAAATATCAATAGAATCTTACATAGAACAGGAGCTCAGTAAGTACTTATTCTCAGTGTGTGCTATATTGAATCAACTAAATAAAATTATATAAATGTAAAAAGAAACAGTCATTTTCCAAATGCCACTGAATAAACATAGACTTACATTTCTCATATTTCCAAAGCTGACACTACAAGAGACACTTTTTCTAATCCTATAGAATACCTAAATATTCATAGGATTAATAGAGTTGGCATATTGCTGTAATGATTAAATGATACCCATTGTATATACACATCACCCATTGATTGTCCTAAAACTCTGTGACTACATGTGGATTGCCTGTGAATCACTTTGACAATTTAAGAAATATTCACATATTCCACACTTGCAGCTTTCCAGTCTTGAGAAGATCAAAGGGACTTGTTCAACCTTCTTAAGAGTTTCCTACGACACTATACACATTTCACACAAGGCAAGCTTTAGGAAAAATGTAGGCCACAGTGGTATAAATGTCAGACCCATTTGCTTGTAATATAAATAATGCAATAGTCTTCCACAGCAGTCATGATCAAATTCTGCATTTTTTTCCCTCTATGAACTACAGAAGCAGTTGGCCCATTCAGAATGATAAAAACCAAGTAGAATATTTTAATATGACTAATTTCTGGAAAGAAGAAACAAAAAAGGAAGGGAAGATAAAGAAGAGAGTAGAAGAGAAAAATGGTGCTTCATTTAAACAGTGGTGCGTATCAATAGAGAGGCTGATGGTAATCTGACCCTCAAAATTTTATTTTTTCAGCTAGGAGAAGCTAATAGAATTTAGAGTCAGCTTATGTATCCTTCTTTTATTTTATTTGCATCAAGTACCTGTCATGTAGTAGGAGTTGAAGCAAGAGAAGAGACAGTTCATCTTATAGAAATCTCAAGTTAAAGTCTACTTATTCATGTTAAAAATGGATATACTTAGGAAGCAAGACAAAATAGTGAGCCTAGAATCAATCCTTTGGTTAGCTTCTGAGGATGAAAATTTAAACACAAGTGGACTTACTCACCCAATTAAGTTGAATGGAAGCTAGAACTCTAGGCTGAATACTTAGGCAAGAGCCTAAGGAAGAAAGCAAAATCATAAAAAGGAATTGGGCTTTGGAGATTCAAACAAATAAATAAAACATTATTTAGATCTCACACAGAATTCTTAATTTGTATGTGTTATCAACAAGGAATATACTTAGGCTGAACCTAACTTTCTCTCACCTTTAAATGAAGCATACTACCTATTGATGTGTCTGTGGTAAAGATTGTAAGATTACACTTTAAAAAGATTAAAATGATATGTAAAGAGTATACATATAAAAAGCTTAATACAAAGCCTGGTACATGTTGTTGTTGTTGTTGCTGTTGTTATCTGCTGTTGTGTCACCTGTGATTCATAGTGACCCCAAGTACAGTCACTTTGAACTCTGCTCTCTCCTGAGCCTGTCTCACTGTATCAAACGCACCTAACCCCCATTATCCCCACTGTTGTGTCAATCCATCTCATCTGAAGTCTTCCTCTCCTGTGCTGTTCCTCCACCCTTGAAAGCATGATATCCTTTTCCAGGGCATCCTGATCACATGCCCAAAGTATATGAGACAGAGCTTCAAAATCCTTGCCTCCATGGAGCAGTCTGGTTTCACTATCTTCAGGTTAAACCTGTTAATTTTCTTGGTAGTCCATGTTATTTTCAATACTCTTTTCCAGCACCACAACTCAAAGGCATTAATTCTTCTTCTGTTACCTGGTCATTGTCCAGATCTCTGATGCATAGTAAAAAATTACAAAGACCTTGGCCTGAGTCAGGCATATTTTAGTCTCCAGACTGACAAACATTACTCTTCAGCACTTTCAAGAGGTCTCTGACTGTAGTCTTCGCCAGAGCAATTTATATTTTGATTTTTTGACTGCTGGTCTCAAAGTGTTGACTGCGGAGATGAGCAAGATAGTAAATTCTTCCTGTACAACTTATAAGTTCTGAAAACCCACTGGATAGTCACCCACAAGTCTGTTTCAACTTAATGAGTTGAGTTTTTGTTGATCATTACCTCATGATTATTATCAACCTCTTGATGTTATTTTCAATATTGAGACATTGGTTAGCCTTTAGGTAATCATCCAATTGTTGGTTTGGCCCTAATATTTCATGAGTTACAGAAGCTTAATTGTTTCGCACTATCCAAAACGACATTGACTATGCAAAGTCACTTGGGTATGGCGATCACAAAAAATTATAGATACCCTTGACAAGAATGGGAATCCCAGAACACTTGATCGTGCTTATGCAAAACATACACTTGGATCAGGAAGCAGTCCTCAGAACAGAGCAATAAAACACTGCATGGTTCAAAATCAGGAAAGATATGTGTCAGGGATGCATCCTGTCTCCATCCCTTTTCAATCTACATGCAGAATAAATAATTTGGGAAGCTGGCCTTTATGAGGAGGAATGTGGGTGGTACCACGGTTTAAGGAAGACCATCAACAACCTACATTATGCAGATAGCACAGCCTTGCTTGCTGAAACTGAGGAGAACCTGAAGCACTTGCTGCAGGAGGTCAAAGATTGTAGTCTTCAATATGGATTGAAGCTCATCATCAAGAAGACAAAAATTCCCACCACTGAAAAAAATTGGCAACACCACAATGAATGGAGAAGAAATTGAGGTTGCTAACAATTATAGCTAGCATGGCTCCACAATCAACACCCGTGGTACCAAGAGACAGGAAATCAAAAGACAAAGAACAGTGGGAAAATCTGCTGTCAGGAATGTCTCCAGAGTACTGAAATGCAACAATATTAGTCTAGAGACTAAAAGTGCACCGAATCCAGGTAATGGTCTTTGCAACTACTTTCTATGCATCAGAGAGTTGGACATGTCTAAGGATGACTTAAGAAGAATCAATCAATACCTTTGAGTTATGGTGCTGGAGAACAGTCTTAAACATACCATGAACTGCCAAGAAAATAAATAGGTCAGTTTTGAAGAAGGTGAGACCAAGTTTCTCTTTAGAGCCTAGAAGCTCTGCCTCAGTACTTTTGGCACGTAGCCAGAAGAGACCAGTCATTGAAGAATGACATGACTCTCAGAAGGGTGGAGGTACAGGACAGGAGAGCAAGACCCTAGTGAAATGAATTGATACAGTAACTGGGGCAATGGAGTTGATGTTTCTAAATCAGTGAAATTGGCTCAGGACAAAGCAGGCTTCAGAGTTGCTGTGCATAGGGTCTCTATTGGTTGCAGGCAACTCAACGGCACATAACAACAACAAAAAGTGTTCTTTTAATAGAAGACAGAAATTCCTATATGTAAAGGGTAATACTATTCTCCAAAGACCAAAATTATTAAATTCGGTCCACTATCAACCTGATTAATTAGGCTCAATTGTTGTCTCCGTGGGGTTCTACTGGTCTAGCACACAAGGGGTTGCCCTGCTAACCCAAAGGCCTCGTGGGTTGAATTCACCAGTGGTTCCATGAGAGAAAGATGTACAATGTCCTCTCAAGCAAGTTCTTGTCTTAGAAATTCGCTGAAGGAGATCCACTCGACAACAATGAATGTTTGTTTCTGTGTCAGCTCTATGAAGGGCAGTGTGTTACTCATTGGGCTGGTAGCTGAAAACTGGCAGTTAGGATCCCCTAGCTGCTCCAAGGGAGATCAATGAGGCAGTCTCCTCCCATAAAGGTTTACAGCCTCAGGAACCCTTTGGAGGGTTATATGGGTCAGAGCTCAATCCATAGCAGAGTTCTTTCTGTTACTGCTGGATTTTGTTTTTGTTATTTTCATAAAGGTGTGTTGGATGCTAACCAGAAGTTCAACAGTTTAACCTTACAGCCATTCAGTTTTGGAGCCCCTCTGGGGTGATCCTTCTCTGCCCCTTAGGGTCACTGTGAGTCTCAATTGACTCCACCATGGTAAGTTTGGATTGGTTGTTCCATTTTGCACATGACTCAAACTGAAGCACAAGGAGATTAAGTCTTTTTCTAATTTTACAGATCAAGCAGTCAATGAGGCCAGGAATTGGGTGGAGTCCTTTCTCACAGAAATTTTTACAGAGTTCTACCTTCCTGGATACTAAATCCTAGTATCTATTTGCAATAACATAAGACACTTTGATAAAATATTGCCCACTTGCCTTTTGCTAAGCTCCTAGAAGAAAAAGTATCAACATGCAAACACATCCCAGTGACACAAATTGTACTGATGAAGCAATTAGTAGCAGAGGCTTAATAGATAGTCACCATGCAACAATTAGAAAAAATTGGGTTATTCTCTGCCTCAAAAGAAGAATCAAACCAAAAAGAAACAAAAAACTTGAAGCTTGATAATGTTTGACCTATTTATTGATTGAATTGTATTCTCCAAAATATTAGGTTGAAGTCCTAGCCTCTGTACCCATAAAAGTGACCCTATAAGAAAATGGGTGTGTGTGTGTGTGTGTGTGTGTGTGTGTGTGTGTGAGAGAGAAAGAGAGAGAGAGAGAGTGTTTGATGTGTTCTAAACCTAACCCCTTCTTATAATATCTTATGAAAAAGGAAAATTTACAAGAAGAGACAGACACACACAAGAGAAAGACAGAGATCACGTGGGGACGTGAGATCTTGGAGTGCCAAGCAATGCCAGTGTCTGTCAAAACTGAAAGCTCCAAGGACTTCTTACCTCTGGATCAGGCAAGTATAGCCCTACCAGCACTCTAAAAACAAAACTCCCCCCAAACTGTGAAATAATATATTCTTATCCTTGAAGTATTTTTGACACAGTACCTGCATCATTGCACTTGAACATGGCAATGGTTGTGAAGACAGTTCAGGACTGAGCAACACTGTATACTTCCGTTGCTATGAGTCAGAGGCAACGTGACAACAGCAGCAGCAAACCTCCCTTTGACTTTGCAGTGTAAAGTAGTTTGAGTACCTTTAGGTTCTTGTGACTCTGAGAATAAATCAAATCAGGAGGATCAAGGTGTTATCTGAAGGGGACAGACTTCTAAGGTTTAAATATGATGATTGACCAACTAGCTCACGGGCAGTGCTGCTGCTAAACTAAAGGCCATATCTCTCTGGTTATTCAAAATCATTAGCCAGAAAAAATATGACTATCTTATCACATGTGATTTACAGCCTTTAAAACTCACAGAAGGGTCAGCTAGGAATTGGCTCCATCTGAACAGCAAGAGTGAACGAGTCAAAGCAGCAAAGCTAATTCAGAGAATGTCTCCTTTTTCTTTCCTGCCGTCAAGTCACAAACAACTAAAATTGCTCTCTCCAAGAAACGTAACAATCAAAAGAAAATACCAGATAAACATCAGTGTGGGTTTGGAGCAAAGTCTCAAGGATTTTTCAGTCCATTAAACCAAATACCTTTATGTCTACATGGCACAATTTGGAAGCGAAAGCAAATGCTGGTCTGCAACAGTCAGTAAGCATTCTATTCTCCAAGGTCAGGGATGCCAGAAGCTGAATGAAAAGTAACTTCAACAGACGATCAGCCTCAAAACAGAGACCTGGGCATGTTCCTCAGAGTGCCCTGCTTCCCGAAAGATAGGAGAGCTTTCCAGAAGAATCAGAGCACATTACCCAATACACAAAATAAACACAGACTTAATTATACTTGCTTACTAACCTGTAAGAAATAATTTCACAAGAATTTCACCAACTATTTCCTACAGGTTAGTAGGATTATGTTATGTTAGCAGGATTTGATATGATAGTAAGAGTTAGTATGTAGCTCTGGTGGCCTGGGTAGAGTTGCATTGCCAATCCAAAAGAAGTGGTTCAAATTCACAAGCTGCTCGTTGGGATAAAGATAGGCAGGCTCTTCCCATGTGATTTACATCCTCTGATAAACTGCTGAAGGATCAGTTGTGAGTCAGTTCTGATTTGACTGCACATAACAAGAACTTTGTTTTGTGGGTATACTCCAGCCCTGTTTCTTGCAGTTCTTAAGATGTACAGTCGAGTTGGGTATGACTCATAACAACCCTATGAACAACAGATTTGAACCCTGTCCGAGCCCATGCAATCTTTATCATCTCTGACATACTTAAACTTATTGTCACAGTCAGTGTGTAAATTCATCTCATTGAGGGTCCTCCTCTCTTTCACTGACCCTTCACCTTTCTAAGCATGGTGCCTCTTTCCAAGGAATATCCTATCCTAACAACATGTCCACAGTAGGTGAGATGATTATTCACAACCCTTGCTTCTAAGGAGCACTCTGGGTGCACTTTTTCTAACACATATATTCTTCTTTTATCAGGCCATGGTATATTCGTTACTCTTCTCCAACACCACAACTTAAAGGCATCAACTCTTCTTCTCAAGTCGCTGTACTGAGAGATTCTATGGACAAAATCTCAAATGATCTAGAAAGCATCAAAAGAAGACAGAAGTAAGGAAACATAATGTATATGAATGATTGTATACAAATTTTAAGAATCTGATTAAGAAGAAGATAGAGGGAATACAGAGAATCATTGTAGCAAAAAAGAATTGGTAGATAATAAAATTATTTTTAAAAGTAGCATAAGATAGTAAGTCAATGGGTTGAGGAAAGAAGTTCAAGCTGCACTGAAGACATTGGCAAAAAATAAGGCCAAGGAATCAATGTGATTCCAATCAATATGCTTCAAGATGCAGCCCTGGATGTGTTAGCCAGTCTGTGCCAGGAAATTTGGAAGACAACTACCTAACTAAAAGATAGGAAGAGATTCATATTTTATTTGTTCCCACTCCCAAGAAAGATGATCCAAAAGATTGTGGAAATTATCTAACAATATCATTAATATCACATGCAAGGAAAATATTGCAGGTCATCAAAAATGACTAGATGAGAATTGACAGAGAACTACCAGAAGTTCAAGTTGATTTTAAAAGATCTGTGGCTCCAGGGACATCATTACTAATGATGGATCTTGGCTAAAAGTAGAAAACATCCGAAGAATGTCTATTTGTACTTTATTGACTTTGCAAAGACATTTGACTATGTGGATCATAACAAGCTATGGCTAACATTGAGCAGGATGGATATCCAAGAATACTTAGTTGTGCTCATGTAAAACATATACCTTAACTAAGAAACTTTCATCTGAACAGAAAGGTGCTACACGATTTGAAAGCAAAAAAGAAAATGTGTGTCAGGGCTGCGTCCTTTCTCCATGCCTATTAGATTTGTATGATGAAAAAATATTTGAAAGAGCTGAACTATATGCATAAGAATATTCCTTAGGATTGGAGGAAGACTCCTCAACAACCTGTGTTTTGCAGCTGTCACAACCTCGCTTGCTGAAATCCAGGACTGAAGAGCTTGCTGCAGAAGATCAAGGATTGCAGCCTTCAATATGGATTGCATTTCAACATTAAGAAAGACAAAAATCCTCACTACTGGAAGAATAGGCAACCTCATGATAGATCAAGAAAAGATTGGAGTTGTCAATAATTTAAACTTACTTGGGTCCACAATCAACAATTTTGACTGGCACAGCAGTCAGGAAGTCAGAAGGCTTCTTCTTTAGGTAACTCTGCTGTGAGGGACCTCTAGTAAGTCCAAAGTCTATCCTCATTAGGTATTGTAAATTTTAAAAAATACTTAATTCTTTTGAAAGTTGCTTTGGAACTGAGAGAGACAGATGCCAGCCATACTTCAAAGAAGAATATTTAATGTGGTGAAAAATGTGAAATTGTTCAGTACAGATTAATAAATGTGTTTGCTCCACTTACTGATTAATCAGACACTGAGAAATATGCAGCTTTGGACAGATTATGACACTGACTAATAAGGACAGCTAATTGCACTGATTTCAGCAATGAGGAATGTGTCCTTTAGGGGCACTGTGGCCTTTCAGATGGTCTTTGAATGCTTTTTCAAATGGCAATTCTTCTTAAAATTGTGAAGATTCATCATGACAGATAGATAGACCTAAGGTGTAGCCAACCCTACAGACAAATGAAGATATGAGTAGTTTCTACTAGAAGCTGACAACCACCTGACCTTATTTGTCAACTGAGTGAGGTTGATATATTCTTTTATTGAGCATAAAAGATGATGGCTATTTAACTGCCTTGTAGTCCAAATTATTAAAAAAATTTAAAAAATAATATAAAATAAAATACTCGTTTCATTAGTTAACTGGTCTTTTAGTCACCTAAAAGTCTTTCATATTCCAAGCCTTGTTCTTAGAATTATTTGACTGACAAAGTTAAGTAAAATCCATGAAAAGTCCCCATCCTAGGACGTATTTTAGGAGTACACAAAATGTAACTAGAACAGCAGGAAGGATGCATATCCAAAGACTATTTCTTCAACAACATTATTGAAAAACTATCCTAGACCACCATCACCTGTATGTCAGTGCATTATGCACCACATGAACCACATCTTCTAGCTAACTGAAATCAAAAGAATTCAATAGTCATCATAAAGGGAGAAGAGAAAATTTATACTTTCAAGGGTTTCATTTACCTGCTATAGGCTCAGCTCTGTGTTGGTTCCGCCTAGACGGCCATAACACATCAAGGGAGCAAAAATCCTCACAACTGGACCATAACTAATAACATTGTAAATGGAAAAACTCACATTTTCAAGAGTGCACCATTGCCTAGCTACCACCTCCAACCACTCTGGCAGGAATGAGCGTACCAGATAGAGTAGGAGAGAAAAGGTAGGGGGCAAAAAAATCAAACTCACAGTGGATAAGTGCCACGCTAAAGAGGGGCTGTTCAAATCCGTCAACTGCTCCACAGAAGAAAGATGAGCATTCTCTCAAGTGATTTAAAACATCTGAAAACCCACAAGGAATGTCAGCTATGAGTCAGTTTGGACTTGGTGACACATAAGAACAACGATGAAGCTGGGAGTTTTACTACCAGTATTTCAAATACCAGTAGGGTAAATAGGTTTCAGCAAAGCTTCCAGATTAATACAAGTTTGCAGGAAAGAAAGGGGAAAAGAGTTGGAAATCTATTTCTCAAAATTAGCAAGTAAAAACTTTATGAATCAAAATAGAACATTGTCCTGCACAGGACTGGAAAATGAGTTTCCCCCCACCTTTTTTTATATGTAATTTTATACTGGTTTACATATAAAGTTCATAAAGTTTAATGCATTGTTTTTCACACCAGAACTTTCCCCTTTCCTTTACCAATCCCTATCTCCACCTAGGAAATTGTGCGACCCTATGTTTAAGCACCCCTCCCCCTTGGATCCTTGTCCATGATCTATAGTAATGGTCCTATACAGCATTTGTCCTTATAGGACTGAGTTGGTTCACGTAGCATAATGCTCTCCAGTCCCTCCCATGTAGATAGTAATTTACAAAATCATTGCTCCTGTGTGTTGCATAGTATTCCATTGTGTAAATGTACCATAGTTTCTCAATTCATTCCACTGTGTTTAAACATTTGGGCTGTTTCCATATTCTTGCTATGTGGTGAGATAGGAACTCTTACACATTGTTGGTGGGATTGTAAAATGGTACAATCACTCTAGAAGGCAGTTTGGTGCTTCCTCAAAAAGTTGAACATAGAAATTCCATATGACCCAGCTATGCTTGGGATATACCTTGAGAAAATGAAAATTGAGGCACAGAGACTTGTACACCAATTTGCACAGCATTATTATTCACCATAGGAAAATGAGCTCCTTGGAAGTAAAGATGATGAAATTTCATCTCACATCCTTTGGGCATGTTGCTAAGAGAGGCTATTGATTGGAGGACATCATGCTGGGGAAGGTGGTGGGATGGTGAAAGGGACAAAGACTTTCAACCAGGTAGATTGACACAGTGATTGCAGCAATAGGCTTGAGTGTGTCAGAGATTGTGAGGATGGCTCAGATCTCTTGTTCATAGAGTTACTGTGAGTCATACCCTATTCAATGGCACCTAATAACAACTACAAGTTGGAAGGAAGCCAACCCAAGCAAAAATATTTTCAATTGCTTCTTATGCATGTAATAATTGCACAACAACAAGGAAGACTGAAAGAGAATTGATGGCTTTAAATTGTGGTATTGACAAAAAATATGGACTATACCATAAATTGCCAAAAGAATAAACAAAACTAGGTTGGTAGACGTGCAGTCAGAGTGTTCCTTAGAAGAAAGTACGCTAAGATTTTTTTTTCACATACTTTAGGTTTGTTTCCTGGAAAACATGGAAAAGGAGACCCTCAACTCGATTCACTGGCATAGTGACTAAAACAGCCTTAAGCAGAGTGGAGATGGTTACGAGGTGCAGGACGGGGCAGGGTTTCATTCGACTGTACAAAAGGTTGGTATTAGCTGGAGTCAGTTCAATGGCACCTAACAATGGCAAAAACAGGTTGCAAGACACTTGAAACACACAATGACCACAGCAATGGACTCGAATGTATCAACAATGGTAAGAATGCACAGGTTTGCTCTGTTTATATGGGATCTTCATGAGTCTGAATCAACTGAAGAGCAACCATGTTAAGAATAGAGAATAAATAAGCCTCAGGTGGGGAGGAGAGGAAGTCACAGACTATTACACAAGGACATATTAATTCCTAACAGCAATGGCAAGTGCTGTGACCAAAAAATACAGTGAGCTACTGACAAGGAAGTGGGCAGTTGGGAAAGGCTAGGGAAAATGGAATTGACACTTAATTTAAAATTAAGAAGAGGAAAGAGTACCTACAACTATTGTCACAGAAAAATTTCTGCTCTTTTTAACTTTTTTGTTACTTGCTTACACCCAAAAATGGAGACTTAAAAAATTAAATTCAGATTGTCTTTGTTCGCAGTTAGCTGAAGTTTGAGCCTCAAAACCAAACACTGCTAAGGAGTTTAACACTTTAGGAGTTCTTGATGGCTTAGCTTTGATAACCGTTGAAGTTCCTAATTCTGGAGTAGGAAGTTCTGGGGGCGCAGTCTGTAGGCAGTTGTGCTGCTAATACAAAAATGTCACCTCTCTTCTGCCAGTTCGAATCTACCAGCTGCTTTATAGTATAAAGATGGACAATGTCCAATGCAAGTAATAGACAAAAACCTACTGACGGGTCACCTATGAGTCAGTCAGTTCCCATTTGATGAAAGTGAATAAGTCATTCTGGAGTGTAGAGGGCTTAGGAAATGAAACTTACAGTAAAATTAGGATTCCTAGCAAGTGCAAGGTGGTTTGATTTGATTTTTATAGCAATTCTTAGGGATTACAAATCCCATTTCATCTCATGAACTTTCCTGCATTGTTACCTGAATCTTGGGAGAATTTTCCCTATTGCCTTTCTTGTTTCTAAATTGGTTTTAGTGAAGAAGAAAATTGCACTTCTCCAGGAGATAATGCTCAACTTGAGCCTGATTCTGTACCACTGTGTGTATTTTTATTTCAGTCCTAAACTTCTAATACTAACGGAACACATGTAGAAAAGAAAATGAAAGGGCAACATGACTTCATTTATTTTCTTTACAGTCATTGTAAAGTCTTAAAATAATCTTCTCAGGCTACCTTTTCCAGAGAACAAACATGAAATCAAATTTATTGCACTGGGCAAATCTGATTCAAAAGATCTCTTTAAACTGTTAAAAAAAAAAAAAAAGCAAAGCTATCACTTTAAAGGCTAAAGTGTTCCTGATTCAAAGTATGATATTTTCTTTCAACCGCATATGCACGTTTGTTGTTGTTGTTAGGTGCTGTTAACTCATAGCAGCCCTATAGACAACAGATCAGAACCTAGCCCTATCATCCTCACTGTTTCCAATGTACACTGTCATGCTCGAGCTCCTTGTCACAGTCACTCTGTCAATTCATTTCATGATGGCATTCTTCTCCTTCACTTACTCTAACTTTCCTAGTATGTCTTCTTCTAAGGAAGCTGGAAAATTAATAAGTAAGAATTGAAGCATTTGAATGATCTTCTCAAAGAATACTGATGATAGTATTAACAAACAGTCCTGCCTTAGAAGACATACAACCAACCCCCATGTGCATGAACAGGATTGGCAGAGGACATACCTACATGTCTATGTGTCCATACTCCATATATACCCACGTGTAGAATGAAGTCACACCAGGCAGCTGTTAGGATTAAGATTCATAGTCTTATAGGATATTTGGGTCAACACATCATACACAATGCTCTCCTCCTTACATTGGTAAGTAACAGGTGGAGTGTTAAAAACCTATTAGCAACTCTGTGAGTTATAAGTATTGATCTTTTTTCTGTTTGAAGCAAAAAATAAAAAGAAACGTAGAAAGTCAAAATCTCAAGGATATAATTTGTCCAAAAACATAAACCCCAACCTCTGGAAAACTGAGACCAATAAAATTCGATGGTACCTAGCTCCTACCACTGGTCACCCTGAAAGGGCTAACAGTAGACTGTACCAGACAGAGTGTGAGAAAAAAAGTAGGGAGGGAAAGCAAATGCATACATACAAAGTCATATTGAGCTGTAGTTGTTGTTATGTGCCATCAATTCACTTGTGACTCATAACAACCCTATGTACAACAGCCCTATACCCTGCTATGGCACACGAGACTGGTGGAATTCATAAAAGGATGATCTTTAATTTAGTCCAGGACTTAAGAACAATAAATGACATAGTTGAGCCTCTACATCTTGTGGTTCCTAACCGTTATACTATAATAGACAAAGTGCTAGTCAATAAGCCTTTTATTTTAAGAACTACCTTCCCTCTCTAACTTGATTTGTGCCACTGTTAGAGCCTCTACTTGGAATAAATATTATTGCTTTTCTTTTTTTAATTATTATTAAATTTTATTA
Source organism: Elephantulus edwardii (assembly GCF_000299155.1). Classification (NCBI taxonomy): domain Eukaryota; kingdom Metazoa; phylum Chordata; class Mammalia; order Macroscelidea; family Macroscelididae; genus Elephantulus; species Elephantulus edwardii. The sequence continues at coordinate 2,085,865 of NW_006399760.1, read as the reverse complement.
GTTTTAATGAACATTTACAGGGATTTTGGGTTTTCATTCCTTCATTGCTGCACCATTCTCTTTACCCTCCTCCCCAGTTTGTTCTTCTTCCCCCACCATCCGAATGTCTGTTTTAATTGTCCAATTGCCACAGTGCTTGTCAAAGTCAGTTCTGATTAATCTCCTTTGTCAGTGTGTCCTTTGCCATTCCCTATCACTCCTCCCTGAGAGAGACTTCACCCTGATTCATAAGGAAAAGGGGATGGCGTACTTCCTGCTGAAAAGGGACGCTGTGGGTTTCAGGGTGAAGATCTTCTCTCACTACTCTAAAGGGCCCCTTTGGCAGTAGGAAACACATAGACTATTATGGAAATTGATTTTGAAATTTAGATGCACTGTTATTAATTGTGCTTAGCCATACATGTTCATATCCTTGAAGATGTATCATGGGGGTGTTGCAACCTAGAAGACACAAATTTAACTAACAAGTTATAAGTACATGAGTCAAAAATTATGGAAAAGTAAAAGAAAAGATTCTTTCATTGTTTTACAAACCCTCCCCCAGGTCCCCTCCACCATGTAGCCATCGCTCTTGACTCCTGTGATGACATAAATACCTAGTCACATATCTCTTTTAAACAGTTTTCTCCCTCCTCTGTTTCAGTGCAGTATACATTATTGAACCCATCTTACTCAGTCTCTCCCCAACCCTGAGGTTAGTCCCATTCTACAACAGTGTCATCATGTAATATTTGTCCTTTTGGGACTGGGATATTTCACTCAGCATAATGTTCTCCATAGTCAACCATTTTGAATAATATTGCATGAGTTCCTTGTTTTTCAATGCAGCATAGCATTCCATTGTGCGAATATACCACAGCTTCTCTAGCCATTCATTTGTTGATGGGCACTTAGGTTGTTTCCAACTCCTTGCTATTGTGGACAAAGCTGCAATAAACATGGGTGTGCATATATCTGCTTGGATGTCAGCTATGGTCTCTTCAGGGTATATTCCCAGTAGTGGAATTGCTGCGTCAAATGGTATCTCTATTTGCAACTTTTTGAGAAAGCGCCATACTGCTTTCCACAGGGGTTGCACCATTTTACACTCCCACCAACAGTGAATCAGGGTTCCATTTTCTCCACAACCTCGGCAGCATTTGTTGCTTGCTGTTCTGTTAAATTTTGCTATTTTGACTGGGGTGAGGTGCTTTTCATTTTTGACTCATGTACTTTTAACTTGTTAGTTAAAATTGTATCTTCTAGGCTGCAACACTTCCGTGATATATCTTCAAGGATATGAATATGTACGGCTAAGCACAATTGATAACAGTGCATCTAAATTCAAAAATCAATCTCCACAATAGTCTATGTGTTTCCTATTGCCAAAGGGGCCCTTTAGAGTAGTGAGAGAAGATCTTCACCCTAAAACCTACAGTGTCCCTTTTCAGCAGGAAGTAGCTAAGAGAATACGCAGTCCCCTTTTCCTTATGAATCAGGGTGAAGTCTCTCTCAGGGAGGAGTTATAAGGAATGGCAAAGGACACACTGGCAAAGGAGATTAATCAGAACTGGCTTTGACAAGCACTGTGGCAATAGGACAATTAAAACAGACTTTCAAGGGGGGAGAAGAGGAATGAACTCGGGGGGTGTAGAGAAAATAGTGCAACAATGAATGAATGAATGAAAATCCAAAATCTCTGTAAATGTTCATTAAAATTAATAAAATCTAGTAAAAAATATATATTAAAAAAAGGATGATCCTTAGACCCACTTGGGATTAAGAACTGAACCCCTCCTCCAAGCCACATAAAAACAGGCTTATAAATTGAACAACTACACTCCTCAGAACAATTAAATTATGTAAGATTTAAAATCAACATTTTGTCCAAAGGCAAAATTAAGGAGACAGTAAGTGGATAAGAAAACTGGGCAGATCGAAACAGGACCCAAAGATATTGGGAGATTGCTGGCATAATACCGGAATTGCAACCAATGTCACAGAACAAATTATATATAAATTAAAGAAAAATTAATTTGCTCTGTAGACTTCCACCTCTTTTTTTTTTTAAAAAAATACTCTTTATATTCTTTAAAAGAATGAATAACAAGACATCATCTTCTATACTGTGGGCATGTCCTTGAGGAAGGACACCATCACACTTGGTGAAACAGAGGAGGAGTACAAAAGTACAAGATGGACCAGCCCCGAGGCTGCAACAATGAATTCAAACACAGCAACCATTATGAGGCTGATATAACATTGAGAAGTGTTTAATTCTGCTGAACAGAGTTCTGCTATGAGTAAAAACCAGCTAGAGTGTTGCTATGAGTGAAAAAACTTACGTGTGTATAAATTAATTAGTGTATTAATATATTTTCCTTACTGAGATAAATCTATCACTCTTTACACAGGAGATTGCGCCGTTTTTCTCCCACAGAGCCATTAGTGGATGCGGACAACCTTCTGGTTGGCAGCACAATACACCGCGGACTATGCCACCCGAGCTTCCTCTAAGTGTCAGTACCTTTAAAGTTTTCTCTTTTTCTGGATCTTAGTAATCTCATTTTACACTGTTATCTAAGAAATGCAAAGGAGAAGCAACACCTGTAGATGTCCAGTAGAGGGCAGCATAAAACCACCATTCTGGCAGGAACTTTTTCCCTGGCTAAGCAGAGCCAATCAATCTCTGAGACAGAGTATGAGTTAGAGACAGCAGCCAAGAGCAGCCCAGCCGACAAAAGCAGCATCTCCAAATCTTGCTGTGAATAGGTCAATGAGCATTTAACATGAAAACAAGAACATTGTTAACGGCAAATAAAAAAAACAAGAACACTTCTGGCGGTCACAATGGTATAATTTGAAAAGCCATTTTAAAGAACATGAATTAATTTGAATGGTCTTTATTGGTCAGTAAGGAAACTAAAAAATAAAAAATAGAAGTCTGTTTCCCACTGATTGCTTTGGAAATGGGAGTGATATTTAAAATATTTAACTGTTTATGAATTTCCAGACCAACACCACAAGATGCAAAGCCTTTCCCTCCTTTCCCTTGGAATAGGTAGGTGCCCCTGGAGGACACGGAGCACTGGATTACTAACTGAAAGGTGAGTGGTTTTAATGTACCCAGAGGTGTCTCAGAAGACAAGCCTGTATTCTGCTTCCAGCAGGTCAAGATTTCAAAAACCCTCTAAGCAGTTGTGTTGTATACACACACCGCAAAAGAAGACCTCAAAGCAGAACCAACTTGACAGAAACTAGTTTCCACAGAATGACAAGAGACTTATAGGGACCTGCTTCCTCCTCCTTCGTGGACAGTCATATTTCGACATCCCAGTTTCTGGACTGGCAGAATCTAAAAAGATTACCATGATCAACATCAACGGTAACAGCAGTCAAGAAATTAAAAAATTTAAAAAAAAAAAAAAAACTAAAAAAACAAAACAGGCTGCATTGGGAAAGTATGCTTTCCAGGATCTCTCCAAAGTTCTAAAGACCAAGGATGTCGGTTTAAGGACTAAGATGTGCTTGATGTGGTGTTGTTTTTGTTGTTATGTGTCGTTGAGTCGTTTGCGACTCAGCAACCCTATGTACAACAGCCCTAAACCCTGCTCTATCCTGTGCCAATCGCATGGCCTCTGACATACCCATCCCAATTACCCCAGTCACTGATTCAATCCACCTCATAGAGGGTCTTCCCCTCCTGCGCTATCCCTCCACTTTACCAAGCATGATGTCCCCCTCCAAGGACCTGTCTCTCCTTACAACATGTCCAAAGTATGTCAGACGAAGCCCCAGAATCCTTGCCTCCAAGGAGTAGCCTGGTTTAACCCTCTCCAGGATGAATCTGTTCGTTTTCTTGGCAGTTCAGGGTACATTCAATACTTTTCTCCAGCACCACAGCTCAAAGGCATCAATTGTCCTTCTTTCTTCCCTAGTCATTGTCCAACTCTCTGATGCATAACAACTAATTGCAAAGACCATGGCCTGTATCAGGCACACCTTAGTCTCCAGAGAGACACCGTTTCTCTTGAGTACTTTAGAGAGGTCCCTAACAGCAGACTTTCCCATCGCGATACGTCTTTTGATTTCCTGGCTGCTGGAGCCAAGAGTGTTGACCACGGAGCCGAGCAAACTGAAGCTGTGAACAATCTCAATTTCTTCACCATCCTTCCTGATGCTACCAATTGATCCAGTGGTGAGAATCTTTGTCTTCTTGACATTGAACCTCAGTCCATACTGAAGGCTGCAGTCCTTGACCCTTTACAGCAAGTGCATGAGGTCCTCCTCAGTTTCGGCAAGCAGCGTTGTGTCATCTGCATAACGCAGATTGTTAATAGATCTTCCACCAATCCTGACCCCACACTTCTCATAGAGCCTGGCCTCTCAGATAATCTGCTCTGCATACAGGTTGAAAAGGTATGGAGATAGGACACATCCCTGGCGTACACCCTTCCCAATTTTGAACCATGCGGTGTTACGTTGCTCTGTTTTAATGACTGCCTCTTGGTCCAAGTATAGGTTTCGAATTAGCACGATTAAATGTTCTGGGATTCCCATTCTCCTCAGAGTCAGCCACAGTTTGTTGTGGTCCACACAGTCAAACACCTTTGCATAATCAATGAAACACAGATAGACATTATTCTGGTATTCTCTGCTTTCAGCCAAGATCCATCTAACATCAGCAACAATATCCCTAGTACCACAACCCCTTCTAAACCCAGCCTGGACTTCTGGCAGTTCTCTGCTGATGTGCTGTTCCAGTCTTTTTTGGATAATCTTCAGTAGAATCTTGCTTGCATGTGAAATCAATGATATTGTTCTGTAGTTTCCGCACTCAGGTCACCTTTCTTTGGAATGGGAACAGATATAGATCTCTTCCAGTCAGTTGGCCAAGTGGTTGTTCTCCAGATTTCTTGGCAAAACTTGGTGAGCACATCCAGGGCAGCATCTGTTAGCTGAAATATGTCAATTTGTATACCATCTATTCCTGGGGCCTTATTTTTTGCTATTTCCTTCAAAGTATCTTGAACTTCTTCCTTCATCACCATAGGCTCTTGCTCAAATGTTATTTCATTAAATTCTTCTGTATCTGCCAATCCTTTCAATACAATGACTCATGGGTCGGACATTGGAAGATAAACTCTGAAGGGATTTGATAGAAGTGGATGAGTATCCTGGTGGAGGGTGGAGCTGGGAAATAAGTGGGTCAAGTCACTTGGCTAAGGGCAGGGACACTCCACAATGAGGGATTTATCTTTCACTGCTCCACATATTGCTTGTCTGTCAGATACTCCTCTAAATCTAAACATTCAGATTAAGATAGACTAGGAAGAAGGATTGGCCATCCACTTCTGAAATAGCAGGCCTCTGAAAACCCTATGTACAACAGAACACACATAGACTAACAGAAAGGGTAACATAAGTAGAACTTTCAAATATGGAAATACAAAGGAAGAGGAATAGTTGTAAGCAGACACCAGTGATTGGAACATGGAATGTGCCTGATGTAAGTCATGGTATTTTCAATTTCTCCCTAAGCATCTCCCTAAGGAAAGTTGAACAGTGAGTAAAGTTTATGGAAGAAGAATCAATGCCTTTGAATTGTGGTGCTGGCGAAGAGTACTGAATGCACTTCCCATTGACTGCCAAACACCCACCCACCCCTCTCCCCCAAAGCTAATCTATCTTGGCAGAAGGGCAACCAGAGTGCTCCTTAGAGGCAAGGATGGTAAAACTTCAACTTTGGACATATTGTCAGGAGGGACCAGTCCTTAGAAAATGACATCATGCTGCAAAAGGTGGAGAGGAAGACCTAAAACCTGTTAGGATGTCCTAGTCAAAGCAAAGTGAAATCAGAAGACTGGTGAGTGCAGCGTTTCTGAGCTGGAAAAGTGTCTGGAGACTGTTCAGGCCAAAAACCATGGGGAGATCACCACCCTATCCAGGGTCTGAAAACTCTTCCAGGCCCAGTCCTGTTCTTCCACTGAGAGTCTTTGACCTCAGCCTAGTCCCCTTTTGGGTGCATAGGGAGATTAAAGGAAGGAAATCTGTAACTCCAGGAGGAAGCAAGTAGTAGCAAAGATACACTTTTAAAAGTAAAACTGAGTGGACAAATACAGATGGAATTATGATGACTGACACAAGTCAGTTGCGAAAGAACAATTATGGTGTAGGACCACTATTATAAAAAGCTAAGGAAGGATTTACACACAGCCAGAATTATTCTTGGAGGGTGACCAGGGGTGGGAAAGGAGGTGGAGAGTAGTAAATATTAATAATTGATAAGTAGGATGAAGGGAAAGGCAATATACAATAAGGTATAGACAGTGTAATTAATTAATTGTAGTTCATGTTGAAAACAGAATATGTGAGAATAATTTAATTAACATATATTATATATAAACTTTGACTCAATTAAAATCAAATAGAGTGATGATTCTTCTGTTGTTACGTGCTCCGTACAAGACCCATGCCCAATAGTATCACCCCTGCCTGCTCCCACCCCGTCCTTACAACCTCCACTGAGCTTAATGCCTTCATTGTAGTCACTGTGTCAGAGACTTTTACTATATATTTTTGGTTTTGCTCACCCTCTACTTACTTTTTCAGACATGATGTCCTTCCCCAGGGACTGGCTCCTCATAATAATGTGTCTAAAGCATGTGAGACAAAGTCTCATCATCCCTTCTTTTACGGGGAATTCTGACGGCATGTTTTCTAACAGAGACTGAAATGAGATGTTGTTAGGTGCCTTCAAGTTGACTACAGTTTTTAGGAGGATCTTGTCAAATCCCGTGCCATCTTCGCCATCTCTGTAATGCTTAAATGCACTGTTGCCGCTGTCTTTCCGTCTCGTTCAGGGTCTTTCTGTCGCTGAACCTCAAGCTTTCCCAGTTGTTGTGTTGTTAGATCCCATCAAGCCACCTCATTGTGACCTGTGGTCAACAGATCTGCCCTTTCCCCTATCCTGCATCATCCTTGCAATCTCTGATAAACTTAAGTCCATTGTTAGTCATGTGTTACCCCATCTTATTGGGTTCTTCGTCTTTTCTCTGAACCTCCACTTTTCCAACATCATTTCTTTTTCCAAGGACCGGTCATTAGAATATGTCCAAAGTTGTTGTTGTTGTTGTTGTTGTTATGTGCCGTTGAGTCGTTTGCAACTCATAGAGACCCTATGTACAACAGCCCTAAACCCTGCTCTATCCTGTGCCAATCGCATTGCCTCTGACACACCCATCCCGATTACCCCAGTCACTGACTCAATCCACCTCATAGAGGGTCTTCCCCTCCTGCGCTGTCCCTCTACCCTACCAAGCATGATGTCCCTCTCCAAGAACCTGTCTCTCCTTACAACATATCCAAAATATGTCAGACGAAGCCCCAGAATCCTTGCCTCCAAGCAGTAGCCTGGTTTAACCCTCTCTAGGATGAATCTGTTTGTTTTCTTGGCAGTCCATGGTACATTCAGTACTCTTCTCCAGCACCACAGCTCAAAGGCATCAATTCTCCTTCTATCCTCCCTAGTCATTCTCCAACTCTCTGATGCATAACAAGTGATTGCAAAAACCATGGCCTGTATCAGGTGGACCTTATGTCCAAAGCATGTGAGATAATATTCCACTAGCCTTGCCTTTAAGGAGCATCACTTGTAATTCCTGCCAGACAGACTTTGAGAGTTTGAGTTAACTCTATGACAGCAGCATCACTCATGGAACTCTGAGGAATTTCGTTTCCTAGCACAGCCTGATCCCTTGACTCTGCAGAGTGAAGTGATGATAAAGCTGATCTTCTAACCTTGTTGATGTCGTGGAACTCTGGATCACTTCCGCCTGGCATCAGAGTGAATTATGGGATGGAAGAAGGCAGCAGGAGGATTGGATGATTGAATGGTTGCCAATGTTGCTTCAATTATTGATCACTCCCATTACCTCCCTAAACCTGTCACCAGGTATCCTAACAAAACCATGTAAAAATGAAAGAGGATATTTATGTTCCAGGAAGTTTTGTTCAGGTACAAATGTGTGCATTTTTCTTTACTTGTTTACAAGCAAGTGACCCAGCCTCTGTGCTCCCATTCTTATAGGCAGTTTACTCTGCAGTGCAGAAAGCACACGCTGTCTAAAACAACCTTCTTCCCAGCCTCTCTCTAGCATGATCCAACATGACAATCAGTAGGATCATGTGGCTATTTCAAATTCAATTTATACAAAATAAAAATTTCAAATATCATTCCTCTTCATTGTCATTCTTTTTCTGTTTTGAATTTTCTTTCTGTATGCTCTGATTTTTGTTCTTTCTTCCCTACTTTGGGTTTAATGGAGCTCTGCTGGCTTACCGGTAAGGAGTTGCACTGTCAATCCAAAGCGGTACATTTCAAATCCACCAGCTATGACTGGGGAGAAAGATGGACACTCTTCGTGTGTGACATTCACAGCCTCTGAAACCCACTGGAGGGTCAGGCGTGACTTGGTGCTGACTCAATGACACATAAAAATCCTAACTAGAGGTGGGTTTGTTTTAGGTTTTTTTAAAGTCTTAACTTAAAGAGCCCTGGTGGGGGGGTGTCAAATGTGTCAGGTCATTCAAACCCACCAACTGCGCCTCAGGAGAAGGATGAACAGTCTCCCATAAAGATTTGGAATTTGTGGAATGTTACCGTGAGTTGGAATCAACTCCATGGCAATGACTTTTGCTTTTTTTCTTCTTCTTTTTTTGCTTGTTTAATGTCAGCTTGACCCAGACTTTGATATTTCCAATCATTTTGTATGAAAATTGGTATATCAAATTGCCTCACACACATGTGAAAGTTGGAGAATGACTATGAAGATCGAAGGAAGGTTGATAACTTTGAATTGTGATATTGTACAACAGAAAAACACTTCTTTTCTGATTTCATTTAAGATCCATCTGGCATAAGTGTCTGATGTCAGTACCTGTCAGTGTACCCCAAGACTTTTTTTTTTTATTTTCAACAAGATTTTTACTTACCTATAGGACTAGTGACATTGTTCAGTATTTTCCACATTCTGATTCATCACCACTTGGGGAATGGGAGCAAATATGGGCCTCTTCCAGTCAGGTGGACAGGTAGCTGTCTTCCAGATTTATTGGCAGAGACTGAAGAGTACATTCAATGATGCATCTATTAGTTGAAACATATCAATTAATATCCTGTCAATTCCTGGAGTCTTATATTTTGAGAATGCTTCAGTGAACCGTGAACTTCTTCTTTCATTGCCATTGGTTCTTCATCATATGCTACTTCTTGAATTGATTCAATGCCAATCAATTCTTTTTGGAACGATGAGTCTACATGACTCTTTTTGGGACAGTGATCCCCTATCTTCTTTTGATGCTTCCTGGAGCAGTCAAGATTATCTCAGTATTGAGCTCAAGGCTTGAATTTGGTTTTCTTTTTTTTTTTTTTAAATTTAGGTTGTTTATTTTTCATTTCAATGAACATCTACAGAGATTTTGGGATTCCATTCATTCATTGTTGCACCCTTCTCCCCGCACAAACCCCTCCCCCCTCCCCCCCATTTGCTCCTCTCCTTGAAAAGCAAAACTCCCTCATTGGTACACAATCCCCCCCCCCCCCGCACCTCCCCAAACCCCACCTTGAATTTGGTTTTCAATTCTTACGACTTGAGAAGTACTGATTCTGTTCTCCCTTTAGATTTTCTAACACCAACTTTTACACATTTTGTTAAAATACTTTGTCTTTTCAAACTGTCCTTTGAAATCTTCTTATCAGCTCTTTTATTATAATATTTCTTCTCTTTGTTTGCTGCAGAAAATCAGATACTACATCCTTAAATATGAGTTACATACATTTCAACATTAAGAAAAGATCCTCAGGTAACATCATGATAGGAGGAGAAAAGATCGAAGTTGTCAGTGATTTCCTTTTGCTTAAATCTATAATCAAAACCCATGACAATAGCAGTCAAGAAATCACTCTTTATATACTGTTGGTGGGATTTTTTTAAATAATTTTTTTATTTTAATTGTCATTTTAACAAAAGTTTACATAAAAGTTAGATTGGTGAGATTTTTAAATGGTACAACCACTCTGGAAGCAATTTGGTGCTTCCTCAAAAAGCTGAACATAGAAATTCTATATGGCTCAGCTATTCCACTGCTTGGAATATACCCTAAGAAAATGAGAACTGAGGCACAAACAGAGACTTGTACACCAATGTTCACAGCAGCGTTATTCATAGTAGCAAGAACATGGAAACAGCTCAGATGTCTAAGAACAATCAAATGGATTGAGAAATTATGGTACATTCACACTATGGAATACCACCCCACACACAGAAACATGATTTTGTAAATTCTTAACTTGGAAGGAACTAAAGAGTATTATGCTGAGTGAATTAACTCAGTGCTATAAGGACAAATACTGTATAAAACCATTATTTTAGAATGAGTATGAGGATCCAAGGGAAGGAGAGTGGAAGCAGAGGGGTAAGATGGGCAGGGTGGGGGAGGGGTGTCAATCATAGAGTCACACATTTTGATGGAAGGTGGATTGAAGGAAATGGGAAAGATTCGGTATGAAAAGGTATGAAAAACAATGTATTTAAATTTTGTAAATAAACCAGTATGAAATAATTTTTTTTAAACTCACAATTTTTTAAAAATAAAAAAAGAAATCAAAAGGTGTATTGGTGGAGCTTCCCAATTAAAACAAGTGCTCAATTCTTTTGTTTATGTGGTCGTTATAAATTGTCTACAGCTCGACAGCACTTAACAACAACAATACACACACACACACACACATATATATATATATATATACACACATATACATATATAATTGCTGTTGATGTTGTTAAGTGTCGTCGAGATATAGATGAATCATAGCGACTCTATGTAAGAAAGACCTGAACACTTGTATAACTTCCATCACTTCTCTAAGTTCATAGGATTTCCGGAGGCAAGCTATTCCAGAAGTGGATGCCACTCCTGCTTCCAAGCTTGTTTTAATTGGGGAGTGCCACCAAACACTGCCCACTATGGGTAGCCATTATCACATTTGACACATCAAAAAAAGAAAAACAAAAACACCCAAACATTCCACAATGACCCTCAACCAAAACAAGAGAGCCCATCTTACAGATAGTTTCCAAATGGAGACAAGGGCTTGGCCTTAAATTCAAGTGTTCTCCCAGAGGTCTTGTTGATTCTAAACATGAGGTTTAAAATAGGGAGAACAATCTACACACAAATCTTCAACCAAAACAAGAGTGCCATCATACAGCGTCAAGCCAGTTGAAGTCCAATGGAAGACAAGGGCTTTGCAATATATATATATATAAACTTAGAGAAAGGACAAGAGTTATAGAATAAAGTTAAAGTCTTTTGTTTATGGGGTTAGTAATAAATATCACTTAACAACAACAACAATATATGGGAAAGTCTGCGGTTAGGGCCCTCTCTAAAGTACTCAAGAGAAACGGTGTTGTTGGAGACTAAAGTGCGCCTGATACAGGCCATGGTTTTTGCAATCACTTGTTATAGAAGGAGAATTGATGCCTTTGAGCTGTGGTGCTGGAGAAGAGTATTGAATGTACCATGGACTGCCAAGAAAACAAACAGATTCATCCTAGA
>NW_006399760.1:2071398-2073561 GCF_000299155.1 Elephantulus edwardii | reverse complement strand
AGTAAGACTAGCTCAGGAAGGGTTCCGAGTTGCTGTACATTGGGTTGCTATGGGTCACAGACAACTTGATGGCACATAACAACAATGACAACATATTATATTGGTTGGATCTTATTTAAACCTCTTATTTAGAGGCAACAAGACCTGGTAGAGGGCCTTTGTACTTAAAAGTAGGTTGTTACTATATTTTGGAGGAACATTCTTCTAAGTGGCAGAGCATTTTCTGTCAATTTGCTGTACTGAGGTAACCTGGGGTTGCTGTCATGCTAAACCTTGTACCATTGGGGTTTCAAATGCCATAATGGTTACCCATGGTGGACAGTATTTGGAGGAGCTTCCAGTTTCAGACAGGTTTGGAATCAGGAGTGGCATCCACTTCCTAAATGATATGAATCTGAAAACTCTGTGAATTTGAGAAACGATGATAGTTATAGAAAGGCTTCAGGCCTAATGTTCATAAGGTCACTGTGAGCCGTGCTCCATTTGATGTCAATCAACAACAACAAAATAGGTTTTGTTCATGTGAAAACTATACGTAGACCAAGAGGCCACCGTGTATATATAGTAAAGGAACATTACATGGCTTAAAATTTAAAAAGTTAGTGTGTTTAAGAGTTATATTCTCTCTTCATCCCTACTCAATCTGTATGTTGAGCGAATTATTTGAGAAGCTGGAGTCTGTGTAGAAGAATGTGACATCAAGATTGGAGGGAGACATATCAATAAACTGTGTTATGCAAATGACACACCTTCCCTGCTGAATGTGAGGAGGATTTGAAGCACTTGTTGCAGAAGATCAATGAATACAGCCTTCAATATGAATTGAATATCAATATCAAGAAAACAAAAATTCTTACCATTAGACCTATAGACAACACCATGATGGAGAAAAGATTGAAACTGTCAACAACTTCATCTTACTTGGATGCAAAATAAACACACTTGGTACTAGGAGTCAGAAAATCAGGAGATACACCTCCACCGGATAGTTGGCAGTCAAGGACCTCTCCAATTATTGTAGAGAAACGGTGTCAACTTGAGGACTAAGGTACATCTGATTCAAAGCATGGCCCTTCAGATTACTTTGCAGTGCATTGTAGAGCTGAAAAATGAATAACAATGACAGAAGACAAATTGATGCCTTTGAGCTTTGATGTTGGAGCAGAACATTGACCGTCCCATGGACAAAAGAACAAATATGGCTGCTGCTTCTGGTTGCGGGTGTTATGGCTTCAAGGTTACTTCGTGGAGCTGGAGCATTGGCCGCTCAGGCCTTGAGGGCCCACAGTCCCAATGGCGTCGCTGTCATGCAAGCGATGGCGTCTGGAGGTGGTGTGCCTACTGATGATGATCAGGCGACAGGGTTGGAGCGGGAGGTCATGATGGCTGCCCAAAAAGGCCAGGATCCATACAATATGCTTGCTCCAAAGGCAGCTGCAGGCACTAAGGAAGATCCTAATTTAGTTCCCTCCATCACCAATAAGCGAATAGTAGGCTGCATCTGTGAAGAAGACAACAGTGCTATGATCTGGTTTTAGCTACACAAAGGTGATGCGCAGCTGTGCCCTAATTGTGGAACCCACTACAAGCTGGTGCCCCACCAGTTAACTCACTGAGTGAGCCCCTAATTGTGCTCATGCTCCCACTGATGTGGTCTAAATGTGCTGGAATGTTTCCTTCTTTCTAATAAAGACTAGCCACTGCTTTGGCTCCTTCTCCCATAAAAAAAAAAAAAGAACAAATATGTCTTAAGTGTGCAGCTAGAGTGCTCTTTGGAGGCAAGGATTATGAGGCTTCACCTCACATAATTCCGGACATCTTGTTAGGAGGGGCTGTTTCTTCGAGAAGGAAATGACGCTCAAAAGGGTGGAAGGCCAGCAAAGAGAAGAAGACTCACAACTAGGAGGATTGACATATAGACTGCTGCAATAGGCTCTAATGTGTCAGGAAGTCTGAGGATGGCAAAGGGTAGGACAGGGTCAGATCTGTTGTACATAGGGTCAGTATGGGTTAAACATGACTCCCCAGAACCTAAAAACAATAATAAGGACACTCAAAGATAGAATAACATAAGAAAAAAATTTCTTTTAAAAGGCATCAAAGTCATAATAATTATTTTTTTTTCCTTAGAAGGTTGACTAGTATCTTGATCACCTTCTTTTT
>NW_006399760.1:2060632-2069950 GCF_000299155.1 Elephantulus edwardii | reverse complement strand
AAATGAAAGAACCCAAGCATATATATTCATGAGTGTGGTAGAACCAATAGGGGACAGTTATGAGAACTCCTAACCATAACCAAACCAAATGAGAGAATGAGGAACTGGGTCTGTGAATGCTGGGCTATAATCTTGAAGTATATCACCTTCAACTGATAAAAACACACAAAATCAATGCTCTATATCTTATTTTACTAAATAGCAACTAGAGTCTAAAGGCTTATGAGTTATATTCAACTATTTGCTCTTTTCTAGTTCAAAGTAAAGAAATGCAAAGAAAATCAAAGTTGCATAGAAAACAAATTTGTTCTATAAACTTTTACCCAAATCACAATTAAAATATTTTTTAAAATCTACTACAACTACACAATTATAATAAGCAAAGTAACATGGTACTGGTACAATGACAGGAGCACAGAGAAATGGAACAGAATTGAGAAACCAATAATAGATCTTTATATATATATTTAACTGATATTCAAGAAGGAAATAAAACCTATTAAATAGGGAAATGACAACCTCTTCAGCAAGTGATGCTGGCCAAACTGGACTGCTCCCTGTAGAAAGCTGAAATAGGATCCACATTTCACACTATACACAAAAATTAACTCATGGTGGATCAGAGATCAGGTACAACCCCAAACCATAAAGTTCTTAAGAGATAAACTGGGACCAAGCTTAGAAGGCCTAATCTATGGTATAAAGTTACTGTCAAATAGAGTCAGAAATGAATAATCTGATGGAAGAGACTCACATTTGAAAGTCAAACAGGAAAGAAATAAAAGAAAAAAGGGAAGGAAGAGATTGGCTTTTTATAAATGGAAAAAGTTGTTTGGCTTCTGAGGCCAGGTAAAATTAGCACCCATCCGAACCCACCTCCAAGATTTGAGGTTTGAGTATGCTCACTTGGATCCACAGTAGTGGAAGCGGGAAGAACACAACAGTGGAGAGACAGGCTGAGCTTGGACATGTTCCTTTTCTGTGCTGCCCATCTAGCATGCTTTGGCTTGGGAAGAAGGGAGTCGTGCGGACCCCTGGCCAGTTGACTCAACTTGGCCCCGTGTGGGCACTAGGGTTGAGTGAGGAGCCTAAGAGGTCTGGAAAGCAGTGAGAAGTGTGGAGTCCTGAGCTTGTGGCTGATGCCTATTTAAGCCTAACCACAGATGGCTGTTGAAGAGTTGACCAGAACTGAACCAGAGGAAGAGAAGATGATCCATGATGTGAAATAGGGTTGGTTGCTCAACATGATGGCTTCCCCTGGAGTAGACGATGCTTATGAATGCAGATGTTCAAAGTTTCCCAGTTAAACAGAGGCTCTTTCAGCAAAAGGGAAGTGCTTGTTTACTCAGTGTGCTGGTTTGATAGGGATTGACAAATTGGTAATTGGCTATCTCAAAGAGGGATACTAGTGCATAAAACATGAAGAATCTGGATTACATGGTTTTATAAAAATAGTAATTGGTGGGATTATAAGAGAGGGAAACAAAAACAACCCACACTATAAATGAGTTAAATATGATGTAAATTAAGACCTATATGGAACACAATGTACATGTGTGAAACACAATGTAAATGAATGATAAAAATATTCATTTTAAAAAAGAAAATCACCAGAAAAAATAACAATAACCTTGTAAGTACATTATTCTAAATGAAATGAGCATTTTGAAAAAGAGCAACAGTTTTAGCTGTATATACTTAAAAAAGAAAGGACCGTGACAAGCTCTTTAGCAAAACTTGAAAAATAGATTCATCATGGAAATCTGCATGTTAGAAATTCCATATGATCCAGCTGTGCCACTCCTAGGAATATACACCAACGAAATCAGAGCTGAGACATAAATGGAGATTTGCACACCAGTGTTCATAGCATCATTCTTCACTTTGACAATAACATGGATTCAGTCCAAATGTCCAATCACAATCAAATGGATTGAGAAAGTGTGGTACATTCATACATTGGAGTACTACACAGCACTCAGGAACAATCATTTTGAAAATTGCTACCTAACTTCGGAGAGACTGGACTGCATTATTCTGAGTAAAATTATTCAGTCTCATAAGGATGAATATTGCATAGAACCATTATTGTAAAAATAGAAGGATAACTAGTAAAATGTGTGTAGGGATCCAAGGAGGCACAGGGTGGGAACAAAGAGAGGAGAGTGGGCAGGGGAAGAAAATCATAGGGTTACACAGTTTGATAGATGGAAGGAGGGCATGTAAGGAAAAAGGGAAAGATCTGGCAGGGATCTAGAAAGACAGGGTAATGATGGACAAGATTTAATGGTGAATTATTTTATAATACATAATGAATAAGAATGTATGAAACAGTGTTAATTAAGCATAGTGTGAAATACAAACTTTGTATGCAAACTACTGTAAAATTTAAAAAAACAAATAAAAATATTTTAAAATCGACATATTAATTTCAAATAAAAATAGGCATATTGATCTCCAGGTTCAAATTTATATGACACTTTAATGTTGGTGCCCTGACATGCCAGAGGATGTAAGATTCAAGGATTCCAGTCTGTCCAGGTATGCTTGTTTCTTGGGCTCTGTTTCTTGTGAGCAGGAAGAAGCCCCCAGAGTGGCAGGAAGAAGGTAGGTCTGAGTTCTAGAGGCGAGAGCCTGTTCTGCTGTCAAGGTAAATGTCCTCAAGCCACACACATGTCACTCCCTTCATGTGTCACACTGTCTCCTTCCCATCCTTCTTTGTTTCAGATCTCAAGTCTAATAAGAGACCAGGCAACTGGGAATCTAGGGTGACTATCTTATACATCTATAAATTACAAGGAAGGATTTCAGTGTCTCTGAGTGATGTGAAGGCCAAGCACTATGCATCTCATAGACTGTCCTGTGATCTCTTTCCACTCCCATTTCTCTTGCTGAAGTGGCTCCTCACACTTAGAGATGGCATCCTTTTAACCTCCAAAGAAAGAATAGAGAAGAACATGGTGAGTTAAAAAAAAATCGTAAAAAGGCAACTTGATTCTTCTTACCCTGAGTGGGTGAGTTTGGATGTGACTTGTTGGGACACGATCTCTCCTATAGGACTTGGTTCTCTGTGGTTCTTCAGTCAAGGGAAAAGGTGGCAGAGGAGCCCAAGGGACTGAGTCCTAGGAGGCTTCCTAGAAGGGCAGAGCTGTATTGTCACCAGACCCTTAATCTCAAATTTGGATGACAGGAGTCACTCTTCTGTCACTCTCAGAGTGGTCACCAGAGGGTGCTAACATCCCTACCCTGGATCTTGCATTAGGAAATTATTGCACATTCACAGCACAGGATAAGGAAAAAGTAAAGGTTTCCCCATCTTGCTTGCATTCATAAAATTTCTCCGCAATGTGAATTCTTATATGCATCCTGAGACCTTAGAATAACTAATTACAAATTAGCACTGGAGGAAAGCCTCAATGTAGTGAATGTGTAAGGAATATGGGATATTCTTCCATCAGTGCTCCTCACTTAATCCACATAGTGGATTCACAGTGGGGAGAGAATATGAATATAAGGAAAGTTGGGAAACCTTTATCCAACACTCAACTCTGTCAACACGTGAAAACGCACAATGGACAGAGGCCCTCAGATTGTAAACAGTGTTGGGAAGCCATGAGTTATGGTCCATAGGACCATATGTCAAATCACACTGGAGAAAAGCCTTACAAACACAATGAATGTGGGGAAAGAGTTTAGTTAGACTCCAAATCTCTCTGTGAATAAAAGAATTAATGGAAGACTAAGACTCTATGAATGTCAGGATTATGGAAAAACATTTACAGATTACTCAGCACTGACCCACCATAGCAACTCACACTGGAGATGGGTCTTAAGATGCCGAACAATGAGGAAGGCCTTTACTTGTTCCTCATCCCTCTGTACTCATCTAAGAACTCAGAGTGGATGGAAAACTCAGGAGTGTAAAGAATGTGGGAACGCCTTCAGGATTTAGCCACTGCTGAGTAATTAAAGAAAAACTCACAGTGGAGAGAAGCCTTATATTTGTCTAGAATTTGTTCAACTCTTCAGTCAGAGCTTAAGCCTTAAGAAGTCAAGTACAGAAAACACAGTGTCAAAATCGGATCTTTCCTCTCACATATTATAAACCGAAAATGGGTATTTCCAAATTGTACCATTAAAGAACAATGTTTCATGGTACATGGACTTTAATCCTGAAGAGTATTTCATTTTCTTTCCTATTTAGTAGAAGTCTTTAAAGATGCTCAGTCATCCCTTGACAAAGTTTTCCTTATTTTTATGGTCAAAAGTTTAACCTCATAACTGCGTGTTTTAAAATCAGAACATTTGTGTGTGGTCCATGGTTGTATCCTTTTTTCCTATCTACTCATCGAGAATGTTGAACAAATAATTAGAAAAGCGAGACCATAAGAAAAAAATGTGCTACCAGAATTTTAAGAAGAGGGATGAAGAATTTCTGTTATGCATATGACACCCCTTTGTTTACAGAAATTGAAGAATACCTGGAGTACTTACTGCAGAAGTTCAAAGACTACAGCCTTCAGTATGGTTTCTACCTGAACATCAAGCCAAAAAAAAAAATCCTCTCCACTGGAGCAATAAGAAAAAATCATATGGACAAAGTAAATTGTCCACGATTTCATTTTCCTTGCATCCAAAATCAACACTCACAGTAGAAAAGGTCATTCAATCTAAAGACGTGTTTCACTGGGGAAATTTGCTATCAAGGACCTCTCTAAAGATCGAAGATGTCAGTTTAGAGACTAAGGTGCACTTGAGCCAATCCATGTGGCATTTGATAGTTGGACAATTAATAAGGAAGATGAAAAGAATTATTTTCTTAGGATTGTGTTTACGAAGAGTTGAATATCCCAAAGACTCCCAAGAGAACAAAAAAATTATCTCGAAGAAATTACAGTCCTTTTTTTAAATTGATATTTTAATGAAAGTTAATAGAAAACTTGGATTTCCATTCATTCTTTGTGGCACAGTCCTTCTTAGAAACAAGAATTATGAAACTTGTTCACACTTCCTTTGGGCCTAACCTGAGGAGGAGCCTATAGTTGGAGAGAGAGCGCATGCTGGGGAAAGTAAAGGATCAGTAAAAAGACGAAGGCCTGGAAGAAGATTCACTGGCACAGTGCTTGTACCAAACGGGGACATTCATGTCAGAGCTCATGGGGAGGGTGCTGGACAGGGCAGGGTTCAGTCTGCTATTCCTAGGTTATTTTGAGTCATTGTCCACTCAGTGGCACCAAACAGCAACAACCTAGAGGGTAACTTGCAATGCTCTGACTTTACTGGAGATCAAAGTAGAGAAAAGAGAGCTAAGGGAGGGGTCTGTTGCTCAGTACCAGGAAAACAGAATCATCCAGACTGGAATGCTTTTCTGTTTATCTAGTTATCCTATATTTCTCTCTGGGTATTTATGACAGAGTAGTATATCCATCTTTCCATGTATATCTAAAGATGGCCGAGTCCAGAGGGATTTTCACTGCTCACCCCAAAATATCACCTCTTTGGCATTGCCATTCCACAAGCTGCTTTGTGGGAGAAAAATTACTAATCACATTTACAGTTCTCCAGCTTCAAAAAAACCTGTTGGAGACTAGGTATGAGCTGGTTCCCACTTGAAGGCAATGATTTTGAGTTTGGGGATGTATGTGTAACTAAACTATTTTCATACATAGGTGGTCACAAGCTAGATAGTAATTTTTCAGGAGCACGCTCAGTATTTGAAGAGTAATGTTAAGTTAGCACTCACATGCGTGATAACTTCTTGATTTCTTCCCCTTGCTTTAGATTCTCGGTGCTCTAATGCAATATTCAGTCTCTCCTGACATCCAACTCAGTCTTTTCTTCCTCCTCTGTTTTTGTAATGATCTTTTGCATTCTTCATGGGTTGCAAAATATTACAGGGTCCTCCAGAGAAAATCTGTAGGATGCAGAGAGAGAGAGAAAGAAAGCTTAATTACGTGGATTATCAAGACGAAAACCTGTTGCAAAGACCTGTATGCAGGAAACTGAAGAGTGGCTGCTCAGTGTGAAATCCACACAGACGTACATCAGGCACTCTGGCAGGTTTTCTGTATTCCACTCCCGAGATAGAATTCCTTTTTTTCCCTAGGAAACCTCAGGTTTTTTTCTCTGTAGGCATATAACGAATGTGGCCCACTCCTGTTATCAATTATGATCATAAAGTCTCTGGTTTGTAAGCATTAATTCTATCTAGAATTTTGTGCGAACATCACAACTAGCAGTTGACTAAGTGATCAAACAGCACAGATGATCCCTGCTGACACATATTACCTAAGATGGAAACTGGGTAAAAGGTATCAGAAAGCTCAGTATTTTTTCTCACAACACTTTATTATTTAAAATTTTTCTTTTATTTTTACTTCTTGTCACAACACTAAGATAATTATTTAAAATTTTTATGTTTTGGTGAAACCTATTGATTTTCATTTAATCCTTCATGCACATGTTCTTTAATAGCCTTAATTACAATTGATGAATGTAAGTATTATCCATATATTTTTTTAAAGTGAAAACTGAAGGGGGAGAAAAACCCCATGTCAGATAGTCAGTAATGGCAGGAGCCTCACAACTCTGACCTCATAGCTGGTGATTATGACATCTACAGTATCCTCTGACAGATGTAGTGGTGTAAAATGCTTTCCCAAGCATTTAAACACAGCTGTCACCAGTGACTGATCGCTCAGAGTAATAAGTACATTGCAAACAGAACTGGGGCCAGGGACACGGGAGGTAATTGTGCAAAAATGAACATTTTTTTAAGAAAAGTGAAGTGGGAGAGAGGGAAAAGAGGAAGAGGGGGTAAAATGTGCAACAATGAGTAAATGAAAATCTAACTTTTCTGTAAACTTTTGTAAAATTCACAATTTTATTAAAAGACAAGTTGAAGTCACACTCTCAGCTCACCAATTTCTTAATGTTAGTATCTTTTGCTATCTATTTAGATTGAGAATTTCCCAAATCATAGGTTATGATTCTTTTAGTTTAATAATTCTCTCTGCTTTCTTTATTTCCCTATTTATTGACACTATTTTTTTCCTCTTCTCATACTTTTATATACACTAGAAAAAGAAACAGGCCAAAATGTCAACAAGTGCCTTAGAAATCTTATCTGAATATCAAACAGTTGTAATTCACAAAGCTGTATCAGTAACTAATTACAGAGCACAATTCTGTAAAATTCTACCAATATATAACAAGGATGTCTCTTCTACTTCTCATAACACTTTCCACTCTTGCTTCTAGGACTTGCCTTTTAAAATCCATCTTTTTGTTTTGGCATTTTTTTTAACTTTTTCATTGTGATTTTTACAAATGTTGACAGAAAACTTGGGTTTTCTTTTATTCATTGTTGCACATTTTCCTCCCTAACAGTTCCATTTTAAAAAATCTTTTTGTTTAATAAAATTTTATTTTAATTGTAATTTTAATGAATGTTTACAGCTAAGTTAGATTTTCATTATTAATTTTTGCACATTTTATTCCCACTCCCTCCTTCCCGCCTCCCGCAGTTTACTTTGTTTTTACTATTCATTCAATGTTGCACAATTTCGTCCCTCCCTCAGTTCACTTTTCAGTACTCCTCTTATTCTGGACTGTTTTCATGCAAACTATGTCTAATCATATATTCCTTTTAAACAGCTCTTGCCTTCATCTTTTCTGATGAAGTGTTCATTATTTATCCCCTCTTTTCCTAGTTCCCCCAACCCCCATGTTATTAGTTTTTTAACAGTGGTATGATGTAGTATTTGTCCTTTTATGACTGAGATATTTCAGTCAGTATAATGTCCTCCAGGGTCACCCATGTTGTGTAACATTTTATTAATTCCTTGTTTTTCAGTGCTGCATGGTATTTCATTGTGTGAATATACTATCATTTTCCCCTTTGTTTATTTGATGGACACTTGGGTTTCTTCCTGTTTTTATCTCCAGTGGTTTATGAGTATTCAATTGGTTTTCAGAGTAAGCAGAGTTTTTTTTTCACCCTCTCTGAGATCTCACCATAGAGGTTAGCAACTGAATTTCTAATAAGAGCATTTTCTAGGGGATTTGTCATAATTTTCCCTCCTTTCACCTCCTGTCAATATCAAAGCTTCTTTTAGAAGTTGAAAGTACTTGTTGCAGCAGCACCTCATTTGCAGCTGTGTGATTCTATATTTTTTTTATCTTAGCCATACTAAATTGAGGGAGCTCTGTTGTCTAGTGATAAGACACCTACACTAAGTGGGTTAAAGCAATAGCAATTCACAGCATCACATTTTCTACATGTCAGAAAGCTCAGGTGGACTTGGATGTGTCCTGCTCCTACAACTGATCTTAGCAAAGACTGATGACAAAAACCGCTATTTAACTCCACAATCAACACTATTGGCACCAGCAGCCAGGAAATTAAAAGACATATTGCGTTGGGAAGGTCTGCTGTTAGGGACTTCTCTAAAGTACTGAAGAGGAACAGTGTCTCTCTGGAGACAGGTGTGTCTGGTACAGGCCATGGTCTTTGCAATCACCTGTTATGTGTCAGAGAGTTGGACAATTATTAGGGAGGATAGAAGGAGAATTGATGCCATTAAGCTTTGGTGTTGGAGAAGAGTGCTGAGGGTGCCATGGACTGCTAAGAAAACAAACAGATTGAACCTGGAGAGGGTTAAACCAGGCGGCTTCTTGGAGGCAAGGATTCTGAGGCTTCATCTGACATACTTTGGTCATGTTGTAAAGAGATACCAGTCCTTGGAGAAAGACATCATGCTTGGGAGGGTGGAGGGCAGGTGCAGGAGGGGAAGGCCCTCTAGGAGATGGATTGATTCGATGACTGGAGTAATCGGAATGAGTGTGTCGGAGACAGTGAGATTAGCACAGGACAGAGCAGCGTTTAGGGCTGTTGTACATAGGGTCGCTATGAGTCGCAAGCAACTCGTCGGCACATAACAGCAACAAGAACAACAAGGTTTTAGTCAAGTCCAGTTCCTTGAGATGTCTAGTACTAATGTCCCTCTTTTGCTGTTGGCTATTGTTTGTGGCCTGCTTATGCTCCTCCATGCTGACAGCATTTTTTCCTCACATCTCCCAGTGGTTCTTGAGGACAATGGGATGTCGGATCTCATCCACATACTTTGAGTCTCACTCACGTTCCTTTTCTGTGCTGTCTGAGTCTAGCCAGATAAGTGTTTCATTTCAAAAAACGTATGTAATTAGACTGGAACCATCAGATTATTCGAGGATTATTGATCATTCTAATGCGAAACTTATACTTGGACCAGGAGGCAGTTGTCAGAACAGAGCAAGGGAACACTGCATGGTTCAAAA
>NW_006399760.1:2047938-2059537 GCF_000299155.1 Elephantulus edwardii | reverse complement strand
GCTGTGGTGTTGGAGAAGAGTGCTGAGGGTACCATGGACTGTTAAGAAAACAAACAGATTCAACCTGGAGAGGGTTAAACCAGGCTGCTCCTTGGAGGCAAGGATTCTGAAACTTCATCTGACATACTTTTGTCATGTTGTAAGGAGGGACCAGTCCTTGGAGAAGGACATCATGCTTGGGACAGTGGAGGGAAGGCGCAGAAGGGGAAGGCCCTCTGGGAGGTAGATTGATTCAGTGACTGGAGCAATCGGGATGAGTGTGTGGGTGACAATGAGATTGACACAGGACAGAGCAGAGTTTAGGACTGTTGTACATATAGGGTCATTACGAGTCACAAGCAACTCGACGGCACATAACAAAAACAATCTTCATGATTTTGAAATTCATAACCATCATTACATTTGTGGAACTTCTGTTTCCATGTGACTAGTTCACAGGTTGCAGGGACTAGGGCTTGTTGTTGCTTTAGAGCCTCATTGTCGCAGTCATCGTTTTACCGACAGGCCTTCTGACCATTATTCCACCACAGTTGTTCTGTCAAGGTCGCCAGTGGCCTCCATGTTCTCTTGATCACTGTCGTCCATGTTACTGAGTCTACTTCTCGGAAACCATCTCTCTTGGCACTTCTATTGCACTTTCTATTGCTGATTTCTTCCTTCTTGTATTATCATCTACTCAAGACCTCTTGGGAAGCTCTGGTGGCCTAGTGGTAAGAAGTTGTGCTGCCATACCAAAGGAGCACAGTTCAGCTCCACTGACTGCTCCATGAGAGGGGGATGGGCAGTCTCCTCCAGTGTGATTAGCTGAAGGATCAGCTGGGGTTGATTTTGCCTCCACCATACATACCAACAACCTGACCTCTTGGTTTTTCTCTTCAGTGACAAATCATGGTCAGCTTTGATCTGTCCTTGCTGTGGCGGATGTCAACTCCCATGATGGCACCTCCTGCTCAGCCAGGTCCAGAAAGAAGAGATTGTAAGATTTGATAGACAATTTGAAAGGCAATGTAAGACCAAGCATGTCTTAACATACACTAGGAGCTTTGGAGTATATTAATATTATCATAGCTGAACACTGTCAACTGACTGAAGTCTGCAGCTTCAGTTTCCATGAAGGCAATCAGAGCTCTATGGTTTTGATCTAAGCATATATTGTAAGTAAGGTCAAGGTTTCTTACTGATTCCTCTCAAAAGATCCATGGAACTTTGCAGAAAAATAAAAAGAGATACAGAAAAATCCTTGATCAAAATCACAAAGGATTCTGAGCCATGGTTACTTGACAGAGCCCACATGAATTGTAAGATATAAAAATTATTAGAGGTGGGGAAGAGTTGCCAGAATATTGAGAGATAAGAAGGAAGATAACACCACAACAAGAAAAAGGTAAATAACTCAATTAAAAAATGGGCACAGAATATGAACAGGCACTTCACCAAAGAAGACATTCAGATGGTGAACAAACAGAGGAAGCAATGTTCAAAATCCCTAGCTCTAAGAGAGATGCAAATCAAAGCAATTATGAGATATCATCTAAACCCAGTGAGAATAGCAAAATTTAGCAGAACAACAAACATCAAATGCTGGCGAGGTTGTGGAGAAACTGGAACCCTTATTCACTGATGGTGGGAGTGTAAAATGGTGCAACCACTACGGAAGGCAGTATGGTGTTTTCTCAAAAAGCAGCAAATAGAGATACCATTTGAGCCAGCAATTCCACTGCTGGGAATTTACCCTAAAGAAACCATAACTGCCAACCAAGCAGATATATGCATACCCATGTTTACTGTGGCTTTGTTCACAATAGCAAAGAGCTGGAAGCAACCCAGGTGCTCAACAAACAAATGGTTAGAGAAACTCTGGTATATTCATACAATGAAACACAATACAGCATTGAAAACCAAGGAACTCATGAAATATTAGGCAAAATGCATGACCCTGAAGGACATTATGCTGAATGAAATATTTAAATCACAAAAGCACAAATTTTGCACAGGGCCACTATTATAAAACGGGACTGATGCCAGGGTTGAGGGAAGACAAAAAAAGGAGGGGAGGAATGATGTACATTGCATTGCAACAGAAGAGGGAGAGAACTGTTTAAAAGAGATATATGGTTGGGTATTCTTATCATTACAGAAGTCCAGAGTGAAGGCTGCATAGTGGAGTGGACTTGGAAAGGGGGAGGGATTGCATAACAATGAAATATTTTTTTCTTTTTTTTCAAGGAGAAGAATGAATTGGAGGGGAGAGAGGAGACAGAAAAGTACAACAATGAATGACTGGAAACCCTAAGTCTCTGTAAGGCTTCATTAAAACGAATTAAAAAATTATTGTACAAAAGGAAGATAAAAATATAAAAAAAAAACCCTCGGAAAAAAGTAATTTTGACATGCTGTGGGACCAAGCTTTTAAAAGTTAAAATAAAAACAACTATGAGATATCATCTCAACCCAGTAAGAGTAGCAAAATTTAACAAAGCAGCAAATAACAAATACTGGTGAGGTTGTGGAGAAACTGGAACACTTATTCACTGTTGGTGGGAGTGTAAAATGGTGCAACCACTGTAGAAGGCTGTATTATGCTTTATCAAAAGGTTGCAAATAGAAATAACATTTGAGCCAGCAATTCCGCTTCTGGGAATTTACCCTAAAGAAACAAACCGTAACTGCCACCCCAGCAGATATACGCACACCCACGTTTATTGCGACTTTATTTGCAACAGCAAAGAGCTGGAAACAACCAAAGTGCCCATCAACAAACAAATGGATAGAGAAGCTCTGCTATATTCACAGAGTGGAATATTATGTAGCACTGAAAAACAAAGAACTCATGAAATACTACGCTAAGTGGATGACCCTAGAGGATATTATGCTGAGTGAAATATCTCGGTCACAAATGGACAAATATTGCAAAGGGACACTACTGTAAAACAGAACTGACATTGGGGTTGAGGGAAGACAGAGAAGAAGGGGAAGAATAATGTATACTGCATTGCAACAGAGGAGGGAAAGAACTGTTTAAAAGGGATATATGATTAGATATTATTGTCATGACTGGAGTCCAGAATAAGGGCTTCACAGTGCAGTGGACTTGCAGGGAGGGATTGCATAGCAATCAAATAGTATTTCTTTTAATCATCAAGGAGAAAAGTTAAGTTGGAGGAAGTGGGTGGGTAGGGCGAAAAGTGTAACAGTGAATGACTGGAAACCTTAAGTCTCTGAAAACTTACATTAAATTAAATTAAAAAAATAAAACAGTTAAAAATTGAGGCAAAATAAGCATAGATTTGGTATGTTTGGGGAGTATTTACCAAGCCAGAGTTGGTGTGGATGGGAAACTTTACATCTCTATTTTATTAAAAATTTTTTTCAAATTGTAAAAATACCATTTTATAGAAAAATAATTATATAAAGTGTTCACTAGAGATTAGCTTGTACGATGGATATTTTAACAAGGGTCAAGAAGTTAGAACCCGACAGAATCATGATCAAGAAATTTAAATATATTACATAAAAACGCCACCAGAAAAATAAAAACAATGTTTATTGTACTTTACTCTGAATGCTTAACACTAATAAGATACAGTTTACAATTGCTATTTTAATTTCAAATATTATAGGAGCACAGCTTTGCAAGGTAGTGGCTGGGCCAAGGACAAAAAAGGGACCAGGCCTCAGGAATCAGGATGTCACACACGGTGGTGAGCAAACAGTGGCCCGGCCATTGAGTACTTGGCCATTAGATGTACATGCCTCCAGCAGGTAGATAAGGGCCTTTCGGTGAGGCCCTGATGACTGGAGGGGATAAAGTGCCCCAGCAGGCTGAAAGCCTTCTGCACTGTGGTCATAGGGCCTCAGGTTTAGCCATTTCATTTCCCAGCATCAAATCCTGAAACGTCTGGCTTTCCAACTCCATGTGTCCATCAAACTCGAGGACCCTGACAGGTGTGGCGTGTCCGTTCCCCTGTCCAGGCCAGAACCAAAGGAGAGAGTGAGGCAAAATGTGACAGCAGAGCCAGGAAGCACTTAGCCACATGCACAAGACAGAGGAAAGGCCCAAGTCACAGAGCCTCAACACAGGAAGTTGGCACTCTCCAGACACCCAAAAACTAGAAGCCGATGGAGTCCCACCCTGGCCAATTCCAGCTTTCAAAGGCTTAAGGGTCAGTGACCCCCACGGTGGCCAGAGGCCTGCCCAGAGACACAGGGACTCTAGAGAGGCTGACCCCTCATGACCAAGAAGCCTCAGACTACTGTCCTGGGAAGCCCCAGAACCTACCTCATTGGCCAAACCTCCCCTCTTTCTCTTGGGCCCTGGGCTACTCCACCTTATTCACCTGGGATATTACCCTTGTGCACACTAGCACCTCCTCCTCCAAGGGGCAGAAAGCCTGAAGGATGCCTCAAATCCCCTGCCCAAGCTGCAGACCCTCCTCTTTCCTGCCCACACCCCAAGAGGCTAATCAGGGCACTCACCTCATCAGACGCTGACCACCGGCCGGACTCTGTGACTGTGTGCCCGTTGCTACACTGACCTGGATTCAGGCCAACCCTGCAAAGGTGGCCCAAGGGAAGGGTGAGGAGGTCCAGACAGGCCAGTTGATGGCTGGGGAACAGGGAGAGGGAGGGACCAGATTGCAGCCGTCCAAAGAGATGTCACATGCGGTGGGGAGCACAGGGTGGCCTCACCAATGAACTTGGACACGTGCTCTTCCAGTCTCCAGGAAGGTGGCCTTGGGCCTATAGGTGGGTCCCTAATGACATGAGAGGATGAGGGTGCCCTTCCCTCTTAGTCCTTGGTAGTGGGCTCAAGCGGGCCTCTGCCTCAAAGCCAGCACTTCCCAGCACCAGATGGTAAAGGGCCAAATGTCCTGCTCTTCAACTCCACATGTCCATCAAACGCAGGGGCCCTGAGAGGTGTTACACATGCGTGCCCCTATCAGGGCCAGAACCAATAGGAAGAATGAGGCAAACTGTGACACCAGAGCCAGGAAGCACTTAGCAAGAGGCACAGGATTGGAGGCAAGACTCAACTCACAGAGCCTCAACACAGGAAGTGGGCACTAGCCATACACCCAACAATTATGACAATATGGAGAAACACCCAGGCCAACTCAGACTCTCAAAGCTTAAAGGTCACTGCTACCAGCAGTGGCCTGAGGCCTGCCCAGACGCACAGGGCCTACAGAGAGGCTGAGGCTGAGCCCCCCATGACCAAGAAGCCGCTGGCCACTGACTGTCTTGTCCCAGGGGAAGTCCCTCCCCCACATGAGGTCACTTCCTGCAGGATGGAGGCAGTTGGGCCCCTGCCCCTCCCCCTCTTCTTCCAACTATCTCCTGGGCCCTGAACTCCCCCCACCTTGGTCGCCTGTGATATTCCCCTTGTGTACACTAGCACCTCCTCCTCCAGGACCCAGAAAGGATGCCTCAAGGCCCTCGCCCAAGCTGCACACCCTCCTCTCTCCTGCGCACTCCCCTGAGAGCCCCAACTGGGCACCCATGGGCGGCAGCAGGAACCATCTCTGCTAGGCACTCAACTCACCTCACGTCACACTGACCACTGACCTCTGCGCCCTGCTTGGCTGCTGCTCTCAGACCCCCTGATTAGGGCCACTGGCCAGAGGGGAGGGCTCAAGATCTTCACACTGGCCAGGTGATGGTTGGGGGACAAGGCGCTGGAAGGACAAGGATGCAACTTTCCAAAGTGATGTCACATGCTCTGAGGAGGGCAGGGGGGCTCCACACGGAAACTTAGCCATGTGCTCTTTGGCCTCCAGAAGGTGGCCGGGTGTGTCCCGAGTGACAGGCGATGACATGAGGAGAGGACGACTTGGGCGCCCTGACTTCTGACAGTCTCTGGCACTGGGCTCAAGCAGGCCTCTGCCTCAAAGCCAGCACTTCTCAGCACCAGATATCACAGGGCCTCGTCAAATGTCCTGCTTCCAAACTCCATGTGTCCATCGAAGGCCAGGGCCCTGAAAGGTGTGGCACATGTGTCCCCGTCAGGACCAGAACAAATGGGCAGAGTGAGGCAAAAGGTGACACCAGAGCCAGGAAGCACTTAGCGACAGGCACAGGACGGAGGCGAGTCACAACTCAAGGAGCCTCAACACAGGAAGTGGGTGCTCTCCAGACACCCAACAACTAGGACCCTCGGAGGCCCCCTCTGGCCAGCTCTGACTTTCAAAGGCTTAAGGGTCAAGGCTCCCAGCAGTGGCCTGAGGCCTGCTCAGAGGCACAGGGCCTGCAGGAAGACTGAGGGTGAGCGCTCCTCACTCCCCACCCCCCCACCCTCCTGTGACCGAGAAGCCACTGACCACTGACTGTCCTATCCCAGGGGAAGTCCCTCCCCCACATGAGGTCACTTCTGGCAGGATGGAGGCAGTTGGGCCCCTGCCCCTCCCCCTTTACATCCATACTTTCTCCTGGGTTGGTCACCTGGCATATCTCCTTGTGTACTGCCTCCTCCTCCAGGGGCCAGAAAGGCTGAAGGATGCCTCAAGGCCCCCACCCAAGCTGCAGACCCTCCTCTCTCCTGCTCACTCCCCCTGAAAGCCCCAACTGGGCAGCCATGGGCGGCAGCAGGACCCATCTGCTAGGTAGGCACTCACCTCATGGCACTCTGACCTCTGGCCTCCACGCCCTGCTTGGCCGCTGCTCTCAGACCCCCTGATTCGGGCCAGCCAAGTCAAGCTGGCCAGAGGGGATGGGTCAGGAGATTCATACTGGCCAGGAGATGGTTAGGGGACAAGGCGCGGGAGGGACATGATGCAGCTTTCCAAAGTGTTGTCATACACTCTGGGGAGGGCAGGGTACCTCCACAAGGAAACTTGGCCATGTACTCTTCGACCTCCAGAAGGTGGCAAGTTGGTCTGAGTGACAGGAGATGATGACGACATGGGCGCCCTGATTGCTGACAGTCTCTGGCACTGGGCTCAAGAGGGCCTCTGCCTCAAAGCCAGCACTTCTCAGTGCCAGATGTCACAGGGCTATGTCAAATGTCCTGCTTCCAAACTTCATGTGTCCATGGAAGGTCAGGGCCCTGAAAGGTGTGGCGCGTGCATCCCCCTGTCAGAGCCAGAACCAATGGGCAGAGTGAGGCAAAAGGTGACACCAGCTTACACGCCCTGCGTGGCCGCTGCTCTCAGGCCCCCTGATTCAGGCCAGCCAAGTCAAGCTGGCCCAAGCTGTCAGGAGCTCCACACTGGCTAGGTGATGGCTGGGGGACAAGGCGCAGGAAGGACAGGGATGCAGCTGTCCAAAGTGATGTCACACACTCTGGGGAGGCATGATTTGTCCACCTGGAAACTTAGCCATGTTCTCTTCGGCCTCCACAAGGTGGCCTGGTGGGTACCGAGTGACAGAATGAAGACGAAGTGGGCTCCCTGACCTCTGACAGTCTCTGGCACTGGGCTCAAGCAGGCTTCTGCCTCAAAGCCAGCACTTCCTAGCTCCAGATATCACAGGGCAAAGTCAAATATCCTGCTTCCCAACTCTGTGTGGCCATCAAAGGCCAGGGCCCTGAAAGGTGTGGCATGTGCATGCCCCTGTCATGGCCAGAACCAAGGGGCAGAGTGAAGCAAAAGGTGGGTGACACCAGAGCCAGGAAGCACTTAGCTACAGGCACAGGGCTGAGGCAAATCACAGTTCATATGGAGTCTCAACACAGGAAGTGGGTGCTCTCCAAACACCCAACAACTACTACCTTCAGAGACCCCATCTGGCCAGCTCCGACTCTCAAAGGCTTAAGGGTCACTGCTCCCAGCGGTGGCCTAAGGCCTGCCCAGAGGCACAGGGCCTGCAGGGAAACTGAGGCTGACACCCTCGTGACCGAGAATCTGCTGACCACTGTCCTGGCTCAGGGGAAGTCCCTCCCCCACATGAGGTCACTTCCTGCGGGATGGAGGCAGTTGGGCCCCTGCCCCCTCCCCCTCATCCTCTATTCTTTCTCCTGGGCCCTGAGCTGCCCCCATCTTGGTTGCCTGGGATATTCCCCCTTGTGCACACTAGTTCCTCCTCCTCCAGGGGCCGGAAAGGCCAAAGGATGCCTTCAGGCCCCCACCCAAGCTGCAGACCCTCCTCTCCTGCGCACTCCCTCTGAGAGCCCCAAGTGGGCAGCCATGGGCCACAGCAAGCAAGCACCATGTCTGCTCGGCACTCACCTCACAGCAAGTTGACCACCAGCCTCCGCACCCTGTGTGGCCACTGCTCTCAGACCGCTGGATTCAGGCAGCCCCGCCAAGCTGGCCAGAGGGGAGAGGTCAGGAGCTCCACACTGGCCAGGCAACCGGGGGGTGGGGCGGACAATGAGCGAGAGGGACAAGGATGCAGCTGTCCAAAGTGATGTCACATGCTGAGTGACAGGAGATGACCAGGACGTGGGCTCCCTGACTGCTGACAGTCTCTTGCACTGATCTCAAGTAGGCCTCCCTCAAAGCCAGCACTTTCCAGTGCCAGATGTCACAGGGCCACGTCAGATGTCCTGCTTCCCAACTCCACATGTCCATCAAAGGCCAGGACCCTGAAAGGTGTGGCACTTGCATCCCCCTGTCAGGGACAGAACCAATGGGCAGAGTGAGGCAAGAGGTGACACCAGAGCCTGAAAGCACTTAGTGACAGGCACAGGTCGGAGGCCAGTCACAATTCAAGGAGCCTCAACACAGGAAGTGGGCACCTTCCAGACACCCAACACTAGGACCCTCGGAGACGCCCTCTGGCCAGCTCCAACTCTCAAAAACTTAAGGGTCACTGCTTCCAGCGGCAGCCTGAGGCCTGCCCAGAGGCACAGAGCCTGCAAGGAGGTTGAGGCTAACCCCCTCATGACCGAGAAGCCGCTGACCACTGTCCTGGCCCAGGAGGAGTCCCTCCCCTACATGAAGTCACTTCCTGTGTGATGGAGGCAGCCTGGGCCCCTGTCCCTCCGCGTTTTGCTCCATTCTTTCTCCTGGGCCCTGAGATCCCCATACCTTGGTTGCCTGGGATATTCCCCTTGTGCACACTAGTTCCTCCTCCTCCAGGGGCCAGAAAGGCTGAAGGATACCTCAAGGCCCCCACCCAAGCTACAGACCCTCCTCTCTCCTGCGCACTCTCCCGAGAGCCCCAAGTGGGCAGCCATGTGCAGCATCAAGAACCATCTCTTCTAGGCACTAACTTCATGGCACGCCTCCACAACCTGTGTGGCTGCTTCTCTTAGACCTGTTTTTTAGCTAGCCCAGCCAAAATGGCCTGAGGGGTGAGGTCAGGAGCTCCAGACTAGTCTGGTGATTGCTGTGGGACAGTGAGTGGTAGTGACCAGGATGCAGCTGTCCAAAGGGATGTCACACGCTTTGCAGAGCGCAGGCCCCGTGCTCTTTGGGCCTCCAGGAAGGTGCTTGGGTGGGTCCCAAGTGACAGGAGATGATTTTGGCGCCCTGACTGCTGACAGTGTTTGGCACTGGGCTCAAATGGGCTTCTGCCTCAAAGCTAGCACTTCCCAACGCTAGATGGCAGAGGGCCACGTCAAATGTTCTGCTTTTCAACTCTGGGTGTCCTACAAATGCAAGGGCCTTGATTGGTATGGGGTTTGAGTCCCCCTGTCAGGGCCAAAACCAATGGGAAGAGTGAGACAAAGGGTGACACCAGAGTCAGGAAGCACTTAGCAATAGGCACAGGAACAGAAACACGTAGCAAGTCACAGAGCCTCAACACAGTAAGTGTGTGCTCTCCAGACACCCTACAACTAGGACTGATGGAGACCTACCCTGGCCAGCTCCAACTCTCCATGACTTAAGGGTCTGCGTCCTCAGCCATGGCCGGAGGTCTGCCCAGATGCACAGAGCCTCCAGGGAGGCTGACCCCTCATGACCCAGAAGCGTCTTGCTACTGTTGTATTGCAGGGACCTCAAACGGACCTTTGCCTTAAAGCCAACACTTTCCAGCCCCACATGGCTCAGGGCCAAGTCAAGTTTCAGGCTCTACATCTTCTCTTGTCTATGAAACTCGAATGTCCTTACTGGTGTGGCGCATCAATTCCTTTTTTATGGTGAAACAAATGAGAAGGGTGAGTCAAAAGGTGACACCAGAGCCAGGATGCACTTAGTGGCAGGCACTTGATGGAGGTAAGGTGAAAGTCACAGATCCAGAACACTTGAAATAGGCTCTTTCAAGCCACTAGTGAACCAGGACCAGTTGGAAATCCACCTTGGCCAGCCCTAACTCTCTAAGGCTTAAGTGTCAGCACTCCAATCACTGGACAGAGGCTGAGCAATGTTACGGATTCAGAGTTGGTTTTGCCTAGGGCAGATTGCCTATCTTCAGATAAATGCATTTTTATTTGACCTAACAGCTTTTAATACTAAATTTAAATAAAACAAAAAAACCACACACACAAAACACAAAAAGCTTTTTGCGTTTGGCTGTGGTGGCTTAAAAAAATTTCCCACCTGGAAAGATGGCTGTTGCATTTGTTGATCTTGGAGTGGCTTGCAATGAGCTGAAGTTTTTTTGTTTATTTTGCATATTTTACATTTAGAGGCTTTTTTTGTTGTTGTTGTTTACTTACTTGAATAGACACATACTTGAACTTTTAGTAAAGTTGAGTCGGGTTTTTGTAGTGAGTTTGGAGTGGTGTTTTTGTTGCACTTACTGCTGTAAGGGTGTTCGGCTGTTTGATGACAAAAGAACAACTACATTTGGGGCCTGAACAGGGACCTGACACAGGCTTATCTTAATGGGAAAATATTCCTTTCCTTGCTCTGTCAGGGAACAGGGACCTCACGAAGGCTCATCTTATTAGCTAAGTATTCCCTCGCTCTACCATGGGTATTTCAGCAAGTCAGTCTTCCTTCTGTGCTTGCTCCCATCAGGGAACAGGGATCTAAGGGAGGTTTATCTTACCAGGTGAGTGTTCCCTTGCCTCAGCATAGGTAATTCTTTAAGTAATTAAAAAAAACACTCAAATCAAGTGTTTTACTTGGATTACTGATGCTCTCTTTCCAACACAAAAAGCTAAAGTAAAAATAGCAAAGCCCTCCCCCTTGCCTGTGCAAGCCTTTAGTCCTCCGAAAAAAAACCTACATCTCAATTTGGTAGTCTTCTTTTGGCTCCACTCACAAAAATCAACACTTTGTAAAAAAAGGGGGGGGGCTTAATCTGTGCATAAATGTAAATTAAGTAATATTGTATAAAAAAAGTTAAAGCAAACAACTATGAGATATCATCCCACCCCAATAAGAATAGCAAAATTCAACAGAACAGCAAGCAACAAATGCTGGTGAGGTTGGGGAGAAACTAGAACCCTTATTCACTGTTGATGAGAGTGTAAAATTGTGCAACCACTATGGAAGGATGTTTGGTGCTTTCTCAAAAAGTTGTAAATAGAGACCCAGCAATTCCACTTCTGAGAATATACCCCAAAGAGACCATAACTTGACACCCAAGCAGATATATGCACACTTATGTTTATTGCAGCTTTGTTCACAATAGCAAGGAGTTGGAAACAACCTAAGTGCCCATCAACAAATGAATGGTCAGAGAAGCTGTGGTATATTCACACAATGGAATACTACGCTGCATTGAAAAACAAGGAACTCATGCAATATTATTCAAAATGGGTGACCCT
>NW_006399760.1:2046101-2047108 GCF_000299155.1 Elephantulus edwardii | reverse complement strand
CTCTGTAAATGTTCATTAACATTAATAAAATTTAATTTAAAAAAAGAAGAGAAGAGTGTACTGGCGGAGGGTTGGGAGGGGAGAAAAGTGCAACAATGAATGAATGGAAATCCAAAGTCTGTAAATTTTCATTAAAATTAATAATAATAAAATTTTTAAAAAGGAAAATATTAAAGCTAAAATGAAAATAGCCTTTGTCACCTTTAAAAACACCTCAAAAAACCACAATCCTAAACTATTATTTTCTCTTAATTAACATGTGTTAAATCAAGCAGTGCTCCTCCTAAAAAATCATTTCTAATTTAAAGCATGGTTTAAAAAAAAAAAAGCTAAAACTCAAAACAAAAGCCTCTAATTGTTATAATTGCTTTCTTTTTGTTCACATTTGCTGTTATTGTTTCTTTGTTTTCTTTTATCTCATGCTTAATTTATTAATAGTTTTAAGTTTATACAAGCTAACAGTTTCAGTAAAATAATAAAATATAGCTAAGCAATCTGCTTTGGCCAAAGCCCTCCTCTACCTCCCCAGCATTCCCCAACAGCCAGAGCCCTCCCCAGAATTAGATGACCTCCAGGGAGACTGACCCCTCATGACCAGAAGCAGCTGACCCTTTTCCTCCAGCAGGGGAAGTCCTTCCCCTTCATGAGGTCACTTCCTACTGGATGGATGGAGCTCCAGCCCCTCCCCCTCATTGCTCCCTCCTCCTGTCTTTCTCCTGGGCCCTGTGCTCTACCACCTTAGTCTCCTGGATTCCAGGCCCAAACTGGTGACTAAATGTCTTTTTAAATAGGAGGCTAAATCCAATCATCTCATACCTGACATCAAGAAAACATTCTACCCCCTCCAAGCTTCAGCAGAATGAGAAAACCTTAGCAGAATCAATCACCTCCAGGTAATTTCACAGCTTAGATTCCAGTCCCAAGCTGGTAACCAAATGCCTTTTTAATTAGGACGCCAAATACATTATCTCACACCCACTGGTGAGTAAACATCTCCCTGCCCCCCC
>NW_006399760.1:2043038-2044759 GCF_000299155.1 Elephantulus edwardii | reverse complement strand
CCCCCCCCCCCCCCCACCCCCAAGCCTCACCAGAACCAGAAAACAAACCTCTGTAGAATCAAGCAGCTCCAGATAATTTCACAACCTGGAATCCAACCCCACTTGTGATCAAATGCCTTTTTAAATTGTTGTTATGTGCAGTCGAGTCGCTTGCAACTCATAGCGACCCTATGTACAACAGCTCTAAACTCTGCTCTGTCCCGTGCCAGTCTCACCGTCTCTGACACACTTATCCCAATTGCCTCAGTCACCGAATAAATCCATCTCCCAGAGGGTCTTCCCCTCCTGCGCCTACCCTCCACCCTCCCAAGCATGATGTCACTCTCCAAGGACCAATCCCTCCTTACAACATGACCAAAGATGTCAGACGAAGCCTCAGAATCCTTGCCTCCAAGGAGCAGCCTGCTTTAACCCTCTCCAGGATGAATCTGTTTGTTTTCTTAGCAGTCCATGGCACCCTCAGCACTCTTCTCCAACACCAAAGCTTTTGCAAAAGCATCAATTCTCCTTCTATCCTCCCTAGTCATTGTCCAGCTCTCTGACACATAACAAGTGATTGCAAAGACCATGGCCTGTACCAGATGCACCTTAGTCTTCAGAGACACACCGTTGCTCTTGTGTACTTTAGAGAGGTCCCTAACGGCAGACTTTCCTACCGCAATACATCTTTTAATTTCCTGGCTGCTGGTGTGCACCAACAACAAGAGCCAAAGAAGAGGAAATAGAAAATTTTTACCAACTTTTACAGATGGAGATCGATCCAACATGCAATAAAGATGCACTGATAATAATAGTGACTGGAATGCAAAAGTTGGGAACAGAGAAGAATCAGTAGTCGGAAAACATGGACTCAGAGACAGAAATTGAGCTGGAGATAGAATGATTGAATTTTGCACAATCAATTACTTACTCATTGCAAACACATTTTTAAGAGACATAAATACAGGTTATACACATGGATTTCACCTGATGATATAGGAATCAATCAATGACGTCTGCGGAAGGAACTGCTGAAGAAGCTCAATATCAGCTGGGAAAACTAGGCCTGGAGCTGATTGTGGAACAAACCACCAACACCATCACATGCAAGTTCAAGCTGAAGCTGAGGAAAATTAAACCGAATCCATGAGAAACAAAATAAAACGTTGATTCTATCCCACCTGAATTTCAGAACCATCTCAAGAACAGCTTTGAGGCCTTGAAAACACGAATGAGCGAAGACCAGATGAGTTGTGGGAGGATATCAAGGGTATCATCCGAGAAGAGTGAAAACGTTCATTCCAAAGACAGAAGAGGAAGAAAAGGCTAAAATGGATGTCAGAAGAAACTCTGAATATTGCACTGGAGCACAGAAAAGCCAAAGTACAAGGAAGAACTCAAAATACTAAAGAGCTGAACAGAAGATTTCAAAAGACAGAGCGCGATGACTAAGTAAAATATTACAATGAAATGTGCAAGGAGTTGGAGTCAGAAAATCAAAAGGGTTGAACTTGCTCAGCATTTCTTAAGCTCAAGGGACAGAAGAACAAATTCAAACCTCAAGTTGCTATAATCAAGGATGCTTTAGGCAGAGTATTAAATGATCCAGGAGGTATCAAAAGAAGATGGAAAGAATATACTGAGTCATTGTATCAAAAGGAATTAGTAGACACAGAAGAATTTAATGAAACAACATATGAGCAAGAGCCTATAATGATGAAGGAAGAAGTTCAAGCTGCTTT
>NW_006399760.1:2015819-2042398 GCF_000299155.1 Elephantulus edwardii | reverse complement strand
ATGACACAACCCTGCTTGCTGAAACTGAGGAGGACCTGAGGCGCTTGCTGCTGAGGGTCAGGGACTCCAGCCTTCAATATGGATTGAGGCTCAATGTCAAGAAGACAAAGATTCTCACTACTGGACCAATTGGCAGCATCAGAATGGATGAAGTGATTGAGATTGTTCACAGCTTTAGTCTGCTTGGCTCCACAATCAATACTCTTGGCACCTTTCTAAATAGGAGGTTAAATAAAATCAGTTCACATCCAATAGCGAGTAAATATTCCTCCCCTAAGCCTCACCAGAACCAGAAAATAAACCTCTGTATCCAGCTGCTCCAGACAACTTCACAACCAGGAAGACTCTGTATGTTAAACTGACAATCCTACCGAAAGCAATATATAGGTTTATTGCAATTCCAACCCAGATACCAAATTCATTTTTCAAGTAGATTGAAAGGGAAATTGTTAAGTTTATTTGGAGAGAAAAAAGATCCCAAATAAGTTAGGCTAATGAAGTGGGAGGCATAGAACTCCATGATCTCAAAACCTACTACAAAGCAGTCATATCCAAAACACCATGGTACTGGTACAATGACAAGCACACTGACCAATGAAACATAATTGAGAACCAAGAAATTGTCCCAGTTATCTATGACCAACTGATATTTCACAATGAAATAAAACCTGTCTCATGGGGGAATGACAACCTCTTCAACAAATGGTCCCGGCAAAACTGGGCTGCTACCTAGAAAAAGCTGAAACAGGATTCAAATCTCACATCATACACACAAATCATCTCAAGGTGGATTAGAGAGTAAAGATGGAGTAAAGCCAAAAGCCATAAAGTTTATCAGAGACAAACTGGGATCAAACTTAGATGGCCTAGTGTATGGTATAAATAGTTTGTCAAATACAGTCATAAATGCACAATAAGGAGAGGATGAAACCAATGATTGGGATCTTTTAAAGATTAAATTCCTGTGCACATCAAAACTTTTTTTCTAACAGAGAAAAGAAAACCTCATGACGGGACACAAACATTTGGCAATACCATTTCAGACAAGGAACTCATATCAAAATTTACAGAATCTTATAGAGCCTCTACAAGAAAAAGACTGATGGGGAGGGTGGTGAAAAAAAAAAAGAAAAAGACTGATAACACAATTACAAAATGGGCAAAAGACATGGAAAGAATTTCCACAGAGGAAAATATCCAGATGGCAAATAGACGCATGAAGAAATGCTCAAAATCACTGGCAACAAAAGAAATCAAAATCAAAACTACAATGAGATACCATCTCATTCCAGTAGCTGTGGCAAAGTTTAACAGGAAAGCAAGTAATAAATGTTTGAGAAAATGTGGCAACATAAGAACTCTTATACATTGTCGTTTGTATTTTAAAATGGACCAACCACTCTGGAAAGCAGTTTGGGGCTTCCTTACAAAGCTAACATAGAAATTTCATATTACTCAGCTATTATACTGCTTGTAATATACCCAGAGAGAATGAGAACTCAGCACAAAGGGAGACTTGTACATCAATTTTCATAGTAGCATTACTCACCACAGCTAGAAAATGGAAACAATCCAAACATCCAACCACAATCAAATAGATTGAGAAATTATGGTACATCCAGACAATGGAATACTATACAACATGCAAGATTTTGCAAATCCCTACCTAACTTGGAAGGACTAGAGAGCATTATGCTAAGTGAACTAACCCAGTCCCTTAAATACAAATACTGTGTAAGACCATTATTGTAGAACGAGTATGAGAATTCAAGGGAAGGGGAGGGTGGGAGCAAAGTGATGAGGATGAGTGTGGGAGGGAATTTTTAATCATAAGTCACACAATTTAGGGAGTGGAGAGAGGGATGTGTAAAGAAATGGGAAAGATCCAGTATGATCAACAATGTATACAATCTTTGTAAATAGACTAGTATAAAACAGAATTTAAAAAATACATGGCTTATAATGAAAAAAAGATCTTTGACAAAAGTTGACTGGACTAGAACAATTGTGGGATAGTTAGACTGGTTTCAGAACCCTTTCACACAATGGCTATTCTGGCCATTGCATTATTACCAGTTTGTGGGATATTTTAAGAGTCGAGATTTGTTATATATATCTTGGGTCTGGCCATATTAAGTCCTTTGTTTTGCTTTTCTTGAGTTCACTTCCTGAAAGGACCTCAGCAACAGGGAGTAACTCTAAGCCCACCCCTATGGTTCTTACACCAATCATGGTACGCCAAATATTCATGTCCTTGCTAATGAGGCAGCTCTTTTCAAAATAATCAACCTGTGTCATCGCCACCTTCCTCCACTAATTCTCCAATCCTCTTATATTTCCCAGCCCCTAACGCTCCTGTAGTTCCCTTTTCCATACCCTGTTCTCATGTTCTTTAATCAGCCAATCCTGTAGCACCCTGTTTGTGTGGGATTTCCCCTTTACATAGGCTTGAAGCCCCGAGCTCAAGGCCACTGCCATCTTCCCTGCTGTATTGTCATGGTCTGACACGTGGCCCAGATTCGAATGTGAAATAAATTCCCTCTTGCTCTTGCATCGGCGTCGGCTCCTTGGTGACTTGGGGAGAACTGTATTTGGGGCACAAAAATATCATCTCCAGCTATCTTCACTGTAGACATATGATCTTGCAAATCATGGTCTTGCAAGGTCATCAGAGGGACAAATATAAGAGAGAGCTTTCCACACTGTGAAGTATTCTGGTAACAGTGGTGGAGACAGGATAAAAAAGAGTGTGTCACTGCTGTGAACAGACTATGGCAAGTTGTAACCAGAATAATCCTGAGGCAAAGTTCAGTTAAAGGTTTTTCTTGCTGATGATTGAAAGAAAATCTGACTTGTAGCAGCTCTGAGGCAAACACTGCTGGAGACTGAGGAAATCAGAGTTTTCTTGCATTTTTGCTGCTGAACGGAATCTAAACTATCACTAATTAGGGAACCATGCCTTTTAATGTGGTATGGGACTGCTGGACTAGACCTGGACTTGCACTGGGTGATCTTCTTTGCCTCCCTCACTCTACAACTTATTTCCCTAATTAATCCCACAATTGTGAGTAAAGTCTGTGACTCAAGAATGACTACTGGACCAAAATGATTGGTAGAAAGAGGTGTAAAAGGCTGTGGGGGACAGGCATGTCTGACAGAACAGCTGTTTGATGCTATAGATATTACTGATGGGGTCAATTTCCCTTTATGAAGTGGGTAGAAGTCAGATTCCACGACTTTTCATTGTTCTATCTGCTCCTTTCACAGTTAAAAAGAAGCTGGCATACTCCTAAATGCGATTTGATACACCACATGAGATTTGTTGTTGTTGTTATGTGCCGTCGAGTCGTTTCCGACTCATAGCGACCCTATGCACAACAGCCCTAAACACTGCTCTATCCTGCGCCAACCGCACTGCCTCTGACACACCCATCCCGATTACCCCAGTCACCGAATCAATCCATCTCATAGAGGGTCTTCCCCTCCTGCGTTGTCCCTCCACCCTCCCGAGCATGATGTGTCCCTCTCCAAGGACCCGTCCCTCCTGGCAACATGTCCAAAGTATGTCACACGAAGCCCCAGAATCCTTGCCTCCAAGGAGTAGCTTGGTTTAATCCTCTCCAAGATGAATCTGTTTGTTTTCCTGGCAGTCCATGGTACATTCAGTACTCTTCTCCAGCACCACAGCTCAAAAGCATCCACTCTCCTTCTGTCCTCCCTAGTCATTGTCCAACTTTCTGATGCATAACAAGCAATTGCAAATACCATGGCCTGTATCAGGCACACCTTAGTCTCCAGAGAGACACTGTTGCTCCTGAATACCTTAGAGAGGTCCCTAACAGCAGACTTTCCCATCGCGATATGCTTTTTGATTTCCTGACTGCTGGTACCAAATCTGCCCAGGGATAGAGCTTTAAGGGCATGATAGCATAAGACAGTAGGGTTAAGGAAAAGGAGGATAACAAAAAGGAAGTAGGAATTATTTAGTTACAAGATGTTGATTTTAGGTAAAGAACCAAAAAGAATTAACCAATGGATTCATTTGAAGAAGTTAACAACAACAACAAAAAGCATAACTGATTAACTTTTATGCCTAGGTTATTGAGTGAATGGGAAGATCATTTGATTGAGGAAATGTGTTTAGGTTTTCAAAAGTGCATTTAAAAAGTCATGCAAATTCAGTGAACTAAAACAAAAACATTCG
This sequence comes from Elephantulus edwardii, assembly GCF_000299155.1. Lineage (NCBI taxonomy): Eukaryota > Metazoa > Chordata > Mammalia > Macroscelidea > Macroscelididae > Elephantulus > Elephantulus edwardii. Next base: position 2,038,194 of record NW_006399760.1, on the reverse strand, counting down.
CTTATATCCTAATGTTTTTATACGAGTACTCAACAGTCTGCATTTTACAGAGGCTACAACCTTTGTTTGCTGAATGTAAGGAAGATTTAAACTACTAATTCAAGAAAACCAGACTACAACCTTCAATATGGAATTTACCTTAATATGTAAAAACATCGAAAGAGATCTGCTGGTGTAGGCCAAAGGAAATTGTGCTGCTAACCCAAATGTGGAATCAAAATACATTTATACCTTCCCAAAACAATGCACCACATCAGTCTTCCTCAGAAAAGGAGGGTGAAAATTATCACAAAACTTGAAAAGTCAACATTGTACATATGGAAATTGTTGAATTACGTTCAGCTATATATACTTTTAACAATAATTTAAAAAAAGAAAAATATGTGAAAGTTACATATTTTTTCTGTATTACCTATCTTTCTATCTACTACCACTTGCCTGTCAGTTAATCATATTGTGGTAGCCTATAGGTTGCTATGATGCTAAAAGATACGCCACTGGCATTTTAAATACCAATAAGGTTATCCACAGTAGTTTTCAGGGGAAAACTGAAGACAGATTTGGAAGAAATGGATAGCACAAGACTGGATAGGCAAGTAATTTATCACGTTTAATTTCATAGTAAAATTGCTAAAAAAATTCTTAGTTCATTTAAATTTTAGGAAAACAGTCTTTTTCAGGAATGAAATAATTTCTGTATAAATACTGTAATAAATACTGTAAAGGACTTGCCTATAAAATGTTTTTGGAAACCCATCAACAAATGAACGGATAGAAAAACTGGTATAATCACCCGATGGCATACTACACAGCACTAAAAAACAAGGAATTCATAAAATATTACACATCATAGGTGATCCTGGAGGACATTATGCTAAGTGAAATATTTCAGAAAAAAAGGACAAATACAGCATAACGTCACTGTTATAAAATAGGGCTGACAGGAGTGTTGGGGAGAAACTAAGAAAAGAGGGGATAACTAATGTACACTGCATGGAACAGATGAAGGAAAGACTTAAAATGAATATATGATTGGACACTATCTATATGACAACATTCCAGAATAAGAGATGCATAGCAAAGTGGACTGGGGAAGGGGTCGGAGAAGGGAGGAAATGATGAAACAAGGAATGTTTGGGTTTTTTTAATAAAAAGAGTACTGGGATGGGGGCTGGGAAAATGTGCAACAATGAATGAAAGACACACCAGAAAACATCTCTATTAAAAAACCTCAGTAAACCATATTATTGAAGATTGAAAGCAAAGGTGCAAGAGCTAATTCCTGAGAAGTATGGAGTAATTTTATCTTGTAGTTTGATAATTATAAAGGTGTAGACATTTGTGAAAAGTCACTAGGGTTTATATTAAAAGTTTATGTGTTAATGTCTACAAATAAATATCAATAAAGTTGATTTTCTTGGTTTTTAAATTTATTAATTTCAACAAAAATTTACAGAGACTTTGGATTTCCATTCATTCATTGCACTTTTCTCCCCTCCCAACCCTCTCCCCTAGTACACTACCTTCTTGGAAAAGTAAAAGAAAAATTCTTTCATTGTTTTACAAACCCTCTCCCAGGTCCGCTCCACTATGCAGCCTTCACTCTGGACTCCTGTCATGACAAAAATACCTAATCACATATCCCTTAGTTTTCTCCCTCATCTGTTTCAATACTGCATATATAATTGAATCCATCATTCTCAGTCTCCCTTCAACCCCCTTGTCAGTCCTGTTTTACAACAGTGGCACCATACAGTAGTTGTCATTTTGTGACTAAGATACTTCACTCAGCATAATGTCCTCCAGGGTTGCCCATTTAGAATAATATTGCACGAGTTCCTTGTTTTTCAATGCAGCGTAGTATTCCATTGTGTGAATATACCACAGCTTCTCTATCCATTCGTTTGTTAATGGGCACTTGGGTTGCTTCCAACTCCTTGCTATTGTGAACAAAGACACAATAAACATGGGAGTGCATATCTGCTTGGGTGTCAGTTATGGTCTCTTTAGGGTATATTCACAGTAGTGGAATTGCTGTGTCAAACAGTGTCTCTATTTGCAACTTTTTGAGAAAGCGCCATATCGCCTTCCACAGTGATTGCACCTAAAGTTGATTTTTTAAAAAAGATTATGTTAGAGAACACTGATTTTCCTTTATCATTCTAATCCTGGGATGCAGAAAGATAAGTTCCAGTTACCATTATCTATTGTATCCCCCTACTGGTGTTGTGGTGGTGCATGCCATCAAGTCAATTGAGACTTATAGCGACCCTATACACAATAGCTCTGAACCCTGACCTATCTTGAGTCAATCTCACTGTCTCCAACAAACCTACCCCATTACCCCTGTTACTGTGTAAATCCATATCATCCATACAATCCATACCATCCTGCACTGTTCCTCCACCTTTCAAAGTCCTTCTTCAAGGACTAGTCCATCCTGGCAACATGCCCAAAGTATGTCAGATGGAGCTTCAAGATCTTGGCTTCTAAGGAGCATGTTGGTTTTACTATCTCCAGGACAGACCTATTTGTTCACTTGGGCAGTGCATGAGTCTCCAGCCCACAAGTCAAAGGCACCCAAACTGAGTATGTGATGCCAGTTCTTTTTTCTCTTTCATTTTAGAAGCAAGCCTGTCCTTACTAGGTGCTTTACATTTTTCCTGGGCATGCTTTATACTGATGGGGAAACGCTGGTCCCAATGGGGATATTGGAGTGTTTCTGGTGATTCAAAGGACTGGGAAAGAAAGTGTGTCACATTCCACAATTCATAAACTAAAAACTGAACCACAAGTCAAACTCTCTAATATCAGCTCTTTCGTGTATGTAAATAATATTTTTTCTTCCATCTACTTTCTTGTTCTTTTTTTTCTCAGCTAATTCAGAATTGGGGAAAATGAGTGGTAATAAAATCCTCTACCATATAGCATTGCAACAGTGCCAGATACATGTTATTCTTCCTACATTTAGGTGATTAAATTATTGTAATCTCTCAGAATGAAAACATTTAACTGGTTTTTTTTTTCATTAAAAAAAATTACTACCATTGAGAAATTTCTTCCCTTTGCTTTGGCTTCTCGGTCCTCTAGTGCAATATTCAGAGTCTCATCTGACATCCATCTTGGTCTTTTTTAAGTCTGGACAAAGGGGGCCAAAGAGAAGAATGAAGCATTCAGAACTCAAATGCTGATGGCCTTTCCTGCTTCTGATAAGAAGACCAAACAGTCTTGCCTGTCTGGCTGAGCTAGCAGGTGACTCATGAATGAGAGTGGAATGTCCCTCCCTAAAGATTCTGTTTATAAAAATCCTCCCCAATAAGTTCATAGTGTGACTTCCCCTTTCTGCATCTTCAGAATGAGGAACTCACCCGGGAGCTTCGCCCCCCCCCTTTAATAAAGTTGCATTAAGCTTTCTCTCATTCTCTCTGATTTCTTCCTTAAGTCCGCTAACTTCACAGTCTTTTCTTCCTCCTCTGCCTTTGTAATGACCTTCTGCATTCTTCATGGCTGATATTCTCCCACAACTCATTTGGTGTTCAAGGCCTCAAACCTGTTTCTGAGATGGTTTTGAAATTCAAGTGGATAGATTTAAGGTCAGATTTTGGTTCCTGTGGATTTGATTTCATTATCTTCAACTTCAGCTTGAACTTGCATATGAGTAGTTGGTGGTTGGTTCCACTATCACCACTTGGCCTAGTTTTCACACCACACTCCTGGTAACAGCAGGCAGGAAATCCAGAGACAAATTGCACTGGGAAAGTCAGCTGTCAGGGACCTCTCCATAGCACTGAAAAACAACGATGTCAGTCTGGAGATTAAGGCATGCCTGACCGGGCCATAGTCTCTGTGATTGCTTGCTTTATGTCGGAGAGCTGAACAATGACTAGGGATGATTAGAATTAATTCCTTTAAGCTGTGGTGCTAGAGTAGAGTCTTGAATATCGGACAAGCTGCCAGGAGGACAAACAGGTTCATTCTGGAGAGGGTGAAACCAGGCTGCTCCTGGCAAGGATTTTGAGGTTTCATCTGACATACTTTGGGCATGTTGCAAGGATGGAGCACTCTTGGAGAGAGACATTATACTTGGAAGGGGAAAGGGACAGAGAAAGAGAAGACCATCGATGAGATGGACTGATTTAGTGACTGGGGTAATGAGGGTAGGTCAGAGATGGCAAGGATGGCACATGATAGAGCAGGTCTCAGGGCTTTTGTACATAGGAATGGCACATAACAACAACACTGAGAAGAATGGGTATTCCCAACAACTTAATCGTGCTCATTTAAAACTTATTCATAGACCAAGAAGCTGTAGTATAAACAGAACAAAGGAACACTACATAGCTAATAATCAAGAAAAGTGTGCATAATTCTTCATACAATTCAATCTGTGTACCGAACAAATAATTTGAGAAACTGAACTACAGAAATAAGAAGGTGGCATCAGGATTTTAAGAAGATTCAACAACAAAATTGATATGTAGATGGCACAACCTTGTTTGCAAAACGTGAAGACAGACTTGAAGCACCCACAGAAGAAGCTCTAAGACTACAGCTTTCCATGTAGTCTATGTCTATATAAAGGAAATAAAACATCTTCACCCCTGCACCAATAGACAACATCATAATTGAGAAAAGACTGAAGTTATCAATGATTTCATTTTACTTGAATCTATAATCAACACAGTCAAGCAATAACAAGATATGTTGCATTGGGAAAATCTGTCAAGGATCTCTCCAAAGAGTTAAAAAGCAATGATGTTAAAGACGCAGGGGCACCTGATCCAAGTAATGAACTTTCCAATTGTTTCCTCTATATCTGAAGGTTGCTCAATGAATAAGAAAAAATCAATACCTGTGAACTGTGGTATTGTCAAAAAATGCAGAATATCCAATGGACTACCAAAAGAATAAACAAATCGGTTTTTAAGGAACTGCAGCCAGCATGCTCCTCAAAGTGAAGACTCGTGAAACTTCATCTCACTTACTTTGGGTATATTTTCAGGAGGAACCAATCTTTGGAGAGAGATTATCGTGCTAGGAAAGGTAGAGGGCTAGCTAAGGAGAGGAAGATTCTCAATGAGCCTCAACCAACACAGTGACTAGTACAATAGGCTTGAACATGATAGAACATAAGAATGGGGCAGGAAAAGGGGGAAGTTCATATATGTTATTAACAGAGTTGATATGCGTTATAGTTGACTTCTTCCCCAGGCAACTTGATGACACATAATAATGCTAACAACAACTCTTATCACACGGGAGAATCTAGAAAGCATTGCACTGAGTGAAATAAATGAGTCACATAAGTACAAATACTGCAAATAAGATTACTATTGTAAAAAACGTATGATAACTGAGCAAGGTATGTATAAATGTTCAATGGAGGAAAGGGAATGGAGGAGCAGAGAAAAAAAGGAGGTTGAAAAGTCATGAGGATAGCAGAGGTTAGTGGGTTGCTGGGGGTGGGGAAGAAGGAATAGAATTGATTCAATGGGGACTTGAAAAGACTGGGTGATAACAGACAAAAATTAAAAAGAATTATATAAAATACATTGTATGTAAGAATGATGGTGTAAGATACAACATATATTAATGAAACACATTGTATGCAAATCAATAAAAAATTTTTTTAAGTTTTTTTAAAGTTTGGTGAAAATTTTTTTAAATGACAAAAATATATACTAATTATGTGTATTAGTAATTAGTTTATTAACCTCAGACTATTCGAGTGCTCTGGTGGCTTAGTGGTAAGGAATTACACTGCCAACCCAAGTGTGGTTCAAATCCACCAGGTGTTTTGCTGAGGATGGGCAATTTTCTTGCTTGTGTGATTTATTGTTTTGAAAACCCCTTGGAGAGTCAGCTATGGTCAGTTCCAATTTAAAGATACACAACAACAATATTCCTATAAATCTATTCAATATCCCCATTGCATAGATAAGAAAACTGAGTCATAAAAAATTTAAGTAACTCATCTAATCTACAAAGCTTAAAGGACTAGATTTTAATCTAATGTTTAGATCTAGGTGTCAGGTTCTTCATTACTATTATATCCTTAAAGTAATTCAAGACGGAACAAAAATTTTCAAAATAAATTAAAATGAAATAAAAAATAGGTAATAAGAGAGATTAAGTTTGAACCCTGGGATAAATACATATACTCACTTATTGCCACTGAGTTGGTTCGAACTTTTAGATGACCTTGGATTGAGTTCTCAGGCTACAAATTAAATAGGATGAGAGTGTCAATATTTGTCTTATAGAGTTGCTGGTAAACTTCAACCACAAGAAGGTGAAGGCATTTGGCTAGGCCACTAGTTGTTGTTGTTGTTGTTATGTGCCGTGGAGTCGTTTGCGACTCATAGCGACCCTATGTACAACAGCCCTAAACCCTGCTCTATCCTGTGCCAATCTCATTGCCTCTGACACACCCATCCTGATTACCCCAGTACCTGAATCAATCCACCTCATAGAGGGTCTTCCCCTCCTGTGCTGTCCCTCTACTCTACCCAGCATGATGTCCCTCTCTAAAGACCTGTCTCTCCTTACAACATGTTCAAAGTATGTCAGACAAAGCCCCAGAATCCTTGCCTCCAAGGAGCAGCTGGTTTAACCCTCTCTAGGCTGAACCTGTTTGTTTTCTTGGCAGTTCATGGTACATTCAATACTCTTCTACAGCACCACAGCTCAAAGGCATCAATTCTCCTTCTATCCTCCCTAGTCAATGTCCAACTCTCTGATGCATAACAAGTGATTGCAAAAACCATGGCCTGTATCAGGCGCACCTTAGTCTCCAGAGAGACACCGCTGCTCTTGATTACTTTAGAGAGGTCCCTAATAGCAGACTTTCCCATCGCAATACGTTTTTTTTTTTATTTCCTGGCTACTGGTGCCAAGAGTGTTGACTGGGGAGCTGAGCAAACTGAAGCTGTGAACAATCTCAATCTCTTCACCATCCATCCTGATGCTACCGATTGGCCCAGTGGTGAGAATTTTTGCCTTCTTGACATTGAGCCTCAGTCCATACTGAAGGCTGCAGTCCTTGACCCTCTGCAGCAAGTGCATGAGGTCCTCCTCAGTTTCAGCGAGCAAGGTTGTGTCATCTGCGTAACACAGATTGTTGATAGATCGTCCACCAATCCTAACGCCACGCTTCTCCTCATAGAGCCCAGACTCTAGGATAATCTGCTCTGCATACAGGTTGAAAAGGTATGGAAATAGGACACATCCCTGGCATACACCCTTCCCAATGTTGAACCATGCAGTGCTGCCCTGCTCTGTTCTGACAACTGCCTCTTGGTCCAAGTATAGGTTTCGCATTAGCATGATTAAGTGTTCTGGGATTCCCATTCTTCTCAGAGTCAGCCACAGTTTGTTATGATCCACGCAGTAAAATGCCTTTGCATAATCAGTGAAACACAGATAGACATTCTTCTGGTATTCTCTGCTTTCAGCTAAGATCCATCTAACATCAGCTACAATATCCCTAGTACCACGACCCCTTCTAAACCCAGCCTGGACTTCTGGCAGTTCTCTGCTGATGTACTGTTCCAGTCGTTTTTGGATAATCTTCAGTAGAATCTTGCTTGCGTGTGAAATCAATGATATTGTTCTGTAGTTTCCACACTCAGTTGGGTCGCCCTTCTTTGTGATGGGAACAAATATAGACCCCTTCCAGTCAATTGGCCAAGTGATTGTTCTCCAGATTTCTTGGCACAACTTGGTGAGCACACCCATGGCAGCAAGTAGTCTCTAAAAAAAATTTAAATACATAGAGCTCAGGGTGGTGAATGTCTCACTGAAAGGGCATAGCCCTTCACTACCCCAGAGCAGAAAAAAAGAGCCAAAAGCCCAGGCCCATGGGGCTTTTAAAGCCACATCAACAGCAAGAGGTTTGTTTATTCATTGCTGACTCACAGAATCACTGTTGTGGTACTGAGAATGGGATTTATTAGGGAAGTAAGATGAACAGTGGGACTGTTGTGGTACTGAGAATGGGATTTATTAGGGAAGTAAGATGAACAGTGGGGGAGGCAACGAATATCATCCAATGTAAGTCCACGTTTTAGCCCAAGTACCAAGGCACAATTACTCAATTAATCCAGGATGTGGTTTTAGTTCAGCAGTCAAATCCAAATCATCCAGCAATGTTTGCCTTAGAGCAGTTATAAAGCAACTTCTCCTGCAAGCATCCATTAAGAACAGCAAAACCCTTTAACTGTGGCCAGCATAAATATAAGACATCTCAGGTCACACATTGCCAGTTTCTCCACAGCAATGCCACAGTCTCTCCACCACCATTCTCAGGGTCTCATTCTAGTCTCCCACAAATCTTGACACTACAAGTCTTGCTCACCACAAGTCTTGCTCGCCTCGAGTCTTGCCATCCAGTGTGGGAAGTACTCTTTCTTTTATCCTAGTCCCACAGCTGTTGGTGATTTGTAAGATCATACTGCTTTGCAAGATTAGGTGTTTCCAGTTATGGTAGCTGCAGATCAGAGGAGACTAAAAAAAAAAAAAAGGCAAATAAAAAAAAAGTGCCAACTTTTAGGCTAACATCACAGCAAACAATTGCAGATTTGTTTGTAAGACACAAACATAAGAAACCATTTGATATATTTAATGACTAAAATCAACCAGTTGTAACTGATATATTTAATAATCTATAATCAGAAGTTTTGCTGGCTACTTTTTGCTAAGATAAATTTCCAATGAAAAGACCAAAGAGTTCTACAATTTAAATGTTAATGCTAATAATTACATTTGGATTCACAGTTTATTGAGTGGCATAATTTTTTTATTGCACATTTCCCTCATGACCAAAAGGTTCCTATGAGAGTTCTTGATCTTCACTTTGATGATTTGTTAAAAACCAATTTGTGTGGAATATAGCACATCATATTTATGAAAGGACTTTCTGAAACAAAGAAATTTTATTCTTATTATAAAAATTTACTTCCTAGGAAACAATATCCCAGATAACATTTTCAACTAATAATATGTAATTCTCAGGGGTGGGTGGATTAAATGTTGTAATAGAAATATCTTTATTCAGTGATGATAGATTAGCTTTAGTAGCTATAATCAATACATAACTTGTCATCTCTGAGATAAATAGCGTTAATTTAAAATTGTGTTTATTGTAGATTAAGAGACATCAAAATGCACTTCCCTTGTCTTTAGAAGATATTAAAATACTCTAAATTACTTGATTTATAATTATTCAAATAAGTGAACAAAAACTATGGGAATAAATCCTAAAGTCACTACAAAATACATAATACAATGGGGGAAAGTTTTAATTTTATTGAGATCCTTAAAATACTGTTTTTGTCTTCCTTCAAGTCAGAACTGACTCAAGGCTGACTTGTCAGTAGATTTGCAGTGACAGAGAAATGCAAGAGATGAAATTGCCTATTTTTCTGCCATGGAGCAGCCAGTGGATTCAAACTGCCTTTGGTTTGACAGCACAGCTCCTTACCTCTAGTCCTCCAAAGCCCCAAACTTGAAAACAGAAACTAGAGTAAAATAGAAAACCTGAGTCAAACCTAATCAAAACAATGTATTTGTTAACACTGTAACCTAGAGACTCAGCCATAGTCTGTATCCTCATTCCTATCCAATGTAAAAATAAATAAACTTGTTGCTCTTATGTACTGCAGAGTTGGAATCAACCCACAGCTGACCCTCCAGTGGGTTTCCAGAGGGCAGTTAATCACATGGGAGGAAACTGCTCATCTTTCTTTGGTGGAGCAGCTGGTAGATTTGAACTGAACACCTTTGGAATTGCAACACAGTTTACCAATAGGCCACCAGAGTTCCCTAAATAATCTTATCTGCTTCATCTCACATACTTTGGGCATGTGGCCAGGAGGGACCGATCCTTGGAGAAGGACATCATGCTCAGAAGGATGGAGGGACAGTGCAGGAGAGGAAGACCCCTGATGAGATGGATTGATACAGTAACTAGGGCAAGAGAAGTAGATGTGTCAGAGTCAAAAGTCAGTGAGATTGGCTCAGGACAGGGCAGGCTTCAGAGCTGTTGTACAACAACAATAACTAGTATTTCTCAACTATGCCATTTAGCTAATCTATACTTCTTGAAGGGACTGTCTTTTCATTTAGCCAACCAGAAAGGAAATATTCGCAATACACAACTAACCTAAGGCTTTTGTTCAGAATATATGAAGAGCGTCTACAAATTTAATAAGGAAAATAACATTAGATATTATAATCAGAAAATTAGAAATAAGTAAAACTAGAAATGATAAATAATAAAAAGATTCTGCATAAAGAGACAAATGTTAATGTTACCAGAGAAACTGATAAAACACAGTGATACACAACTACTTTTCCACTCCCAAACTGAAACACTCCTTACTGTCAAGTCAGAGCTAACGCTCATCTAACCCTCCAGTGGATTTTGAGAAGCTGTAAGTCATTCAAGAGGAGACTTCCCATCTTTCCCCAGCAAAGCAGCTGGTGGCAACCACTTGTCTGTGGGTCGGTTGTGCAACTAACTCCCTACCCACTGAATAACCAGAGCTTCATTTAACCACAAGAACAGTCAACGAAATTAAATACTGATACAACAAAATGCTGACAGCAACATAGAGCAAACAGACCTCAGGCACATGTAATATAAAACAACAACTTTATAAACCTGTTACAGTGTAAATTAAACACTATTTTATACTTCTACTTTTTAAAAAGATTTCTTTTTCTTCAAAATTTGTTACTAGGATCAATTCAATAGCAATCAACTTCAAATTTATCTTTTCTTTCATTTTTAGAAGCATTGTTGTTGTTGTTGTTAGGTGCCACAGAGTTGAGTAAAACTTACAGTGACCCTATGAACAAAGGATCTTAACCCTGCTCTATTCTGTGCCATCTTCACACTTCCTGACATACAAGAGCTGATTGCAGCAATCACCATATCAGTCCACCTGACTAAGGATCTTCCTTTCCTTCATTGACCTTCCACCCTTCCCAGCATCAGGTCCCTTTCTAAAGAATAGTACCTCCTAGGAACACACCCAAAGTATGTGAGGCAAAGCCTCACTATTCTTGCCTCCAAAGAGCACTCTGGCTGCACCCTCTCCAAGACATATCTGTTCGTTCTATGGCCATCCATGGGATGTTCCATGTTCTTCTCAAACAGCACATGGTTCTCCAGTTAAGTATCTATAATAGGCAATATATACTTCAAAGGAAAGAACAAGTTGGTTGAAATTGCTTTCCCGAATACAGAAATTTAATTAATACAGTATAGTTTTGCCATAAGAATTTGCTAAAAAGACAAGTTAGCATAATAGGGAACAAAACACTAGTATTTTATCAATACACAGATTTATAATGAGGAAGGAAAGGCCAAAAGGTGAGAGGGGGAGAAATGGTGCTTTAGTAACCTATTGATAAGAAGTTGCGCTGCCAGCCCTAAGAAGTTGTACGCTAATTCATGAAGTCCTCCATGAGAGAAAGATGGGCAATCTTATAGTTTCTGAAAACCCACTGAAGGATCAGCTATGATTCAATGACACATAACAACAAAATCTCAAAATATCACTTCAAATTTTTAAAAGCAGAAATACACCTTTATACTTCAATGCCACAAAGATATTCTGAAAGAAGACATAAAAAGAACATACCATAAAATTGAGATTTAAATATTCAACAATATTAGAGATACAAGTTCCTTGTGCAATTCCTTACCACTTACTCACCTGAACTCCCTTTTTCTCTGTGATCAATATACACTAGAAAGATGATAAAACACCATTTCAGACAAAATTTAAATAATTGTAAATAAATCATAAGGGAATAACAGCAATAATTAATTCACAAAAATATATTTAATGAGGGCAAAAAAGAAAGATACAAAAGGAGATTAATTGATACAATGACTGAAACAACAGGTTTAATAACAGAGATTGTGAGAATGGTGCAGGATTATGCAGTTTTCCATTCTACTGCGCACAGGGTTGCTCTGAGTTGGAGTTAAATCAACAGCATTTAACAGTTACAACAACATCCTAACCACTGATGTACAAATTAAAAACAAATAAAAAGAAAACAAAGATTATAAACATATTTAAATTTTGCAAAAAGATATGTAAGACACATACAATTAGATAGCATGACTGTTCATAATAAAGACAAAAATAAAATAATACAGAAGTGAAATGGTATCTTGAGACTGGTATAAAGAAGATATGTGAGTGAGGTGTTCATGTGCCCATGTGTGTGTATGTGCCTATGGCCATATATAACATCTACTTCTTTTGATCAATTACTTCTTGTTGTTGTTGTTATGTGCCGTCGAGTCGCTTGCGACTCATAGTGACCATATGTACAACAGCCCTAAACTCCGCTCTGTCCTGTGCCAAATGCGCTGTCTCTGACACTCCCATCCCAATTATCCCAGTCACTGAATCAATCCACCTCATAGAGGGCCTTCCTCTCCTGCGCTGTCCCTCCACCCTCCCAAGCATGATGTCCTTCTCCAAGGACCTGTCTCTCCTCACAACATGTCCAAAGTATGTTAGACGGAGCCTCAGAATCCTTGCCTCCAAGGAGCCACCCGGTTTAACCCTTTCCAGGACAAATCTGTTTGTTTTCCTAGCAGTCCATGGTATTCTCAATACTCTTCTCCAGCACCACAGCTCAAAGGCATCAATTCTCCTTCTATCCTCCCTGGTCATTGTCCAACTCTCTGGTGCATAACAAGTGATTGCGAAGACCATGGCCTGTATCAGACACACCTTAGTCTCCAGAGAGACACCATTGCTCTTCAGTACTTTGGAGAGGTCCCTAACAGCAGACTTTCCCATGGCAATGCGCCTTTTAATTTCCTGGCTGCTGGTGCCAAGACTGTTGACTGTGGAGCCAAGCAAGCTAAAGCTGTGTACAATCTCAATCTCTTCACCATCCATCCTGATGCTGTCAATTGGTCCAGTGGTGAGAATCTTTGTCTTCTTGACACTGAGCCTCAATCCATATTGTAGGCTGCAGTCCTTGACACTCTGCAGCAGGCACTTCAGGTCCTCTTCAGTTTCAGCAAGCAGGGTTGTGTCATCCGCATAACGCAGGTTGTTGATAAATCGTCCACCAATCTTGACCCTACATTTCTCCTCATAGAGCCCAGCCTCCCGGATAATCTGTTCTGCATATAGATTGAAAAGGTATGGAGATAGGATGCATCCCTGGTGTACACCCTTCCCAATTTTGAACCATGCAGTGTTCCCTTGCTCTGTTCTGACGACTACCTTTTGGTCCAAGTATAAGTTTCGCATTAGAACGATCAAGTGTTCTGGGATTCCCATTCTTCTCAGAGTCAGCCATAGTTTGTTATGATCTACACAGTCAAATGCCTTTGAATAGTCAATGAATCTCAGTAAAAAAGGAAGACTTTCAACTAGATGAGTCCACGGAGTAGTGGCAACCTTGACATTACACAGTACAGACTATAGGACGAGGCAGGACTTACTAGTGTTTTATTTTGTTTTACATTATTGTTCTTGCTTTGTGCCATCAAGTTGAGGCTCTTAACTGACTCCCCAGTGGGTTTTCTTAAGCTACAAAACTGCTCAAGAGGAGATTGTGGTCTTTGTTCTGAGGAGCAGTTGGTGGAGTCAAAGCACCTGCCTTTGAGCTGGCATTGTAACCTCTTACCCACTAGGCCACAGAGCTCCCTGTTTTCACAGTCACTGTGAATTGGAACCAACTCGAAGACAGTACTCAACAGCAAATGCAAAGCTGAAATGTAGGAATTCCTGTTCAGAAACTAAGTGAAAAAAGAAAGCATTAAATATACTGCAGTATAAAACTTTTCCCCCTTCTTCCACTGAGTGTCTAATTTCTTTTTCAACAGAAGTATACATAACTTATCCAATTTTTCTCAGTCTCACCCCAACCCTGATGTCAGCCCCATTCCACAACAGAGGTACTATGCAGTATTTGCCCTTTCGTGACCGAGATATTTCACTCAGCATAATGTCCTCCAGGGTCACCCATTTTTTTTCTTTTTTTTTTTTCAGGGTCATCCATTTTTAATAATATTGCATGAGTTCCTTGTTTTTCAATGCAGCGTAGTATTCCATTTTGTGAATATACCACAGTTTCTCTATCCATTTGTTTGTTGATGGGCACTTAGGTTGTTTCTAACTCTCTGCTATTGTGAACAAAGCCACAATAAACATGGGTGTACATATATCTGCCTCAGTGACAGTTATCTTTTCTTTAGGGTATATATTCCCAGTAGAGGAATTTCTAGGAGAATATGCTTTCTTATGAAATTATGTTGTAGAAGGTCTAGACCTTAAATGAATGACTGCACTATGCTAAAATATTAGAATTCTAAAGAAAACGAAATAAATTGTGGGTTTCGGTGAATGTGCTCAGTGATTTCTCACTTGTGACCACTGTGTGGCAGTGTCAAGAGCCTCTGTTTTTCTACAACTTCAACACGTGCTAAGAAAGAAATTTTACTTCATTCAATTTACTAATTTGACCACTAGATGGTGCTTGTGCTGTGTTCCCTTTATGGCAAGAGATTTTTGTCTACTTTTTAAAGCAGAAAATGGACTCCAAGTAGCAAGATTTTTCCCAACAGTCTTACAGTTTTAAAAAGTTATGTTGAAATGTCAAAAATGTTTTTAAAACGTAAAATAATTATACTAAATATTAATAGCAACACGATGTAAACACTTTAACCCAGAACTGAGCTTACTTTGTAATGTTGAAGCAGGTAGAAGATAGAAGATGACTTAATAAGAGATCGTGTTTAAAGTTACTTCCTCTAATCTTCCTTATTTCTCGGAATAACTTCTCTGACTTAGCTATAGATTCACTTCTAGTTTATTTCACTGTGATATATTACCTGCCGAGGAGTCACTTTTCCCCCAGTGTTTGCTCTTCCTGTCTTGGAAAATAAAGTATCCTTTTTTCTTCCACCATTAGTTTTTTTATCACATGGTGTTATAATCTCCTTAAACAAATAGTATTATAATCTAAACAAAGATTGATGGAGCTCTGGTGGTCTAGTGGTAAGAAATTGTGCTGCAACCTCAAAGGCACTTTGTTCAAATCCACTAGCTGCTCAGCTGGAGAAAGATGGACCATCTCCTCCTGTGTGATTCACTGCCTTTGAAAACACACTGAAAGGCCAGCTGTGAGCAGGATCCGACTTAATGACTTACAACAACAACACAACAAGCAAAGATTAAGCATGACAGGGATCATAAGAAAGGTGCAGGAGAGAGTAAGACTCAAAACTATTATTCACAGAGCCATTGAGTCCTAATCAACTCAATAGCACCAAATAATAACAACAACAAATAAGGATTTATTCTTAGCAAGATATTAAAGACAGATTTATTATTATCATTTCGTCACCAAGATCTAAATGTAAACCTGGGGAAAAAACTCCTCAAAACTTAATCACTATAAAGTCAGAATCAGTATACAGTTGACCCTGCATTGGTTTTCCAAGGTTGTAAATGGCAAAGGAGGAAAAATTAATTACATAGAAACTTGCTAACACCCTATTTTGAAACGACTGAGTAATCACAAGAGTGATTAGAATATTAAGGAGGCCCACTGGCTTGAAACATCAGGCGGACAGCCCAAGGCAGAGAGCTCTGGTGGTGAGCACGAGCTGCGTGGACTGACGCTGTTCACATGAAGGCCTTCCCTCTTTGGCAGTTGGAAGCCCCCAGCGGCTCCTCAGAGAAAGAAGGGCAGTTTTCTCTTGTGTGATTCACAGAAATCAACCAGACTATCAGCTGTGCGTTTGTTTAATCTCAATAATGAATGAGTTTTTAATTTGTATTTCTGTTAATATTTTATTTTTCAAATACACGATACCTCATGCACATGAATTGTGCTCCATATAGTCCTTCATTTGCATTATATTTAATTAATTAATATTGTGGGTGCTTTTCCTCCTTTACAATCATACCAACAACAACTACTTTTGTGAAAACTACTTTATGAATCATGTCCTAACATCCCTCTTTTAGATAGCCAATTTCTGATTTGTCCATCCCTACCAAACCAATACTCTGAGGAAATAAACACATCCCTTTTGCTGAAGCATCCTCTGTTCTACATGAAAATTTTCAGCATCTTCATCCATAGGCAAAGCCCAATCCAGAGCAAGACATCATGTAGCCATCAATCCTAGTTCATAGCATGGTTCATCTTCAACTCCTCTGACGGGGTTCTGGTCAACTTATCCTGAGCCATATGTCGCTACCTTTGAATGGGCATCTGTAACAAGCTCAGAAGTCCACATTTGTCCCAGCAATCCAGACCTGTTTATCTTCTCACTCAACCCTAGCTCCCACACGGGGCCAAGTCAAGTAAATAGATCAGGGATCCTCACAACTCCCTGCTCCTCAAGCTAATAATCTTTCCCTGCTTGTTTGCTCATTTATGTTAGATGGACAACACTGAAGGAACACATCTCAGCCCAGCCCATTTCTCCATTGTATTCTTCCCATGTCCACTCCTATGGAACTAAATGATCACTATGAGTGAGAATACTCCAACCTCAAGTCTTGGAAGTAAGACCTGATGGAACAACTTTACTCTGACTTAGAAGCCAAACAGCTTGTTCTCATCACTTAAAGACAATCTCCTTTACATTTTTTTACCCTTATCCCTTCTGTTCTTTCCTATTAGTCTCTCTTTCTTTTCCTCTCCTTCTTTCAAATGCAAATCTTTTCATTCAAAAGTCCAGTGTACGGCCACAAATCCACTCAAATCTTCTGAGAGTACTGAGTGGGGCTCAATCTTTCAACTTGACCAAGCCCCAACCTCCACTACCACAGTCTACTTCTTATAAGCTTAACTCCAGGACATACCTTCCCTTTTATTACTCCAAATTAAGAATTAGTCAAAGGCAGAATTACCTGCTTTCCAGATCTACACTATACAGTGTTCATTTCTATCACAATGCTTTCCATCCCTCTCCATTTATTTTCTGAAACTGACTAGTCTACAACCACCCTTTCACACTGCACTTTATCTGTCTATAGGTAATTGTATCTGTCTACAGGGATTGTATCCCTCATACACATTGCACTTCATACACTTAACTACCACCTATCCATGTCTTTTATCACACTATCTCCTCAAGGCCCTCTTCCACTGTGTCTCCTCCTCCACCTACCTCCACCATCTCAGTGTTCATCTCTTTCCCTCTTTTCCACTCTTCCTTTGCCCATCCCTCACTTTTTTGTTTACAAACAATAGTTCATTTACTTTGTATTTCATTCATGTACATTGTGTTCTACACAATTCTCCATTCTCACCATGCTTTGTTGTTGTTGTTGTCAGGTGCCATCAAGTAGAGCATGACTCATAGTGACCCTGCAAACAAAATATCTGAACCCTTTTCTATCCTGTGCCCTCCTCACACTTCCTGACACACAAGATCTCATTGCAGTAGTCACCTTGTCAATCCCCCCGGTTGAGGGTCTTCCTCGCCTTAGCCAACCCTCCACCTTTCCCAGCATTATGTCCTTCTTCAAGGAATAGCACCTCCTAGCAACTTACCTGAAGTATGTGAGGCGAAGCCTCATCATTCTCGCCTCCAAAGAGCACTCTGGCTGCACTCCAAGACTTATCTGTTTGTTCTCTTGGCCATCCATGGGATGTTCAGTGCTCTTTTTCAAGAATTCCCAGAAGTATGAGCTGGGTTTATAAGAGGCCATGGCACCAGGGATGCCATTGCTTATGTAAAATGAATTCTGGAGGAAAGCAGAGAATACTAGAAGAATGTCAGTTCATGTTTTAATTTTGGAAATACATTTGACTGTGTGGATCGCAACAAACTTTGGCTATATTTATAGAATGGGAATCTCAAAACAATTATGCTCATATAAAATTGATACATAGACAAAGAAGCTGTATGTGAACAGAACAAGGGAATACTGGAAGTTTTAAAATATGGGACAGGGATGATGTATGTGAGGGTTGTATCTCTTCTCCATTCCTATTCAATCTGTATGCTGAGCAAACTATTTGAGAATGCTTCTTCTATGAAGAAGAATGTGGCTCCGGGATTAACAACCTACTTTATACAGATTATGACACAAACTTGTTTGCTGAAAGTGAAAACCACTTGAAACACTTGTACAGAAGACTATAGCTTCAATTTGTATTTAATCTCAACATAAAGAAGACAAAATCTGCACCATTGGACTGATAAGCAGCATCATGATAGATGAAAAATAATTGAAATTGTCAGTGATTTCATCTTACTTGGACCTACCATTAACAACCCTATTTATTTTGTCTTTTTGTTATTTATCTGAATTTTTTGAAGATTTTATCTGTGCTTTCCTTTGCCTCTTTGAATACCCTGTCAGACACATTGGATTTGAGGACTAAGGTCTCCTATGTACAGATGGGTCCTATTAGGATGCAAGTAGTATTACTGACAAAATGATGTGTTTGTCTAGTCAGTTACAAGGGTGTTGATGCAGAAAATGTTCTCAGGGTTTGCTGGGCTGGACACTGTGTGTGTACATCATTGGTTTGCAGGTAGTTGGGGTGAGGATACACAGGTCACGATCCACCCAGTGAGCAGGCCACACTTGCAAATGTAAATGTGAGTCCTTTGTACTTCAGGGACAGGGTGATAGACAAGACTTGGCTGTGCACTGCGCTGTATTCTGTGTCTCTGTCTTTTGAATTCTTTATCAGGTAGTTCTATCACCGCTTGTTGTTGTTGTTATGTGCCATCGAGTCGTTTGCAATTCATAGCGATCCTATGTACAACAGCCCTAAACCCTGCTCTATCCTGTGCCAATCTCATTGCCTCTGACACGTCCATCCCGATTATCACCGCTTACTTCTCAGAAAAAAAATTTTCCTATTCTTTTATTTTGCTCATTCCTTTGAACAGCTTTATCCTGTTTGTTCATATGATTTACTGTTATGCATTGTTCATTAGAGAGCACTGGTGGCCTAGTGGCAAGAAGCTGCACTGAAATCTAGAAGGACGCAGTTCGAACCCACCAGCTGCTCCACAGAGAACAGACAATCTTCTCCAGTGTGATGAACTGCCTCTGAAAACCCACCAGAGGGTCAGCTATGGGTCAGTTCTGACTCAACAGTGCACGACAATAAATTTGTTTGTTATACATTAAAATATTAATTAATTTCATTGTTAATTATTCAATATTACTTTAATAACGTTTTTGTCATGTTTTCTTTGTACAATTTTTTTTGTTTTGATTTACATATCTGGATATTTGTTTAATTCACTGTTTTTCTTCCTTTGTCTTATTTAATTGTTGTTTTGTGAGTTTAATCTACGTGTGAGCTTGATTAGATCTATTGACTGTGCATGATTCATCTCACTAGTGGATCTGAAGAGTCTCATTCATGGGTGATTGTTCTGAGGTCAAACTGTATGTCTTCTCTTACCAGATTAAATTGATGTGAGAAAGTATGTTCTTTTTCTGATACTAAGTGACTAGTGTTTAGTGGTCAGGATCCCTTCATAGCCATTTGGGGGCCATTGGATTCTTCCAAGTTGATGCTAACAGTGAGTGTATTCTCTAAAGTCTGGAACTTTATGATGTCTGCAAATCCTCTGTATAGGAGACAACCAAATGGATGAGCTAGCCTGTTTGTTCATATGCAAATTGGCCTCTCAGTAGGTAGTGAAGTATCAAGGGGTTTTCGTGCAATAGCAAATGACCTACAAGGAAGTATTTGAGTATGGGATGTATAATCTTGCAGCCAGTCAGACACATTGGATTTGAGGGTAAAAGTCTCCTAGGTGCAAATGGCTCCTGTTAGGATGTGAATAGTATTATTGACGAGGTGATGTGTTTGTCTACCCAATTTTAAGGGTGTTGGTAGAGGAAATGTTCTCAGTGGCTGCTGGGTTGGATACTGTGTGTGTACATCATTGGCTTCCATGTGGTCGGGGTGAGTAGCAAACACAAATCACGAATCATCCAGTGGCTTGCAAATGTGTGAGTCCTTTGTGCTTCAGGGTGATAGACAAGACCTGTCTTATACATTGTAGCAAGTGTCTTCTGTGCCTCAGGGAATTGTAATAAATATGGACGGACTTGTATACATCAACCAGGGTCTTCTGCATCAGGGAGGTGGTGGTGGGTGTGGCCAGGCTTATGTGGGTAAATGCCAGCCATTTGTGCCTCTGAGAGGGGTTTGGAGGAGTGGTTGTGGTTGAGCTTGTGTGTTTCAGTGTAGGCCTCTTGTGTCTATATCTGGGAGGAGGGTAACTGGCACAATTAGTGCAAGCTACTCAGGAAGCCTAGGAAACTCAATAGGCAAATTCTACTCTATTGTGAAGGGAACATAATGAGTTAGATTCAACTCTACATCACACAACATAGTATAACCAGAACATATTCTATAAAAGTTTCTAAAACTCTCTTAAGAAAATCTTGGCAGGATTCTTCACATATTCTTTTTATTTTATTTTTTTTAATCCCTGTGACTTTTTTGTTGTCCCCTGATAACCATTTGTAGGATATGCCTTGTCTGTCTCTGCTCTTGTCTTTTGCAATAATAGTGATTATTCAACTGCTTTCTTTGATGGGAAAGCCCAACTCTATTTCCTCTGCATTGTACCAGAACTACCAGAGTTTGGTTTTGTACAAGAACAACATCTCATATAAACTGAGATACCCTGTTTCTGAAAAATCATGTTTGTAATCCAAATCCTTGTTATTTCTCAAAATAATGACAGCAGTCTGTTCTTGCAGCTGAAAGCTTTGCAAACTGAGCCTGTGAGGTCTGGCTGGAGAACAATATGCCATTACTGGTATGTTGATGTGACAATAAACTGAAAAGATACTACTCTGCTTTTTTCACTTCTTCTATCTTTCTTGTGTATGTTGTTAAGACTAAATCAACTTGAGCTGACCCTCCAGCATGTGCTCTGTATGTCACACAGAAGGAGATTAACCATCTTTCCTCCAAGGAGCTGCTGGTAGAGTCAAATCATATGGCTTTTAATTGGTATCACACAACCTCCACACTGGACTTCAACCACACCCAGAGTCTATAAATTATAGTTTTACTTAAAAAAAATTCATAACTGAACATTTTTAATCCACTTTTTCCTAAGATATAAAATGTTGTGACTTTCTATTTTCATTCTAGTAGCATTCATACCAACTCACTTCACACATGCATAGACTTTATAGTATAGCTATCAAGAAATACCTTATTATTCTGTGGTACATAATACAATGCAAAGATATGAAGGGACATGCCATTCATCACGCTCCTTTTACATTTAATTCAATTCTCATATGTAAGATATTTTTTAAACTCTACTTAACCTTAAGAGACAAGCTTAAAAAGCATGTCTGTTCTGACTTATAATTTCCCAACTCCAGTAATTGTGTGTCCTTGCCATTCATCTTTCTGTAAGGCATCTCTGACAAGTGCCAGCATCTTCCTGCCAAAATTAGAAGTTAGTGAAGTGAAAAATTAAAGACAGAGAGAATAGAAGGACAATTTTTTAGTAACAATAGATAGCGGAATCCCTGGATGGCATAAATGGTCAAGCATTGACTACTACCCAGAAGTTTGGAAGTTTAAATTCACTTAGAGGTGCCTTAGGAAACAGGGCTGGTAACATTTTCTAAGACATAATTTTGGAAACGCTGTGAAGCATACAATGCTACTCAGCAAGAGATATTTATCCAGGAATTATTTGTTCCTCTAGAGTTGCTATGAGTCGACCTCACTTGAAGGCAATCAACAACAACAACAACATCCTCCCATGTGATTAATCCCATATGATTAAAGCCCACTGGAGCGGTCAGCTATGGGTTGCTTCCAAATCTAAGGTACACAACAAGAACAACCTGAGAAGATTTAGTTTTTCATTTTTAACAACCATTTTTTCATGATAAACTGGCAAAGATTCAGGAATTGATCAGAGCGTCACCGAAATCATAAGTAATAAACTCAATCTTTTGTGACTGTGTTTTGTTTGTACTTCATAATTTGTGAACTAAATAAAAATGACATCAGATTAATAAAGAAGTATTGATTATGATTTTATGGAATGGTTTTGAGAAATAAATTTAAATTATATGATATGTCAACACTGACTAAGAAGTGTTTTACTTGGTAATAAAATAAATAACTCTGAAGAGGAATAATGTCAATTCATTTTTTTTAAAAAAATTCTTATTTCTAGGGGAGCTCTGGTGGCCTAGTGGCAAGGAGCTGCAACTACAATCCCAGAGGTGAACGGTTTGAATCCACCAGTTGCTCTGCCGGGGAAGGAGGGACAATCTCCTCCTGTACCAGTCAGATCTGATTTGACAGTACACACACACAAAAATAATAAAATAAAAAATTTAAAAAA
>NW_006399760.1:1993557-2015719 GCF_000299155.1 Elephantulus edwardii | reverse complement strand
ACACACACACAAAAATAATAAAATAAAAAATTTAAAAAAATTCTTATTTCTAATATTACTTAAGACAACAGTTATAAAGTTTTTCTGCCATGGAAAGCTCATTGCAAAGTTCAAAAGAAGTCATCTCCTTTATTCTTTTACATTTAAAAAAAGGTTCATCATGCCATCCATCTCAACACACACAGTTCAGTAACATTAATTATATTCAATCATTGCCATTTATCATTCCCAATTTTATTTTTCTATCACTCTTCCTTAACAATGTTCAAAGTTCAAAGTAAGCCAAAGTGTAGCCTGAATTAGGGCTCTGGTCCAGAAATGACACTCCAGCCACTATCTCAAAGGACAGCACAGGGTCATTTGTTACAAGTACATACTCAAACTGAACCATCTCTTCATTCTTTCATACTCAGTTTCTCATGTGTGAAATTATTTGAGTTTTTTAATTGGTTTTTTTGGTGGGTTGTTGGGTTTTTTTTTTTATAATATTCTCTACCTGTGACATTTATCAGATGATGAAAATAAAAGGCCAAATTTTTCTTTTTTATTCTTTCATTCTCATCGTGTTTCATACAATCATCCATATATGTTGTGTTTTATGTTATTAATTATAATGGATCTATGCAAGATCCAAGGGGGAATTGAAAAGTCAGGGTCAGCATAATAATTCCTTTTTTTAATATGTAATTTACCATTCATTTTTGCATTGTTTATCTGATTCTCCTTCTGCTGATCTTTTAAACAAGCAACTGTTAAAGCATTGAGGAGAAAATCTATTTTGATAACTGGTTACTTGGAGTAAATGATCAAGCATTGTTGTTGTTGTTGTTGTTATGTGCCATCGAATCACTTGGGACTCATAGCGACCCTATGTACAAGAGCTCAATACACTCTTCTACCCTGTGCCAACCTAGGCATCTCAAATGCACTTATTCCCACCTCTCTAGTCACAGAATCAATCCATCTCATCAAAGGTCTTCCTCTCCTTCGCCACTCCCCCCTCTGCCAAACATGATTTCCCTCTCCAAGGACCAGTTCCTCCTTACAACATGCCCAAAATATGTCAGACGAAGGTTCAGAATCCTTGGCTCCAGGGAACATTCTGGCTTCGCCCTCTCCAGGACAAACCTGTTTGTTCTCATAGCAGTCCACGGTATATTCAACACTCTTCTCTAGCACCACAGCCCAAAGGCATCAATTCTCTTTCTATCAACCCTAGTCATTGTCCAACTCTCTGATGCATAGCACATAATTGCGAAGACTATAGCCCGGATCAGGTGCACCTTAGTCTCCAGTCTGACATCGTTGCTCTTCAGTACTCTTGCGAGGTCCCTCACAGCCAACTTTCCCAATGCAATTTATCTCTTGATTTCCTGACTGCTGTTACCAAGAGTGTTGACCGTGGAGCCAAGTAAACTAAAACTGTTAACTATCTCAATCTCCTCACCATCCATACTGATGCTGCCAATTGGCCCAGTGGTTAGAATCTTTGTTTTCTTAATGTTGAGCTTCAGTCCATATAGGAGGCTGTAGTCCTTGACCTTCTGCAGCAAGCACTTCAGGTCCTCCTCAGTTTCAGCAAGCAGAGTTGTGTCATCTGCATAATGCAGGTTGTTGATGATTCTTCCACCAATCCTGATGCCACATTCCGCTTCATATAGCCCAGCGTCTCGGATGATCTGTTCTGCATACAGATTGAAAAGGTATGGCCACAGACTACATCCCTGACGAACCCCCTTCTTGATTTTGAACCATGTAGTGTCTCCTTCCTCTGTTCTGCAACTGCCTCTTGGTCCAAGTATAATTTTCGCATTAGCACAATCAAATGTTCTGGGATTCCCATTCTTCTCAAGCATTGCTATAATAAGGATAATGCAGAAAGCAAGAGATCACTTATGAATATAATTACTCCTTCTCGTATAGAAGAAAGAGATTGCTAGCTAACCTTAACATTTTCTGCACCAATGAATTATGTCTACCAAGAACTAGAGAGGAGTGGTGATAAGTCAATCATCTGCTCTGCTACTATGTCTTCTCCATAGGCTGCATACTGGGGATAAAATTTAGTGTTGTTCATAGTATTGAGTTGCTAGCCCAAAGGTTATGTGTCATTAGCCATTCAAATCTACCAGTGGTTCCACAGGAGAAAGATGAACATTCTCCTGCTGTACAATTTATGACATCAGAAACCTGCTGGAGGGTCATCTATGAATCAATTTTGACCCAATGACA
This sequence comes from Elephantulus edwardii, assembly GCF_000299155.1. NCBI lineage: Eukaryota > Metazoa > Chordata > Mammalia > Macroscelidea > Macroscelididae > Elephantulus > Elephantulus edwardii. The sequence goes on along the minus strand of NW_006399760.1, from coordinate 2,013,487 downwards.
ATGAATTTAAGATTTAAATTGTTTGTATTTTCATTTTTGCATATTATTTCACATCAGCTGGCGATAAATGAAAGGTCAATCAAGCATTCATTATTCTGCTAGTTGATTGTCATTAAGATCGGTCATTTTCCATAAAAGAGAAGCCTAAAATTTTGGTCATTGCAGTTTTATTGAGGTAGTCCAGGGGGTTGCACTGCTAACCAGAAGAGCAGGGAGTGCTGTTTGTCCACCGGGAGTGGCACAGATAACCAGAATAGTAGGAAGCCCTGATAGTCCAGGGAGTAGCACTGCTAACTAGAAGTGCATAGAGCCCTGGTAGTTCAGGGAGTTGCAATGCTAGCCAGAAGAGCAGGGAATTCTGTTAGTCCAGGGAGTAGTACTGCTTTCCAGAAGAGAAGGTAGTCAGCAGGGAGTGGCACAACTAGACAGAAGATGACAGAACACTGGTACTCTATAGGGAGTGGCCCTGCCAGCCAGAATATCAGAGAACACTGGTTATACGCAGGGAGTGGCACTGCTAGCCAGAAGAGCAGGGAGCCCTAGTAGTCCAGGGAGTGGTACTGCTCTCAAGAAGAGCAGAGATCACTAGAAGTCCAGGGAGTGGCCCTGCTGGCCAGAATAGAAGAGAACACTGCAAGTATGCAAGGAGTGCCACTGCTAGTCAGAAGTGCAGGGCGCATTGGAATGCCAGGGAGTTACACTGCTAACCAGAAGACCAGAGAGCCTGTTAGTCCAGGGAGTGGCACTGCTAGTTAGAAGAGCAGGGCATGCTGATAGTCCAGGGAGTGGTACTGCTAGCCAGAAGAGCAAGGAGCACTGGAGGTACAGGGTGTGGAACTGTTATCCAGAAGATCAGGAAGCCCCGGAAATCCAGGCAGTGGTAATGCTAGCCAAAAGAGCAAGGAGCTCTGGTAGTCCAGGGACTGACATTGCTACCCAGAAGAGCAGGGAACTCTGGTAGTCTGCATGGAGAGGCACTGCTAGGCAGAAGAGCAGGGAGTGCTGGTAGTCCAGGGAGTGGCACTGCTCTCCAGACGACCAGTGAACTCTGGTAAGCTTAGGAAATGGCACTGCTAGCAAGAAGTGCAGGGAACACTGGTAGTTTGCATGCAGCGGCCCTGCTAGCCAGAATAACAGGAAACACTGGAAGTATGCAGGCAGTGGCACTGCTAACCAGAAGAGCAGGTAGCACTGGAAGTGTGCAGAGAGTGGCACTGCTAGCCAGAAGAGCAAGGAGAACTGGAAGTCCAGGGAGTGGCACTGCTAACCAGAAGTCAGGGAGTCCTGGTAGTCCAGAAAGTGGCAATGCTAGCCAGAAGAGCACAGAGCTGTGGTAGTCCAGGGATTGACACTGCTGGCCAGAAAAGCAGGGAGCTGTGGTAGCCCACAGAGTGGCACTGCTAGCCAGAAGAGCAAGGAGCACTGAAAGTCCAGGGTGTGGCATTGCTATCTAGAAGAGCAGGGAGAACTGGTAGTCCAGGGAGTAGCACTGCTAACCAGAAAAGCAGGGAGCACTGAAAGTCCAGGAAGAGGCAATGCTAGCCAAAACAATAGGGAGCACTGGAATTTCACAGGGATTGACACTGCTAGCTATAAGAGCAGGGAGCTCTGGTAGTCCAGGGAGTGGTCTGCTAACTAGAAGAGGAGAGAGCTTTGTATTCCACATGGAGTGGCCCTGCTAGCCAGAATAGCAGGGAGCACTGGAAATTCACAGGGAGTGGCCTTGCTAGCTAAAATAGCAGGGAGCACTACAAGGATGCAGGGAGTGGCACAGCTACCTAGAAGAACATGGAGCACTCAAAGTTCAGGAAATGGCAATGCTAGGCCGAATTGTAGGGAGCACTGGTAGTCCAGGGAGTGGCAATGTTAACCAGAAGAGCAGGGAGCTCTGGTAATCCAAGGAGAGGCACTGCTCTCCAGAAGAGCAGAGAATGCTGTTAGTCTGCAGGCAGTGGCACTGCTAACCAGAAGAGCAGGGAGCACTGCTAATCTGCAGGGAGTGTCTCTGCTAGCCAGACTAGCAGGGTGCACTAGAAGTACCCAGGGTGTGGCACTGCTTGGCCAAATTGCAGGGAGCCCTTGTAATTCAAGGAGTGGCACTGCTAAAGTTCTGGTAGTCTAGGGAGTGGCAATGATAGCCAGAACAGCAGGGAGTGTTGATAGTCCAGGGAGTGGCACTTCTAGGCAGAGGAGCAAGTAATGGTGCTATTCCAGGCAATGGCTCTGCTTGGTAGAAGAGCAGGGAGCCCTGGTAGTCCAGGGAGGGGTAATGCTAGTCAGGAGAGCAATCAGATCTGGTAGTCCAGGGAGTGACACTGCTCTCCAGAGTAGCAGGGAGCTCTGGTAGTCTGCCGGGAATGGCAATGGTAGACAGAAAAACAGGGGGCAGTGCAAGTAAACAGGGCGTGGCCCTGCTAGTCAGAAGAGCAGGGAGCATTGGACGTCCAGGAAGTGACACTGCTACCCAGAAGGACAAGGAGCACTGGTAGTCAGTGTGGAGTGGCACTTCTGGCCAGAAAAGCAGGTAGTGCTGTAATCCAGGGAGTGGCACTGCTCTGTAGAGGAGCAGAGAGCTCTGGTAGTCTGTAGGGAGTGGCACTGTTAGCCAGAAGAGAAGGGAGTTCTGTTAGTCCACAGGGAGTGGCTCTGATAGCCAGAATAGCAGGGAGCACTGGAAGTCCATAGGGAGTGGCCTTGCTAACTAGAATAGCAGGGAGCACTAGAAGTACAAAGGGAGTGGCACTGCTGGCCAGAAAAGCAGAGAGCTCTGATAGTCTCCAGGGAGTAGCCCTGCTAGCCGGAAGAGCAGTGAGCATGGCCCTGCTACCCAGAGCAGGGAGCTCTGGTAATCTGCAGGGAGTGATCCTACTAGCCAAAGTGCAGAGAGCACTGGTAATTCAGGGAGTGGCACTGCTAGCCAGAAGAACAGGGGGAGCATTAATCTAAGTATAGGTTCCTTATAAGCAGAAACAAATGTTCTGGGATTCCCATTCTTCTCAGAGTCAGTCACAATTTGTTTTGATCTATAATGCGAAATGCTTTGCATAGTCAGTGAAACACATGTAGCCATTCCGTTGGTGCTCTGTTTTCAACCAAGATTCATCTGACGTTAGCTATAATATCCCTAGTACCACTGCTCTTCTAAACCCAGCCTGCACATTTGGCAGTCCTCTGTTGATGTGCTGTTCCAGTGGTGGATAATCTTCAGCAGAATCTTGCTTGCATGTATAAAGTTATAATGCGTATGAGGTATTGTGTGGGACAGAGTGTACATGGATAAAGTGCAGTAAGTGTGATTATAAGCAAATAATTTTTTTAAAGGTTGAGGGGGATGGAAAAAATGTATGATATAAATGAACACTTAATATTGTCTATTTAGGAAGCGTGTGGTTCTACCTTTTGTCAATTCTTAATTTGGAGTACTAAAAGGGAAGATTTGCCCTGGAAATCAACTTGTTAAAAGTAGAATTTGGTACGGGGAGTTGGGGCAAGGTCAAGGGGAAAGACTAAGTCCTACCCAGTACTTTGAGGAGAACTGCATTTGAATGGGCTTGTAAATCCTCAATGGACTGTTGATGGGAGAGATTCACATCTGAAAAAAGGGCAAGCAGGAAAGGAGAGAAGGAAACAGAAAAAGGAAAGGAAGAGCTATTTTTTAATAACTAGAACAAGCTGTTTGGCTTCTGAGGCAGGGGAAACTTGGTGCCCCTCAGACACCACCTCCAAGAGAAGTGTGGACTCCTGAGCTTGCAGCTGATGCCCATTTGAACCTCGCCACAGACGGCGGGGGATGAGCTGACCAGAACCCAGCCAGATGAAGAGAGGATGATCCTTGCTGTGAACTAGGGTTGATTGCTGCAACGTAATAGCTTGCTCTGGACTGGACATTGCTTATGGATGCAGATGCTCAAAGTTTCCAAGTGGAACAGAGGACCCTTTAGCAAAAAGGATATGCTTTTCTCCTCAGAGCACTGGTCTAACAGGGATGGGCAAATCAGCAGCAATTGGCTATCTAAAAGGGGCTTATCAGGGCGTGAAGCATGAAGTAGCTGGCTTACAGGATTTCAGAAAACTAGCTCTTGGTGGGATGGTTATAAGAGAGGAAAAAGAAACCCCACAACATAAACAAATAAAATATAATGTAAATGAAGAACTATATGGAACACAATGTACATGCATGAAACACAATGAGAATGAATGATGGAAATACTAATACTGATTTTTAAAAAAGACCAAGTCACTGAGACACACTCCTTGACACCAGCATCCCCAGTCTCAGGCCCTCCAGACCAGGCCTGGACCACCAGAGAGGAGTGTGCCTTCTGAAAAACCTATGAAACTGGTGCCTCTGCTGTCACTGACTCAGGGAAGCCTTGAGGGTGAGTAGGAAACTGGGCTCCAAAGAGTTGCCAAACCCACTCCCATCAAGTACATCCCAACACAGGTACCTTTTGTAGGGTTTCAGAGGCTCAGAATCTTTATGAGAGGAGAAGACTTCTCATCTTTCTCCCTCAGAGCCTTTGATGGGTTGGAAACAATGACTTTTCTGTTAGCAGCCCATTGTAACATGTTTTGTCACCTTATAAGATTTGCAGCGGGTCAGTTTTTCAGAAGGCAAGCCCCAAGTCTTTCTTCTAAGGGTCCACAGAAAACTCCAATACGACCCAAGGACTCCCAAATAAATATGAACCCCAAAATGTCACTGACATTGAGCCACTTCCATCCCCAAAACACCCTTCATTGGGTTTCTGAAGCTGTAATTTTTATGAGAGGGGACCATCTAATTTTTCTCCCTTGGAGCAGCTGATGGATTTGAATGCCCAATCTTTCAGTTAATAGCAGGACACATATCATACTACCTCCAGGGGTTTAAGAGTAACTCTGGAAAAGTCTTCAAGTCATTAAGGAGGCTGGGCTTTTTGAAGAGGAATGTAGCATCAGTATTGAAGGAAGACTCATCAACAATCTATGTTATACAGACATACACTCTGCTTGCTGAAACTGAGGAGGGCCTGAAATGTTTGTTGCAGAAGGTCAAAGACTGTAGTCTTTATTATGAATTGAAGCACAACATCAAGAAGACAAAGATTCTCACCACTGTGCCAAGTGGCAGCACCATGATAGGGGGAGAACAGACTGAGGTTGTTAACAATTACAGATTGCTTGGGTCCACAATTAGCACTCAGGCACCAGAAGTCAGGAAATCAAAAGATGAACTTCACTGAGAAAATCTTATGTCAGGGACATCTCCAGAGTGCTGAGAAGCAATGATGTCAGTCTAAAGCACCAGAGAGCTGGACAATGACAAATGATGACAACAGAAAAATAGATACCTTTGAGTTGTGGTGCTGGAGAAGACTCTTGAACTTACCATGGACCACCAAGAAAACAAATGGGTCTTGTCTTGGAGAGGGTGAAACCAAGTTTTTCCTCGGAGGCTAGGATTTTGAAGGTCCATCTCACATACTTAGGGCACGTGGTCAAGAGGAAGGATGGAGGGGCAGCAAAGGAGAGAAAGACTATGGATGAGATGGATTTATATAGTAACTGGGGCAGTGGGGGTAGGTGTGTTGGAGTCAATGAGACTGGCTCAGGACAGAGCAGGATCCTGCTGTATGAAGGGTTGTTATGAGTCACAGTCTACTCAATGACACTTCAGAACAACACTTTTCTAAGAATGAAGTTTTTTCCCCAGGACCAGACCCTTCAGCACTATGACAACCTGCACAAATTCTATGCCATCCTTGCTTTGACAGAGCCCTCTAGCTGCACTTCCTCCAACACAGAGTTGTTTGTTCTCTTAGAGTTCCATCATATGTTCAATACGCTTTCCCATCACCACAGCTCAAAGCCCTTTCCCATCACCACAGCTCAAAGCCATCCACACATCTTCCATCTTCCTTATTTGTTATCCAACTTTTATATGCATGTAAATACTATGGCTTGTGCAAGACCTACCTTAAGTCTGTAAGAAGACATCCTTACTTTCAGCATTTAAAAAGGACCTTAACAGTAGACTATCCCAGTGCAGAATGTCTTTTGATTTCTTTTTTTAAATTTATTTTAATGAAAGTTTACAGAGATTCTGAATTTCTATTCATTCACAGTTGCACACTTTCCTCCCTGCCCATTTGTCCCTCCAATTTGCTCTATTCTTTGAAAAGAAAAAGGAAAAAATTTATTGTTATACAATATCAAACTCCCCAGTCCACTCCAGTATACAACTGTCATTCTGGACTCTTGTCATGACAATAATACCTAATCATCTATTCCTCCAAAACAGTTCTCTCCCTCATCTATTTCAATGCAGCATACATTATTTATCCTCTCGTACTTTACCCCAACTCCAATGTCAGTACTACTTTACAAGGGTGGCACTATGCACATTTGTCCTTTTGTGACTGAGATATTTCACCCAGCATAATGTCCTTGAGGGTCACCCATTTTGTATAATATTGCATGAGTTCCTTGTTTTTCAATGCAGCATAGTATTGCACTGTGTGAATATACCACAGCTTCTCTATCCATTCGTTTGTTGATGGGCACTTGGGTTGTTTCCAACTCCTTGCTATTGTGAACAAAGCCATAGTAAACATAGGTGTGCATATATCTGCTTGGATGACAGTTTTGGCTTCTTTAGGGTATACTCCCAGTAGTGGAATTATTGGGTCAAATGCAATTTCTATTTCTATATATACAGTCTTTGATCTTTATCAGTAAATGCTTTATTACCTTTCCCTTTCTGCAAGCAAGATTGTATCATTTGAGTTTTCTTCCAATACTGGTGCCACATTGCTCTTTATATAGCCTGTCCTCTTGGGTTATTTACTCATTGTGCAGACTGAGTGATGTCATAGAAACATACAATCCTAATGCAGACTTTTTCTGATTTTAAACCAGATTCTACATTAGCACAGTAAAGTGTTTTGGATTCCAATTTTTTGCAATGTAATTTTTAACTTGTTATAATATACTCTGTTGTACACCCTTCCCAATTTTGAACCATGCAGTGTTTCCTTGCTCTGTACCATCAAGTCTCCTGCGATTCAAAGCAGCCCTATGTACAACAGCCCTAAACTCTCTTGTAACCTGTGCCAATCTCACTGTTCCAACACACCTACCCCCATTACCCCAGTCACCGAATCAATCCATCTCATGGAGGGTCTTCCCTTCCTGCACTGTGCCTCCACCCTCCCACTCATGACGTCCCTCTCCAAGGACTGGTCCCTCCTTGCAACATGTCTAAAGTAAGTTAAATGAAACTTGAGAATCCTTGCCTCCCAGGAACAGCCTGGTCTCACCCTCTCCCGCATGAACATGTTCTCTTATATGTTAAAAATATCACAAATATTAATGCTGAAGATTATTCAAAAATGACTGGAATGGTACACTGACAGAGAACTATGAGAAACACAAGCTGGGTTTAGAAGATGCCGTGGCACTAGGGTCATCAAAGCCAATGTCAGATGAATCTTGACTGAAAGTAGAGAGTACCAGAGGAATGACTATTTGTGTTTCATTGACAATGTAAAGGAATTTGGCTGTGTGGATCATCACAAATTGTAGCTAATCTTGAAAAGAGTAGTAATCCTAGGGCATTTAATTGAACTCATGTGAAACCTATACTTGGACCAGGAAGCAGTTCTCAGAACAGAGTAAGAAAACACTGAATGGTTCAAAATCAGGAAAGGTGTGTATGAGGGATGTGTCCTGTCTCCATATCATTTTAATCTATATGCAGAACAGATCATTCAGGGGCCTGGGCTTTATGAAGAGGAATGTGGTATCAGGATTGGAGGAAGATTCATCAACAACCTACGTTATGCAGATGATATGACCTTGCTTGCTGAAACTGAGGACCTGAAATATTTGCTGCAGAAACTCAAGGGCTGTAGTTTTCAACCGAGATGGAAGCTCAACATTAAGAAAACAAAGACTTTCACCACTGGGCCTATTGGCAGCACTATGATAGATGGAGATGAGATTGAGATTGTTAACAATTTTAACTTGCTTCAGTCCACAATCAACACTCTTGGCACCAGAGATCATGAAATCAAAAGAAGAGTTGCTTTGGCAAAATCTGCTGTCTGAGACTGCTCTAGAGTGCTGAAGAGCAGCAATGTTGGTCTAGAAACTAAGGTTCACCTGATGCAGGCCATTGTCTTCACAATTACTTGCTAAGCATCAGAGAGCTGGACAATGACTCAGGATGATAGAAGAAGAATTGATGCCTTTGAGTTGTGGTGCTGGAGAAGAGCATTGAACATACCATACACTGCCAAGAGAACAAAGATATTTGTTCTGGAGTAGGTGAAATCAAACTATACCTTGGAGGCAAGGATTTTAAAGCTCCATTTCATGTACTCTGGGTCTGTTGCCAGAAGGGGCTAGTCCCTGGAGAAAGACATTATGCTTGGAAGGGTTGGGGGGGGGGGCGCACAGTGCAGGAAAAAGACCCTGGATGAGATGAACTTACACAGCACCTGGGGTAGATGTATCAAAGACAGTGAGGCTGTTTTAGGATAGGGCAGGCTTCAGAGCTATTGTGCATAGGGTCGTTATGAGTGGCCCGCAACTTGACTGCACATGACAACAACGATTTAGGTATTAAGAACTTTGGTCTAGTGACCCCAAACTACTTACACTAAAGTATCATATGCTTCTCTTACAATTCTTTATAGATTTCTCACCAGATTTTCATATTCTGATTAAATCTCATTCAAATCAGTGCCATCTAGCTGGAACCAACTCATAGCTAAGCATCAAGCAGGTTTGCAGAGGCTATTTTCAGAAATTGTCCATCTTTTGCCCATGGAATCAATGCAGTGATTAATTCGAACCTGTAGAGAGGCAAGGATTCTGAAGCTCCATTTTATATACTCTGGGTTTATGGACTAAACCACCTGCACTCCCTATATTCTGATTATTAGTAGGATAATCTTAGTTGCTAGCGCTGCTCACGTGATAGCAGGCTATCGTGCTTACATTAAATTCATAGCTCTTACCACTGGAGAAATCCTGGGTGGTGCAAATGGTAAATGTGCTTGGCTGCTTCTGAAGTTAGAGATTCAATTGTACTCCCAGGCACTTCCTAAGAAATGCCTGGAAATCAACTCCTGAGAAAATTAGTCCTACAATGCCCCAGAACACAGCCGAGTTCTCATGAGTCAGAACTGACGGCTGAATAATGTTCGTCATCGATGAAGGAAACAGTTCCAACACACTAAATAGGCAGGGATATTTATTTCCACCAACACTTGAGAAATGAGAGAGCATTCAATAGGAATTTCTCCATTAGCTAAACAATAAGGGGAAAATAGACACTTTATGAGAAGTGTGTTGTTCATATTATACTTACGTGAATGGAGGAGGAAGTTTCTTTCTTCAAGGATAAATAATTTCAAAATCCCATAAGAGAGAAAGAAATGTTAAGTATGTTTGTTCTCACATTCCAAATGAAAAAGACAAGCCCATGAGATGAATTAACTTTCTCAAGGTCAAAAACAGATAATTAGAATAATGAAGTTATTCTAGATCTACCAACACTCAGGTAACACATAACAACAACAACACCACCAACACTCAGGTTTGATAAACACTAAAATTATTTTTTTAAAAAAAACAATTAAGTTGTTTTTGAGTCATGAGTCATTCAAACTCCATGATTAATTTTATTGTTCCTAGTTGCTGATGTTAGATGGATCTTGGCTGAAAGCAGAGAATACCAGAAGAATGTCTATCTGGGTTTCATTGATTATGCAAAGGCATTTGACTGTGTGGATGATAACAAACTGTGGCTGACTCTGAGAAGAAAGGGAATCCCAGAACATTTAATTGTGCTAATACGAAACCTATACTTGGACCAAGAGGCAGTAGTCAGAACAGAGCAGGGTAACACTGCATGGTTCAAAATTGGGAAGGGTGTGCGCCAGGGATGCATCCTGTCTCCATACCTTTTGAACATGTATGCAGAGCAGATTATCCGAGAGGCTGGGCTCTATGAGGAGAATTGTGGCATCAGGATTGGTGGAAGGTCTATTAACAATCTCCGTTATGCAGATGACACAATCCTGCTTGCTGAAACTGAGGAGGACCTCACGCACTTGCTGCGAAGGGTCAAGGACTGCAGCCTTCAGTATGGACTAAGGCTCAATGTCAAGAAGACAAAGATTCTCGCCACTGGACCAATTGGCAGCATCAGGATGGATGACGAAGAGATTGAGAGTGTTCACAGCTTCAGTTTGCTTGGCACTACAGTCAACACTCTTGGCACCAGCAGTCAGGAAATCAAAAAGCGTATCGCGATGGGAAAGTCTGCTGTTAGGGACCTCTCTAAGGTACTCAGGAACAACAGTGTCTCTCTGGAGACTAAGGTGTGCCTGATACAGGCCATGGTCTTTGCAATCACTTGTTATGCATCAGAGAGTTGGACAATGACTAGGGAGGACAGAAGGAGAGTGGATGCTTTTGCGCTGTGGTGCTGGAAAAGGGTACTGAATGTACCATGGACTGCCAGGAAAACAAACAGATTCATCTTGGAGAGGATTAAACCAAGCTACTGCTTGGAGGCAAGGATTCTGGGGCTTCGTGTGACATACTTTGGACATGTTGCCAGGAGGGACGGGTCCTTGGAGAGGGACATCATGCTTGGGAGGGTGGAGGGACAGCGCAGGAGGGGAAGACCCTCTATGAGATGGACTGATTCTGTGACTGGGGTGATCGGGATGGGTGTGTCAGAGGCGGTGTGGTTGGCGCAGGATAGAGCAGGGTTTAGGGCTGTTGTGCATAGGGTCGTTATGAGTCGGAAACGACTCCACGGCACATAACAACAACAACAACAACAACAGTTGCTAAATCAGATTCATGGCAATCCCATGTATGCAGAGCAGTTTTGGTGTGTTTTTTCTTTTGTTATTGTTTTTGTTGTGAAACGTAGAGTCAGAACAGATATATAGCTGACCCTCCAGTGGGCTTTCAGAGGCAGATTAATTGAAGCGGAGGAGACTGCCCATCCTTCTTTCATGGAGCCCCTGATGGCCTCAAATCTCAAGCCTTAGAGATTGCAGAGCAGCTTCTTCCCACTATGCCACCTGAGGGGTGTCCTTAAATTTGCAGAGGACGCTGAAATAGGTTGGGAAGGGTGGTGAGAGCAAGGAGCATGCTACCACCCTCCTCCTCTTCCTCCCTCCACCCCCTTCCTCTTCCTTCTGCCCTCTTCTTTGTTACCCCAACCCAGCAGCAACCTGAGCTATGTTCTCCCAGTCTTTTTTGCCACTAGCAGATTCTTCAAAGCCATTGGGCAGAAGTGACAAGGGGTGTTGGTGAGGTGCTTGCCACTCAGCAGAGGGTGAGGAAGTCTGAGATCTGCAGTTTGTTCACAAACTTCCATAAGATCGAGTCTCTCTGGGTCATACAACCTCCACCAAGAACTGAGATAATTGTATTAGCTTTGCTTGAGTGCTGGTGTTCAGATGACAAGTTCTGGACTTGATGCAGGATGCAGGCCAAGGAGCAAAAAGAGCCTTCATCCAGTTGCCCAGAGCATGATTCCACTTGTTACACGGGGATTGGGCTGTCTGGGGGAAGTCACTTTACCTGAGGATCCATTTCTGGTTTTCAAAATGACAGGGAGCGGAATGCCTCTACTCAGTTAAAAAACACTGAAGGTCAATAGAGATGTTTCTGAGGTGGGAAATGCAGGAAAGTGTAATAGACAGAACAGAACCATGGTGGGAGAGTGAGGAGTGAGTGCTCACAGATTTATCATATGCTGATAATAAAACCAAGGTCTCCATAGTGAGGGAAAACAAACCAGTCAAAGACTGATGCAGCCATTTCCTAGGTAACACCTCAGCCAGCCTTGAAAGTCACCACAGTGTATGTAGGAGCCTAAAAGCAAACACTGTCCCTGCTCCCCAGCCAACAGAAGGCACTTCTGGGTGCTTCCAACAATGCATGGCAGCGGCATGTCTCAGCAGAAGCTCCTCTGGCTGCCTCTGGTAACAGTTGATATATTTAGACGACTATTAACATTTTTACTATCAGACACTTGGTCTTCTTATTGCTCTACTTATAATTCACATTTTAGTGATGCTGTCAGTACCCCATGGTATGTGAATTTAGGGTCTACAGGCAAGAAAACAAAGGCTGAGCTCTCGGCAACTTCAAATATGTACCCAGTATGGATCTAGGCAGCACTCTTATCGGGCTTACAAGCATGGGGTCACTTTGGAGCCAGGCTCTGTATCCAGATCCTTCAAACTGTATATATTTAAAGCATGCAGCTTGGTCAGCTGTGTCCTACATTTATACCAATGAAACCATCACTAGAAGCAAGATACTATTTCCACAACCTCTGAGAGTTTCCTCATGTCTCCTTATAATCATTTCTCTTCTTCATCCTCAGGCAAACACTCTACTTTTCGCTATATATTAGTTTGTATAAAAATTTCTCTAGACATGGAAGGATATGAACAGAACTTCTTCTGAACATTTTCTTTTGTTCAGCCTCATTATTTTGCAAGTCAGATCCATCCACATTATTGAACTGATCAACGGTGCCTTTTCAAAAAATTACCAAGTAGATACTGGCTTAGGACAGAGCAGAGTCAGAGCTAGTTTACATATGGTCTCTATGCATCACAGGTGACCTTCTAGCACAGAGTAACAAGAGCATGACAATGAACACACCACAATTTTCCTGCCCACAATTGAGTGCAATTGGGCAATTGAGTTGCTTCCAGTTTTGATGGTTGTTTTTATTGTTAAGTGCCGTCAAACTGTAGACGACCCATAATGACCCTATGAACGAAAGACCTGTACACTTGTATAACTTTCATCATTTCTCCGTGTTCATAGAGTTCCCAGAGGCAAGCTATTTCAGAAGTGGATGCCACTCCTGCCTCCAAACTTGTTTTAAGGGGGGAGCTCCACCAAATAATGTCCACCACGGGTAACTATCACATTTGACATATCAGTGTCACAGTGTTCAGCATCACAGCAACTACAAGTTACCTCTGTACAAGAAATGGACAGACCAGGGTTATATGACCTAGAAGAATATTTGACCAAAAACAATTAAAACCAGGCTTGAGGGCCACAGACTCAAATCGCCCATCTTTGGCTTGGTACCATCACTTTCGGCCCACTAGGCCAACTGAATTTAGTTTTGACTACTAGAAATAAAAGAGTAATAAACATTTGTAGAAGAATCTTTTTACAAATATGTATTTTCATTTCCTCTGGACAAACAGCTAGAAATGAGAAGACTAGGCCATACATTAAATGTATGTGATTTTTAATGGAACTTCCAAATTATTTTTCAAAGTGGTTACAAGTTCCATTTCACTCTGACCGCCAGTGTATGAGCAGCAGATGTTCCACGTGTTCTGTTTCAATTTTAGACATTTTAATGAACATGAAGTGGCAAGTTGTGGTTCCTTTAATTTGTAGTTCTCTGTTGACAAATAATTTATAGCATTTTTTCCATTTTTTAATTAACTGTTTATCTTCTCTTCTGAATTGTCAATATAAATCTTTTCTCTATTTTCTTATTGGGTTGTTTGTCTTCTTTTACCCAGCTCTAGTAAGTAGATCTCTACACATTATGGATTGAAATCTCTTGTCTCATGAACACCCTGTTTGTTTTTTTAACAGTGTCTTTGGGAGAAATAAGATTTTTTTTTCCCCTAATGAAATCCAATTTATCAATACTATCTTATATTGTTCATGCTTTTTGTGGTGTGATGAAGTAAACTTTGTCTATCCAAGGTTACAAAGATCTTCTCTTACTTGTTATCCCAGAAGTTTAAGTACCAAGTTTTACTGCAAAGTCACCAGAGTTTCACCTAACTAAAACAGAACAGAAATCCCCTCCCTTGTGATTTATATCCTATGAAAACTCGTTGGTGGATCAGCTATGAGAGTTCTGAGTCAAGATCAAAGAGCTGAGTTGATAAACCCACCAATCTCCTGTGTTTTCTCTATGAGAAAGCTGAGCATCAGGAAGGCTCTTGCCCATGCTCACAAGGTCAGGGAGGTCCACCCTCCAGCAGGTCTGCCACCAATCCACATCCCTCACACCACGCTGAGCTGCTTCTCAAAGCACTTCCTTCCATGTGCTCCATCCACCCCATGACACCTTATTCCCATTGGCTGGCTGAATCTTTTCTCCCCCTCACACCATCAGGAATTTTTTGTATACAAAATTCAGATAAATTATGTTTTAGTCATGTACTTTTTGTTTCCCGCATTCATTCATTCACATTGTGTTTCATATGATCATTTGCAAATACTGTGTTTTATAAAATTAATCACCACTGATCAATGCTCATTATTGGTTTGTTTTTTCATATTCCCACTAAGTCTTTACTATTTCTTTTTAACTCCTCTCTCTGCCTACCAAAATCAATGACCCTGTGAATTCCCTCCCTCTATACTCTCAGCACCCCCACCACTCCTCCCTTTCTTTCTTTGGATTTTTATTCTCATCTTACTAGTTATTGTTCTATTTTGAGAAAAGTGGCCTTATGCAGTATTTGTCCTTATAAGACTGAGTTACTTCACTCATCATATTGCTCTCCAGCCTCCCCCATGTTGATGTTATTTTGTAATGCTTTATTAATAATATAGTGTTTACACAGCGTCTCTCTCCTTGGGCACTCAGAATTCTGTGCATCAGCTCCTTAGTCCCTGGAGGCCACTCACCAGACCTGAAACTCCTTTTATTCTCTATTGTAAGGGGGGTGGCAGGGTGAGGAGATAGATGTTCTATAAGCATAAGTAGTCAAAATGCAGAGTCAAGGACTAAGAGGCTCCCCCAAGGTCGCCCAAGTGGTATGAAGTTCCCCCCTAAATAGAATACAAGTATTCTGATGCCCAGTGCCCAGCCCTGGTTAGCTATCTGGTCACTCAAAGGCAGGAGGGACATGTGCGTCACAGCTTCACACTGCCTGCACCTTGGGACTGCCACAGTCTCAGGACACAGAGAGGATCTCAGTCAGGAGAATGCACTGCAAATGCAGTCCGTTCTGAATGGGCAAATTCTGAAACTTCTGTGTGCACGTGTGTGTGTGTGTGTGTGTGTGTGTGTGTCTTTTGGTTTCTTGATTGTTATTAGCATGGTGTGGCCTAGTGACAAGAAGCTGAGCTGCAATCCCATTCAGAGTGGACTGTTGATGATTCTTCCTCCAATCCTGATGCCACATTCTTCTTCATACAGTGTAGCCTTGCCAATGATTTTCTGAGCATACAGACTAAATAGGTATGGAGAAAGGATACAGCCCTAGCTTGCCAGGATCTAACAACAATAATTCACTAGATGTGTTCTGTTAATTTAAATAAGGTCACAAATCAAAATTCTTATAGAGGCAAGAGAAGGGAAGGGGAAAAAATGGTAATGAATGGGTATGAGCCATCTCCCATTCTCTATAGCAGTTAACACAGTCCCCAGTCGGCACAAGACTTAGCCCCTTCCACCTTCTTCCTCTATCTTACTACCCACATTCCCTCCAATCTTAGCTCATTCCTCTTTTGCATTTTGTATTCTTAAATGTCTTACCTCCTTCTATGAATTTCCTGGGCTCTAGAGTCCATCTCCCCTGTGCATTAAGGTCCTCCTATCTCTTCACTATCTTCAACTTCATCTACTTGCTATATTGTGAAAAGTCATGATTGGAGAAGAGTGTGGGTGGGACCAATTGTGGTAAGTTCTGCAGGTGGGTGGCCCATACCTTCTCCATGTTAGGACTGTTAACCTCCCAAACATGTTGTTAGACACTGTAAAGCTAATGGTAACTCACAACAATCCTATGAGCAGCCAATAAAAATGTCTAAAGCCCAAAATACCTTACAAACCACTAACCCCAAACACGCCATCATTAAAAATGTCGTACTCAACAGAAGAGTCCTCTGCTTATAAGTATAATAAAATGCTGATTGACCAGAATGTAACCAACAGAAATCTCATTTAGATATAATTTTGTTTCTGGCTTTCACTTTAAGGACAAAAGCAACATGAGGAATCTGTTAAAAAATTAGATTCTAAAGCAGCAGATTTGAAAAGAATTATCTGTGTTTATGGACATGTTCCAGACTGCCTAATCCAACATGGTAGCCACTAGCAGCATGTGGCTGTTTAGCATTTCAAACATCGCTAATGCAATGAAAGAACTGAAAATTCAATAATACTTAGCTTTTATTTATTAAAATTTAAATAGCCACCTGGGGGTAACCACCATAATGTCAATTCAACCCCTATGGGTTGAGCTGAAGATACAGAAATCCTCAAGGAGTCCCAATAAAGATCTCATCATTTACTCTGTGTATGACAGGACACCAACAAAGGGGTGGGTCAAGAAATGACATGTCCTGCTCACATTCAAATACGTCTGTTCTGGTTGCTTTGATGAGAATGATGAGGACATGGAGGAGAACAAGGAGGAGTTAACTGCCATGGTCCTTTAATAGTCGAGGCAAGACCAGGTAAGGCTGGGCATGGGCAGATAGGGTCCACAGGTGCCTAGAAGACACTCAAGAACCCAATGCATATGTGCTGATACTCAATATGTTCTACCTAATGAAGTACGGAGTGGATTTCAAATGATTTCTTAAAAAAAATCATTCATTGTAAATTTCTGTATGTCACCAAAATCAGAAGATACAGATATCTTTCTATTTTAGGTACCTGGTATGTATGTATGTATTTATTTATTTATTTTCACATCAAAGAGTAATGCGCCTATGTTGTAACAATGTTTAAGGGTGGCACATGTCATACAAAAGCATGAACACCCAATCATCACACTCATGAACTGGAAAAGAATTGGCAACTAGTATTTAAAAGTGAATCACTGATATATGTTCAGTATTAGGTCAACTATCTCATGAATTTTAATTTTTATATGTTTTTACTAAATGTGAGACTGCTGAAATAACGTGTAGCATATATTCAGGCAGATTATCAAAGAGCCTATTACCAAGTCCTGTGTAAGCACATGGTAAAGAGCCTTTTTTCTCCCCCTATGCCCTATTCCTTGTTCATGGTGTATTCTTCCCTCCTACAGATGTGCACAAGCCACCTACTAAACATGAATAGACAGCTTGCCAAAGATGAGAATGAGGAAGATATTTGCCAAGGGACTATCATATGCCTAGAAGTCTGCTGAGCACTACGTAGCATGATAAGTCATGGTCCTTCTAGTCACAGAAAAATCTTTCTAGAGAAGTTGGCTGAGATTTGGGAGGACCAGAAGACGTTAGCTTGATAATAACAACTGAGAAGTGCATCTAAGGGAAGACACAGCCATGTCGAGATTCAATATCTGGCACATTTTCACTGACAAACTCTTCTCTATCAAGTTCTACTCTCCCGAATGAGCCTTGTAGATCTTCAAGGGAAGAACCTTCCTGACAGAGGGAAGAATGTGGCTGTGAGGAGGAACATCAAGACAGCCAAAGGGCCAAAGGGGAGTGAGAGATATGAAATCAGAAGGTAAGAGCTGATCCTGTAACGTATTAGAGGCCAGGGTAAGCATTCTACCATTTCCAGGGATCTGAAGTCACTGGGGGACTGTGATTGAGAACGGCATGGCACAACTCAGGTTTTGACAGGTTCATTGGCTGTTTGGCAAAAGGAGAAACAGGAGTTATTGCAGCATGTGGATGACAGAATGAAAAGTGAATCAGTTCAGGATGTAACAATGCAAGAGGCAAATCTTGAGTTATGTATTCCCAATGTTGGATTACCCAACAAACAAAGTAAGCACTGGCCTGCTGATGTTTACTTACTAATTCAGAGTGAACAATTCCACATCTAGATATGGCTGGAATCTATCTTTCTCCCACCTACGCAATACATTCTCACAGGATTGAAGTTGCTTGTTAAATTTATAATCCCTGACAAGGAATGAGTGCCCAGAAAGCAAGATAAGCAAAAGACTTTCTTATGCATACTTATCAGTCGGTGTGTTCTGAGTTAGGTTTGTGATCTGTTTGGGAAATTGAGTTGTCATTTCCTATATCAGAAAGATGGCAAGAGGAGCAGAATTTGTGAAGGAGAGAAAGAGTTCTGTAGATTCCCAGTCCTCAAGTCCACTCTAACTCACAGTGATCCTCCACTGCACTTCCAAGACTGTGAATTGTAACTTGAAGAAACTGCCTATCCTTCTCCTCAAGAGAGCTGGTGGATTTGAGCCTCCAGAGACATGTGACTTTTGGGTGAGCAGCACAACTAACCAAGGACTACGCTGCCAGTGTTCAGAGAGTTCAAGCTGGAGCAAGACAAGTGAGTGACGACTGTCAGATACTCAAGTAGGAATGCTGGCAGTGCAGCTGCAGACCAATGTTCAGAGAAAAATATCCAGGTGGAGGATACGTTTAAACATGAACTTGAGAGCTATACCTGTACAGATTTCATATGAGCATAATTAAGAGTTCTGGTATCCCCATTCTTCTCAATGTTGGCCACAGTTACCTTTGCATAGCCAACAAAGCACAAACAGACATTGTTCTGGTATTTTCTGCTTTCAGTCAGAATCCATCTGACATCAGTAATGATGTCCCTGGTACCACAACCTCTTTTTAAAAAAAATTTTTTTTTCATTTCATATTGGTTTGCATTCTTGCCTCCAAGGCACTATCTGACTGCACCCTCTTCAAGACATATCATACTTCGGGCAGGTTGCTAGGAGGGACTATTCCTTGGAGAAGGACATGATGCTGGGAAAGGTGGAGGATCGGTGAAGGAGAGAAAGACCCTCAACTAGATGAACTGACATGGTGTGTGCTGCAGTGGGCAGTAGTGTCAGGAAGTGTGAGGATGGTGCAGGATAGAACAGGGTTCAGATCTTTTGTTCACAGGGTCGCTATGAGCTGTACTAGACTCGATAGCACCTAACAACAACATTGGGTTGCATACAAAATTCATATACATTGTTGAGGTGTTAGATTAAAAGTTGGTTTTTTAAACTCATCTAATCTCTGTGCCCAGCTGCCTTAACTGCAGACACATAGTCTTGCAAATCATATCAGCTGTGAGATTAGGATCAGAGAAGAGTGTTTTTCATACAAGGCAGCAAGACTTGAGATGGGAAAGGTTTGAAGCAAAAGAGGAGGTGAGCAAGGCTTGTGATGGCAAGACCCCGGTGAGAGCAAGACCCTAGTAGTGGAGAGACTGTGGCATTGCTACAGAAAACTGTGCCAAGTTGTGACCTGAGGCTTCTTGCATTTGTGCTGGCCACAAGTAAAAGTTTTCGCTGTTCTTGCTGGATGGAGGCTAAAGGAAACATTGAATTATAACTGCTCTGAGGCAAACCCTGCTGGATGATTTGGATTTAAACACTTAACTGAAGCCTGATCCTGGACTAATTGAGGAATTGTGCCTTGGGACTGTTGGGCTAAAGCCTAGACTTGAATTTGCACTGGTATTCTTTGCCTCCTCTACTCTCCAACTTCCTTGCCTCATAAACTTCATTGTTGGTATCATAGCTGTGAGTCTGTGAGTCAGCAATGAACAAACAAAGCTCTTGCTGCTGGTGGAGCTCTACAGGAACCATGGGGCTGGGCTACTGGCTCTTCACATCCTTTCTATTCTGGGGAGGTGAGAGGCTGTGTGATTCTTACTCTCTCTTGCCCTTTCAGAGATGCTCATGGCCCTGTCCTCCTATGGCCCATTTTCTGCTACTTAGACACCCTTTCCTTCATTCATGCTGTGTTTCATACAATTATTCCCATATATTATGCTGTAGAAACACTCCCCCAAATCACTGATTGTACTACAATAAAGAATATAAAACCACTTATATCCAGAATTTATGAAATACTTGAACACCACAACAACATAAAGGTAAATAATCCAATAGAAAAATGGGCACAGGATATGAACAGGCACTTCACCGAAGACGACATTCAGATGGCTAACAAACACATGAAG
>NW_006399760.1:1990599-1992417 GCF_000299155.1 Elephantulus edwardii | reverse complement strand
AGAAGAACAAACTGGGGAGGAGGGTGGAGAGAATGGTGCGGCAATGAAGGAGTGAAAGCCCAGAATCCCTGTGAATGTTCATTGAAACTAATAAAATTTAATAATAAAAAAAAGAATATAAAACCACTATTTTCCTAATTAAAAAAAAAAGAAACACTCCCCCATTGAATTACGCCCACCATTACCTTGCTTTGTCAAGTTCCCACCAAATCTTTCTCATATCCTTCCCCTCCTCTCATTCACCCACAAAATTGCATGACTGTTATTTCCTCCCTGTTTATCCTCATCCCTCTGCTCCCCCTCTTTCCCCCTTGGATACCCATACACGTTTTACCAGTTATCCTATTTTTACAATAATGGTCTTATGTAGTATTTGTCCTTGTGAAACTGTGTTAATTCACTCAGCATAAAGCTCTCCAGTCTCTCCCACATAATGTAATAATTTAAAATCCCTGCTCCTGAGTGCTGTGTAATATTCCATCATGTGAATGTATCATATTTCTCAATCCATTTTGTTGTGGTTAGATATTTGAGCTGTTTCCATGTTCTTACAATGGTGAATAGTGCTTCTATAACCTTGGTGTACAGGTCTCTATATTTGTCTCAGTTCTGATTTCTCTTGAATATATTCCTAGGAGTGGAATAGCTGGGTCATACGGCATTTCTATTGAGAAAACTTTTTTTAAAAAGAAATTTTAAATTTTATTCTGGTTTACTTACAAAGTCCATATACATTGTTTTTCACATCAAAACTTCCCCCTTTCCTTTACCCACCCCTCCCACTACATATCAAATTATGCAAACCTATGATTACCCCCTTGCCCACCCTCATCCTTCTGCTGCTACCCTCTCCTCCCTTGGATCCTCATACCCATTTTACTAGCTGCCTTTCCATTTGTACAATAAAGGTCTTAGACAGTATTTGGAGGAAACTCTTTGAGGAAACACCAAACTGCCTCCCAGAACCATGACCTCTTTTGAATCCAATTTGAACTTCTGGCTATTCTCTGTTCATGTATTGTTCTAACTGTTCTTGGATGATCTTCAGCAATATTTTGCTTATGTGTTATATTAATGATATTGTTCAATAATTTCCATATTACATTGGATCATCTTTCTTGTGAATAGGGAGAAAAAATGTATCTCTTCCAGTCAGCTGGCAGGCAACAGTTCTCTAAATTTCTGAGCATAGGCTTGTGAGTATGACCAGTGTTTCATCTGTTAGTTAAAACAAATCAACTGGTATGTCAACAATTACTGACCTTCTGTTTTTCCAATGCCTTCAATGAAGGTACGACTGATTCAGGCCAGCTTCTTTCAAACATTTGCTATGTGTTGGAGAGCTGGACAATGAATACAAATGACAGAAGAATAATTGATGCCTTTGAGTTGTAGTGTTGGGGAAAGGTACTGAAAGGACTGCCAAAAGAACATACAGATATGTCTTATGGAAAGTGCAGCCAGGGTATTCTTTGGACGTGAAGATGGTAAAGGTTGCTAAGAGAGGGACATCATATTTGGAAAGGTGGTGGGTCAGTGCAAGAGAAGAAGATCCTCACCCAAATGGACTGACACAGTTATTGGAATAATGGGCTCAAATGTATCAGAGACGGTGAGGATGGCACAGGATAGGACAGAGTTCAGATGTGTTATTCATAGTGTTGTGATGAGTAATAGTTGACTTGATGGTAACTAATAACAACAATAAGCACAAGGATATCTTTCAAATCAGGAAAGAGGATGTGTTATTCTGGAGAAAGAAGAAAGAAAAAGAGAGAGAGAGAGAGAAAGAAAGAAAAAGAGAGAAAGAAAGAAAGA
>NW_006399760.1:1986291-1990499 GCF_000299155.1 Elephantulus edwardii | reverse complement strand
AGAAAGAAAGAAAGAGAGAGAGAGAGAAAGAGAAAGCAAGAAAGCAAAGGAAGGAAGGAGGGAAGGAGGGAGGGAGGGAGGGAGGGAGGGAAGGCAGGAAGGAAGGAAGGAAGGAAGGGAGGAAGGAAGGAAGGAAGGAAGGAAGGAAGGGGATGTGATTATTTCAAATGGTTTCATAAAGCTAATGGGTCCTTGGGTGGTGTAAATGGTAAATGCACTCTGATGTGCCCAAAAAGTTAAAGTGCAAGTCCACCCAGAGGAAGGTCAGAAGAAGTATTTAGTAATCTATTGTTTTTGTTTGGTGTCATCAAGTTGACTATGATGCTAAGCAAGCCTATGAACAACAGATGGTGCCTTGCCATATCCGGCTCCATTATCACAATCTCAGCCTTGTTCAAGCCCTCTGCTGTAGTCACTGTGTTAAAACATCACCTTGAGGGTCTTTCTTTCTTTCTTTGAACCTCTACTGTCCCCCAGCATGATGACTTTCTCTCAGACTGGCCTCACCAGACAACATGTCCAAAGTATGTGAGATGACGTTTTACCACCCTTGTCTCTAAGAATCACCGGGACTAGCAACCCTCTTAAAAAATCAATTCTTGACCATGTTCTAACTCTGGCCCACATGGGGTCACCAGAAGTCAGAAGTGGCTCCATGGCAACTGGTTAATGACTCTGAAGAGAAGTTTCCATGCAGTGCTGTGGATGGGAAGAACGTAGAGAGGTGGGCAAGGGTCAGTGCTGAAGAGCCTCCTGTGCAAAGTGAAGCCCTGCAGATGTTATTACGAAAACCAAGTGGAGCTCAGAGCTCAGAGAACAATGGAGAAAGTGCACTAATTTGCATTTTCTAAAGCTGACTTGGGCAAGATATGCTGTGAGCATCTGCTGGGTCTGACCTGTGTCCACCCTGTTTCTTGGCTGACAAGGTTTCATCTTCTTCCCAGGCTCCACTGAGGACAGGGCTGACCATCTCCACACTGGCCTGCCTAAGGTACCTGACCCAGTTAGTTCCCTCCCCCTGGACTCTGAACCCAGGATGAATGATGATACAGATTCAACACAGAGTCATCCTTCAGCGAAGACAACTCAAGCACTGAGCACATCTGAGGATCTTGAGTGAAGTGCTTACCTAAGATCCATTCCTGTGTGTTGACTAACTTCCCCAGGGCCAGTGTCCCAGGAGAGCCAAGCAGAGAAGACAAGGTTTTGGATGGCCCTTCACCATCTGTCCAGAACACTCTAGAGGTCTCAAGTGATTCACAGGCCTACTCAGAAAAAAAAGTTAAAGTAAAACTCAACTCACTATAGTTGGGTCAGAACAGATTCATAGCTGACCCTCCAGTGGACTTTTGGAGACTGTAAGTAGCATGGGAGGAGATTGTCCATCTTTCTCCGTCTGAGCCGGTGATGGTTGTGAACTGGCAGAGAGGTGTCACTTTGAGTTTGCAGTGCAACCCCCTACAGACTACATTCTCACTACTTCTTGTTAGTCATAAAAAAGTCTAGATTTATTCTCTGCTAGAGACAGGTGGAACCCTAGAGACTATGACCTTTAGTCACTCTTCAGATCTGTAACTGACCTCACTCCCGTTGTTGTGTTAGCCTAAAGTTGGCTTATTAAAGCCATTACCTTAGCCCTCTCTGTCATCCAGTTACCTTAACCACAGACACAGACTCTTGCAAATCATCAAGAGCTGTAGGAGAATGAGGAGAGAGAGAGAGAGAATGAATACTGAGCGGCAAGACTTGAGGGAGACTGTGGAAAGATCATGGAGGGGTGAGACCCTGGTAATGGTGGTAGAAAGACTGTGTCATTATTGTGGAGAAACTGTGGCAAGGTGTAACCAGAGGAGCCCTGAGATAAAGGCCACAGTTTAACGTTTTGCTGTATGTTTGTAGGGGAAACAGACTTATAACTGCTCAGAGACAAGCCTTGCTGGATGATTTGAATTTGACTGCTGAACTGCATCACAGGGCTGGGCTATGATGACTATCTGATTTCTGCTCTGGGATGATGAGGTGTTATGCTATTCTCACTCCCTCTGGCCCTTTTAGAGGGACATTCACAGTCCTGTGCCCCTATGTTTCACTTTCTGCCTGTTAGACACCCAGGAGATACCTTTCAGCCAAACAAAAGATCTATAAAGTGAACAGTAATACTCATGAGAAACAATCCTCTGTACAATCAAGCATGCAGAGCCAAAACAGCTGCATAACATCCCCCTGGCCACCAAAAAAAAGAAGCTTAGAAGGCTAGAAGGGATAGAAAAAGGATGAACGGGAAGAAGGAGCCCCAGAAGAAGTGGAAAGAGTGCTGTTACAATGAGGGAATAGTAACTGATCCTATGAAATAAAAGGACATATGAAGGGAACTCTGGTAGCCTACTGCAAGAAGTTGCACTGCAATACTGAAGGCATGTCGTTTGAATCCAGCAGCTGCTCTATGGGAGAAGGATGGGCAATCCCCTCCCTTGCGATTAACTGCCTCTGAAAACTTTGCAGAGGGTCAACTATGGGTTGGTTCTGATTTGATGGTATACAACAAAAACAATGAATTGCTTCATAAACATTTGCCCAAACCATAAAAAATTTAAAACATAAACAAAACTCCCAAAACAATTACAACAAAAGTAAGGCAACTTCACTTCTTCGTTATCTCCAGTGGTCAGAATGGTGCTGTGCCCAGCAGGTTCTCAAGAATGGTTTCTTTTAATATTTGGTTGCCAGCCCTTTCTTCCAAGGAAATCCATTCTGCATTCAATCAACAATCTTTCGATTAACCATGGCAGACATCAACATTTGTACCACCTACTCCTTGATAAGCAACACAGTAATCAATGTGGTACTCAGATTGTTATGGCCATCTTCACACAATCTGCCACAGTGATGGGGAGGCCCAGAACAGCATCAGTCAAGGCCTAGACTAGCAGATCCTTTGTAAAGGAAGACCTCCTCACACTGGGGTCAAAGCTCTTCAAGAACAGTACAGGTTTTTAAGCTTTTGTGCTGAGTTAGGCAAGAGAACCAGGAATATCGGAAGAAACTGGAAGAGATTCCCAGGAGATCAGTGGCATGCTGCATCACTGTTGATAGCACTGTGTTCCTGACCATACCCCTCAGCCTAGGCCAAGCTACCTGTTAGGCCTCATAGAGGTGAAATCCATGGCCCACCCCACATGGAGCCTCTGAGCAGAGCTTTCAGTGTGTCTAACTAGTTTGGTTTTGTTCACGCCCTAAGTCACAAGGACAGTCCTCAGATGAACATGAACACGAACACAGGAATAGGATTAGGTATGGACCAGGGCTACCGCCAAATCTTGTGTGAAAAATGACATAAATTAGCATCTGTGGCATAAGACTTTGGGGCTTTGTTACTGAAATAAATACTTGTGACAAATACTTGGCTCTTAAGAGAAACAGTCTATGACAACACAAGTAAAAAGATATCTCTATAAAGTAACCCAGGAACTAGGACAGGGAGTCAGCTGCTTGAGGGTCACTGTGGAGGCCTGTGCAAAGGAAGTCTCAGTTATGACAAGGACCCTCATGTTTCTGCTCATGCTGATAAGAGGGAAGTACAATGTCACAGATATGTTCCCCAAGCCAGCTTCTGAGTGAATACTCCTTCTGTACCAAAAACCACACACTGTACACCCATGCTCACTATGACATGATTCACAACAATCAAAAGCTGAAACATCTTATTTCCTTCAGTAAATGGATGGGTACACAAAATGCAGTACAGAAACACAGAATCCGCTGAGAACATTTTTCAGCCATAGGGAAACACAGTACTGACACATATAACAAGACAGATGAACCCTGAAAACAGAATGCTGAGTGAAATAAGCAGGTTACAAAAAGGGAATCTGTGACCTCACTCTATGAAATATCTACAACAGGAAAATGCATGAAGGTCAATGTATATCTTCAGTTAAAGTAGCCTAAATGAGTGAGAAAAGGAGAGTCAGTGCTTATGAGTGTGTCTTAATGGGGGTGAAATAATTTGGAAATGCATTCTAGTGATAGCCACACAACACAATGAAAATAATCAATGCAATTGAACTGTGCAGGTAAAAATGGTGAACTGGAAAAATATTTGTATGTGTATATTGTTATGTGTTGCCAAGTTGAAACTGACTCATAGGTAATTTTCTAGCGGGTTTTCAGAGACCGACAATCACACAGGAGAATAATTGCTCATCTTT
>NW_006399760.1:1974615-1986191 GCF_000299155.1 Elephantulus edwardii | reverse complement strand
ATATATAATTTCCGTTAAAAAAATGGTGATCCGACAGAATGTGGAAATCATTGAACAAAATCACTATCACACACTAGCAAAAATTCTGAAAAAAAATTAAAAAAAAATTCTGCTGAAGATTATCCAGAAACAACTAGAACAGTACACTGACAGAAATCTGAAATCTATCAGAAATACTAACTGGTTGCGGCACTAGAGACATTATTGCCAGTGTCAGATGGATCTGAACATAAAGCAAAGAGTACCAGAAGAATGTCTGTCTGTGTTTCATTGACTGTGCAAAGGCATTTTGACTGTGGGTCACAACAAATTGTGGCTAACCTCGAGGAAAATGGGAATCCCAGAACACTTGATTGTGGTTATGTGAAACCTACACTTGGACTAGGGAGTAGTCCTCAGAACAGAGCTTAAAACAATGCATGGTTCAAAATCAGGAAAGGAGTGCATCAGGGATGCATCCTGTCTCCATACATTTTCAATCTATATGCAGAACAGATCATTCAGGAAGCAGGGCTTTATAAGAAGGAATGTGGCATCAAGATTGGAAGTAGACTCATCAACAGCCTATATTATGCAGATGACAAAACCTTGCTTGCTGAAACTGAAGAAGACCTGAAGCACTTGCTGCAGAAGGTCAAGGACTCTAGTCTTCAATATAGATTGAAGCTTAATACCGAGAAAACAAAGATTCCCATCACTGGTAGCACCATGATAAATGGAGAAGAGATTGAGGTTGCTAACAATTACAGCTTGCTTGGATCCACAGTGAACATTCTTAACGCCAGCAGTCAGGAATGAAGGATTGGAATGGGAAAATCTACTGTCAAGGACCTCTTCCAGATACTGAAAAGCAACGATGTCAGTCTAGAGACTAAGATGTGCCTAAACCAGGCCATAGTCTTTACAATTACTTGTTATGCTTCAGAGAGTTGGAAAATGTCTAAGGATCAATATCTTTGAATTGTGCTGCTGGAGAAGAGCCTTGAACATATCATGAATGGCCAAGAAAACAAATAGAGTTTCTCCTTGGAGGCTAGGATTTTGTAGGTCTGTCTCACACACTTTGGGCACATGGCCAGGAGAGACTGGTCCTTGGAAAAGGACATCATTCTAGGAAGGGTGGAGGGACAACACAGTAGAGGAAGACCCTGGGTGAGATGGATTGATACAGTTACGGGGGCAATGGGGGCTGGTGTGTTAGATTTAGTGAAACTGGCTCATGACAGGGCAGGGTTCAGAGCTGCTATACACAGGGTCACTATGGATCACAGGCGACTTGACAGCACGTAACAACATGATGGAAAGACGGGCAGAAAGAGGCAGAAGAAAAGATGTACAAGCCTGGGAAGGCAGAGTTCTCATGGGGAGTGGGAATTCACTGGGCAGGGAGACCATATTGTCTCATGATTGCTCTGAGAATTGGAAGGAGTCACCCCACCCCCCTGGGAACTTTTCCCCTTGTATTGAGGAGGATTTTGAAGTAGGCTTCCTGACTGGACTACACCAGGAACCCACATGCTAGTAAGAGTGTTCAGGGCTTCATGCTTGGAGGGTCTGTAGGAGTGGGGTGCTGGTTGTGATCACAGCTCCACATGGAGCTCAGCTGCAGGGACTCCTGTGCAGCAGGCCACCCCGTTATTCCTGGGGACCTGGCAGGGGCCACTCTGTGTATTTTGTTCCACAGCCCAGGCAGCTTTCTCCACTTACAGCCTGGGCTGAGCTGGGTTTAGACACACAGGCTCCAGGACAGGCTGTAGTGAGGAGCACAACATGCCCACGTGTGCCAACCAGGGCCTGTAGTTAAGACTTCACAGCGGCTACAACTCATCTCAACAACTAGCCTGAGTGCAAGCCTGTTCCCACAGGCATATTCCCTGTGTAGACTTCTATGTCAACACTAGAAGCCACTTTCTCTTCAGAGTGTTGTTGTTGTGTGCCATCCAGTCAAAACTGATCCACAGCTGACCCTCCAGTGAGTTTCCAGAGGTTATAATTCACCTGGAAGGTGACTGTCCATCTTTCTCCTACAGAGCAGCTTGTGGATTTGAACTACGTGCCTTTGGGTTGGCAGCTCAGCTTCTTAACACTAGGCCACCAGAGCTCCCTATATGTCTTCAGGCTGGAGCATCCTTTGAACTACCTGGTTGCCCAAACATCTGGCTCATTTTTCCTTTTGAGAAATATTTGGAGAATTTAAGGGTGTTTCTAGAAACAATAGCAGGTGCAAGGAAGTCTGTTCCAGATCAGGTATGCAGGGATGGGACCCAGTCAGTGTGTAAAGGAGGGGCTGCTCTGCCAACAGGGAGACGAGAGCTGGTGACATTCTAGGTGGCATCCCTGTTGTCCAGAGACGATGGGGCTTCAGAGCCAATTGGCCAGGAGCCAGCTACAGCCTCAGGCCCAGCAGATGCCCCAGCACATGTGTGGGGACAGTAGGACTGGCATTGGTGCGGCAAGGTATGCCCAGCAGCCTGTGTGGGCCAGCAGACAGGAAGGGGGCAGGAGTCCTGGAGGGATGAGGCTTTCCTCAGCTTCTGGAAGCGTGCCAGCAGCAGGAAACCTTGGGATCCCCGCAGATCACACAAGGAGACCCTGGACAAGGGATGAGGAAGCTGTTGATGTGTGTAACTGTGCATAGTAGGGCAGGAGGGGAGCGTGGACAGTCTGCCAGGCAGGGCACCTGTTGTTGCCTCATTAATACTATTATTGTTGTTTGTAATAGTAGAGGTTATTACTATAGGTATAATAATAATTGATCCTAATGAGCAGAGTTACAATAGTCACATTAATGTTTATTTCCCAGTGTTTCCCCAAGTGAAACTCTGCCAAATACTCTAAAAGCCCTCATTTCCTTTTACATTCCCCCATTTTACAGAAGATACTGACTGAGTCACAGAGAATACTAGTGATTTGTCCAGGGTGAGATAAAAAACAATGAAGTCAAGACAAGTCCAGGTCTGCCTGGCCCCATGCCTTCTCTGAACTCATGTTTAGCACCTGCTGTCTTTGGGAGATGTGGGGTGAAACCTGGTGTGTCTGGGGTATTAGGGATGAGATTTGATATATCTAGGGGATGCACGATGAGACCTGGTATCTCTAGGGGATATGGGGTGATACCTGGTGTCTCTAGGGGATGTAGACTCAGACCTGGCATCTCTAAAAGATGCAGGGTGGGACCTGGTATCTCTAGGGATTGTAGGATGAGACCTGGTATCTGGGAGGATGCAAAGTGAGACCTGGTATCTCTTGGCAATGTGAGGTGAGATCTTTTATCTGGGGAATTAGGGTGGGGCCTGGTATCTCTGGGACAGAGTAGGGTAGGAAAGGGTTATCTTTGAGGGTTGTAGGATGGGACCTGTTATATCTGGGGGTGTAGGGCAGGACATGGTTATCTTTGGGGTTATAGGATGGGACCCAGTATCCATGTGGACTATCAGCAACTCTCCAACCAGTGGTCCCCGCAAGGGAACACAGGAGCCCAGGCTTGGGCTTAGAAAGGCCTGACCTGCAGCCTTCACCCTGCGTGTACCTTCAGCTGGAACCTGGTCATCTCCAGCAAGACACCACTCCCATCAGTGCTGCAGGGTGACATTCATCATCTCAGGCATACTTGAAATGTTGAAATAGGCAGTAAATTCCACAGGAGCTGATTGCTCACCCTTCTCCCATGGAGCAACTGGTGGATTCACTTTGTGGGCCTTTGGGATTGAAGCACACTCCTTATCATTGGGCCACCAGAGCCCCCCAGTGGCATTCCTTCACACTGCCTCTGTCTTCTAGATAACCTTTGCTAACATGTCAGCACAGAGCCTTCTTGGTTCCTACACACCTGCTCACCTACAGCTTGTCACCATGAAAACATGTTTTCTTCTAGAGTGATGCATAGATGTATGGGTCATCTGCACTCCCCTCTGAATACATGGCTTTGCTGGGCACTTGTCCTGCACCCCCACCTGGCACACCTTCCTGGGGCAGCACACTCAGAGCTGGCTCAGTGGGTGAGCTCTGTTCAGTGTCTGAGGCAGGAAGACCCAGGGTTGTCCCCTACAGTGGGTACGGGCACAGAGCAGCAGTGACAAGGACAGGTGCTTCCAGCCCATGTGCCTCTCTTTCTCCTCCAGGTATGAGGTGGTCTACCAGAGCTCCAAGCTGGCCAAAGACATCCAAGTGGCCTCCTTCAACCCCAAGAGCAAGCATTGTGTGTTTTAGGGGCACCTGCTGCTCTTCAGCTGTGCGGGTGCCCACCTGGGCACGAGAGGATCTGCCCCTGCCAGGCTTTCTTCAAAGACCAGGTGGCGCTGTGCAAAGACTACCTATAGCAGCCACCCTCCACGGCCGGACCAATGTTGCGGGAAGACAGGCTGTTGGTGGTCATCCAGGGCCCATAGTCACCCTGTGTGCTGGGACAAGCTCCACTGCTCTCACATTGCAGAGTGTCCCCAAATCCAGACTTCAAGTAGCCTGGTCCAGCCTCCCTCTGGCCACGCAGCATTGCTGTTTTCTGAGGAGCAGCTGTGAGGAGACTTCACTGAGGTACTTGCTCCAGAGTAAAAACGAGTTCTGAAGATGCGCTTGAAAAAGGAAGAAAACCATGAGGAAGAACGAGCTGTTTGGAAAGAACTTTGTGTGGGACATTTCCTCAACCCATTAATTAATTTATTTGACCAGGAGGGTGGGAAACAAGGGAGGGAGAAGAGGCCCCTGAAGTGCTGAGTTTATTCCTTCATTCCCACCTTGCCGTCTGCCACCCGACACTGTGGCCACTGTGGGCAGGGCACAGGGGCAGAGACAGAATGAGCAGTGGCCTGAGTTGGGGCCTGGGGCCTCCTCTGGGGAGCTGCCTCCTCAGAGCAAGAAGAAATCTCACTTCCAGAACCATGCCAAACACTCCAGGGTACCAAGGAGTGGGGGCCTCCTCTTCCAGCTTCTCTCCAGCACCTACCAGCCAGTCTCATGGCATTCCTGGTTATCCCCTTGGGAGGGAATTTGGAGGTTTGGGGACTTCTACTTGCCAGTGTGTCTTTGTTCCATTTGTCCCACTCAAATGTCACTGCATGCAGAAGGCAGAGAGATCTCCCATGCTGCTCATCACCTTGAAGGGCCCCTCATCCCCATGAGGGTCTAGGTGTCCCTGATGTTGGATCTCACAGGAGGGGTGCCCATAGGCACAGTCAGCACAAGCTTACTTGATATACTCACTGATCTGGGTGAACACAGCTAGGCTTTGTTAGTGGATTACCAGGTCCACCATCTCTGACAGAAATGGGTCATTTGGGTTTTTGACACCACAAGAAGGCTTTGAGGTTAGACATACACCAGACATGTTGTTCACTACAGATCAGTAGTAAGTACAGTAAGCAGTGCCTTGTTGGTGACTGGCACAGTGACTGGCACCATGTCTGTATCACCATGTTCCAGGAAATGGGCTCTGGGGGACTGGGGCAGTGTCTGGTCACATACTGAGGACGACCTGCTCGGCATGGCCTGTTATCTGGGGGCTGACTGCCCATACCTCATCTCCACCAGGTACATACATCACACCATGTGCACAGCTGACCCTGCTGAACGGTATTCCTCATCTTAAGTGGTCCCTGACTACATATGTAGGACAGTGCTGGTGGATAGCCTCAGCTCTGGCAAGAACTGAGAACAGCCTGTGTTGGCCCATCAGTGAGAAGGGCAAGGTCCTGACAAAGCCCTGTTGGTGATGGAGTGAGAGAGAGTGCACGCTTGCAACCCCTTCCTCTTGGGAGCAATTCTTCTGAGTGAATGTGCATCTTGGCCTGGGGATCCAGTAGTCCTAGCCTGTGCTGTGGGCTCCAGAGCCTCCAAAGCCAACGATGCCCGTTCCCCCATGGTACCAGTAGGGGGAGCCCCTGGGCCAAGCCACTCTTTCCATCTGTTAACAGCTGTTTGAAAAAGCAGGGAAGCCACAAGGGAAGGAAGCTGGAAAGCAAAGTTCTGTCAAAATAAGGTATGGTTGCTTTATGTTCTAAAAGGGACTTCATAGGCACCATCCCACACTCTGTGCTGGTCTTGGGCATTGGGGAGAGCTGCCATACTGTAATGAATCCTGGCTGTGAATCCTCTTCCTCGGGCTGGGTCAGGCTGGGTCACGACCTGACAGCCAGAGCTCAGAGCCTGCAGGCTTCCAGAAGGGACCATCTTCATAGAACCCAGAACAATCTGCACTTTCTGACAGATCCACGGGAGAGAAGTCCATGGGGATCAACATCCTCTTATCGGATTATCTTTTCTGGGCTTTTAAGTTTTTGCCTTTTTCTTTTCTTTCCCTCCTCTAAGGGAATTTTTTTTTTTAATTGTGATCCAAAGTCCTTAAAAAATCTTTAAAAAATTCATCTACTTTATTAAAAGATAGAAAGCTTTCTTTTGAAAGGTAAAGTTGAGAAACATATTTAGTGCCAATGAACTCTTCATTTTCCCACATATGCCATTTGATTTGCACTAAATGGAGACACTCTGTTTACACTTGGTTTTGCTGTCACTAGCTCTTCCTGCATATGCTATGTCTAGATGTCCTTGTCTGTCTTTTTGGTGATATTTATTGTTTTACTCATGTGCCTTTTCCTTTTTCTTTGGGGTTAACTTTTAGAACCTGGGTGCTGTTTTATTAAGAGATGATAGCCGATTCATGTTAAGTCTGAGAAAGGGGCCAAAGAGAAGAGGGAAGCATTCAGAATTCAAATGCTAACGGCCTAACCTGCTGCTGATAAGAAGAGCAACCAGCCTTGCCTGGCTGGATGAGCTAGCAGGTGGATCATGAATCAGAGTGGAATGTCCCTCTCTAAAGACTCTGTTATAATTTCTGGACTCATGTACTTATAACTTGTTAGTCAAATTTGTGTCTTCTAGGTTGCAACACCCCCATGATACATCTTCAAGGATATGAACATGTACGGCCAAGCACAATCAATAAGAGTGCATCTAAATTCCAAAATCAATCTCCATAATAGTCTATGTGTTTCCTACTGCCAAAGGGGCCCTTTAGAGTAGTGAGAGAAGATCTTCACCCTGAAACCCACAGCGTCCCTTTTCAGCAGGAAGTAGCTAAGAGAATACGCCATCCCCTTTTCCTTATGACTCAGGGTGAAGTCTCTCTCAGGGAGGAGTGATAGGGAATGGCAAAGGACACACTGACAAAGAAGATTAATCAGAACTGGCTTTGACAAGCACTGTGGCATTTGGACAAGAACAAACTGGGAGGAGGGTAGAGAGAATAGTGCAACAATGAATGAATGGAAACCCAAAATCTCTGTAAATGTTTATGAAAATTAATAAAATATAGAGGAAAAAAAAAGACATGATGTATTGCCACAGGAAAAAAAAATACTCTGTTATAAAACCCCTTCCAATAAGTTCACAGTGTGACCTCCCCATTCTTCATCCCCAGAATGAGGAACTCGCTCAGGAGCTCCCCCATTCCCACCCCTTTAATAAAGCTGCATTAAGCTTTCTCTCCTTCTCTCTGATTTATCCCTTAAGTCTGCTAACTTAACACATGGTGCACGAAACCTGGGAGATGAGTTAAGTGCTGCACTCTCATCTTAAGGCAAGTTCTGGCATGCCTTACTCTCTTCTGAACCAGCCTGTGCAGTGTCAAGGTGCTTGAACGGTAAAGCTCCACTGCTCTCCCTCTCCCCTGCTGTGTGTGTGCAGCTTCTGACCAGATCTCTGCCCCTTTTGTCTTTCTGATCTCTGTATTCTTCCTCCCCTTTTTCTAGAGGCTCCTAAAGCTAGACCAAATTGACTTCCAGGTGTATTAAGCCTCTATTCCTCTGTTGCAAAGCTTTAAAGCTGTCCAGTCCAGACATTGTGAATTCCCATGAGAACCCAGATCTGTTCCACTGGACTTCTGTCTGCACACACCCACAAATCGCAGATCTTCGTCAGAAGGCCAACCAGAAATGCCAGGTATTTCTTTCAGGCAATGATGGCTCTGAGGATGTTCAAACTGTCTACAGCCTCTCTCCGCTTGTAAGAGCTCCTGAGAGTCCTGGTTTCCAGAGGATGCTCTGAAACTCCAGTTGCCTCACCCACAGATCCGAGAACCACATGTAGCCAATGTCCACACTTTCAAGAGATGGTCTCTTGAGCTGCCTTCTCTCAAATCTTTCACACTTGAGTCTAGCTGAAGACCTCTCTGCCTTAAGAAACTGATCCTTTTTCTGTAATGGAGCACCCACAATACGAGCTAAGTTAACAACTCTCAACGGCCCAAGAAAAATCCCTTTAGTTGAACATCTAGACACTTTTGCCAGCAGACTTAGAGAAATTTTGTTTTGTTTTGCTCGCATAGCTCTCTCTCTGTCCCAGCCTCCCCCTCCTCCTACCCAGCGTCTCCTCTGGAGACTGCCCAAATTCTTGCCAAAGCTGGATTTCTTTGTCCATTACCACATTCTCCCTTTTCATTCTGACCAATCCAAACTTAGCCATTCCTATCCCACCTCTTACATCATCTGTTACCAGGGTTAAACTATTCCACCAAGTTAAACCTCTTTGTTATCCAGTTGTCCAGCCCTCTTCTATCCCGACCAATCCAGACTCATGCATTTCTATTCCACTCCTCCTACCGAATCCCTCCTATGTCTCCATCAAAAGTTACAAACATTAGAAGTCCCTCTCTCATTCAAAAGCTGTATCTTTCTGCATCTCTAAACTGCTGTAAACTCAGTTACCTTTAATCCTACAAAGAACCCTTTATAACTTCTGTTTTTCTAACTCAGTCATATGCAAATATAGTCACACCACAGGAAGCCCTTTCCAATTCTCCCTCAGACTCAGCCCCTTCCCAGACCTGCTTGGGAAAGTTCCCAGAGCAGAGGAAAACACCAAAGTGAATCACAAGTTCTCATTGCTGCCCAACAGCATACATCAAAAAAGCTAGAAACTACTTCCAAACACCCCACTTGCCTCCAAACACCCTATTTGAGACCTGGCAGGCCTTTAAAGTTCCATTGCCCAAGAGGAAGGGACAGAAAAAAACCTGTGCCTGACAGAAAGCGAATCTACAAATTTAACTACTTTATAGTGGTGACAAGTCAGAAAAACACCTGATCCTTGCCTCCGAGTACTTACTTCAAGTGTGGCAAAGAGGGCCATTGGAGTTAGCAACTACACTAACCCTCATCCTCCAAAACATAGCCTGATAACATAGCCTTATCCTATCTATGGAATACTGGGCCATTAGAATACCAGCTCCTCTTTAGTGCCAAGCTCCTGTGGAATAGTCTCTTTACCGGACCCAGGTCCCACCCTGGCTGATCTCTTACACCTGGCCACTGAACACTGAAGATGCCCAGGTTCAACAACCCTCACCACTCCTGCTAAGCTCGCAAGGTAACCTTTCGGGTACCAGGTAAACCAGTTTCCTTTCTGGTTGCACAAGTACTACCTGTTCAGTACTCCCTTTCTTCTCGGGTTCTGTTTTTCCTACCCAGGTCTCAGTAATAGGGATTAATAGCCTTCCCACCAAGCTTCTTACCACTCACCAGGCTTTGTCAATCCTATAATATAGTATCTTCCACCCCATCTGTAACCTCTCATTACCAATCTGTTTTCGTTACTCTAAAGAAAACTCCTTCTCTTTTCCTGCTAGACCTCAATTCCCTGTCTCGGCACAACACGGCAGAAGTTTAAAACCCATCATTACTTGCCTACTTTTCCATAAACTTCTTATCCCTAAATAAATGAAAAATCTTATGTTATTCAGTCCCTCCCTTCAACTTTCACAAACTCACACCACTCAATTTCTTCTTAGCCTCCAAAGAATAAAGAATATCCCTTCCCAAGGGCCACCTGTCTCTCCTCAAAGTCATATATATCAACTTTCAATTGACACCATCGCTAAAATGTCAACAGTCAATCAATACAAAGTCATTAAAAGCCTCCAACCACCTCAGACTGCTCATCCTCTCTTCTCAACTTTATCAGTTTCCTTAAACACTGAATTCTCAACTTTTCCTTACTAGCAAAACCCCTTCATAATACAACAAAAGCCACCCCACAAAGTCCCTTAAATTCACCCCATATAGTTAAAAATATTTTCTCACGCTCCAATACTTCCTTCTACAATTCCCACCCCTTACTTTACCATATTCCTCTAAACCTTTCCACTTATTCATTGATGAAAAATGAAGTATTGTTGTCAGTGGTTTAATTCAGCCCCTTAAACCCACCTTTACCCCCATTACATATCTCTCTAAGCAGCCCAATATCACAACCCTGGGGTAACAATCCTGCTTAACATCCCTTATCTCTCCCTCCTTAAACATAATTACTCGAAAAACACTCAGATCACTGCATACCCAGACCCTCATATAAAAGGCTAAACCAAGCCACTAGAGTCACTTCAAAAAATGCCATTCTCATCAGACAGCATGCACCCAAGCCTCTGCAACCATGCTAAAACAAACCTTATACAGTCATCCTAACCACCCCCAAAGCTATTAAGGTCGTAAATACCCCCCACTAATACCACCTTTCTCAAGTCAAACATTCTCCCCTCACTGAGAGAATGTCCTACACCTCTTAAGTGGTAAGTCCTACTACTCTTCACTTCACTTAGCACTCAAGTTCTAGAAAAGCTTCCACACAGCAGTCTACTCCAACCATATACCTCATTAGCTCAGCAAACTGCTCTCAACAAAGATAGCAAACAACAATCACCATTTTAATATCACCCAAAGCAGCTTCATCCTATAAACAACCCTTTGCTTACTTCTTATATAACCAAATTCACTCATACTATCAAAAGTAAAAAAAAAAAAAAAGTTGTCTATATTGTTGTTGTTGTTAGGTGCCATTGAGCTGTAGATGACTCATAGCGACCCTATGAACGAAAGGCCTGAGCACTGTTTGTACATAAGAGTTTCCGCAGGCAAGCCATTTCGGAAGAGGATGCTGCTCCTGCTTCCAGGCTTGTTTTAGTCGGTAAGCTCCGGCAAACACTGTCCACCATGGGTAACCATTACCATGTTTGGCACATCAGTGCCCTGGTGTTCAGCATCACAGCAACCATGAGTTACCTCTGTACAGCAATGCACAGACCAGTGCTATACCACCTAGAAGAAAGTTTGACAAGAAAACAATTTGAACCTGGCCTGGGGGTCGCAGATTAAATTCACCCACCTTTGGCTTGGTAGCATCACTTTCTGCCCACTAGGCTAATGTAGCTCTATGTCGTCATTGTTATTGTTGTTAGGTGCCATTGAGTTGTAGACGACGCATAGTGACCCTATGAACGAAAGGACTCAACACTATTAGTCATGCAAAATCCATAACATTTTTTTCTTTTTTAAAAAAATTAATTTTAATGAATGTCTACAGAGATTTTGGATTTCCATACATTCATTGTTGTATTTTTCTCCCTGCCCACCCCTCCCCCCAGTTCCCTCTTCTCTTTGAAAAGTAAAATTATTTCATTGGTATAGAATCCCCCCTCTCGCTGCAAGTACACTCCACTATGCAACCTTCATTCTGGACTCTTGTCATAACTATAATACCCAATCATATATTGCTTTCAAACAGTTCTCTCCCTCATCTGTTTCAATGCTGTT
>NW_006399760.1:1951647-1972504 GCF_000299155.1 Elephantulus edwardii | reverse complement strand
CAGCTTCTCTATCCATTCGTTTGTTGATGGGCACTTAGGCTGTTTCAAACTCTTTGCTATTGTTAACAAAGCTGCAATAAACATGGGTGTGCATATATCTGCCTGGTTGGCAGTTATGGTTTCTTTGGAATACCTGGGTCAAATAGTATTTCTATTTGCAACTCTTGGAGAGAGTACCATAAAGCCTTCCATAGCAATTGCACCATTTTACACTCCCACCAACAGTGAATAAGGGTTCCAGTTTCTCCACAACTTCACCAGCATTTGTTGTTTGCTGCTCTCTTAAATTTTGCTATTCTTACCGGGATGAGATGATATCTCATAGTTGTTTTGACTTCATCTCTCTTATAGCTAGGGATTTTGAACATTTTTTCATGTATTTGTTGGCCATTTGAATGTCATCTTTGGTGAAGTGTCTGTTCATATCCTGTGCCCATTTTTCAATCGGTTTATTTACCTTTATCTTGTTGTGGTGCTCAAGTATTTTATAAATTCTAGATATAAGTCCCTTACCTGACATGCCATTACCAAATATTTTTTCCCAATCTGTGGCTTCCCTTTTTACTCTGTTGGAGAAGTTTTTAGGTGTGCATAGGGATTTGATTCTTAGAAGGTCCCATTCATCTATTTTATCCTCTCTTGGTTGTAAATTTTTCAGGATGCTTGGAAGACGGTTTATATTGTCGATTAGGACTTCCAGAGTTATTCCAAACTTTTCGTTAATGAAATGTATAGTCCTTGGTTTTAGTCCTAGGTCCATGATCCATTTTGAGTTGGTTTTTGTGTATGGAGTAAGGTGTGGATCTTGCTTGAGTTTTCTACAAATAGTTTTCCAGTTTTGCCAACACCATTTGTTAAAAAGGCTGTCATTTCCCCACTTAACTGATTTCATCTCTTTGTAAAAAATCTATTGACCATAGGTAAATGGGAAAATCTGTAACATTTGTAATACCAAAGTTTTTCTATTAAACAAAACAAAATAAAACAACAACCATCCAACTTCTAACTTTGTATCTCAAGCCCCTAGAATGCCCAGTGGCAAGCTAGACTTGAAAAAAAAAAAAAACACAAAACTATATCTTACTAGATACAGTTCCTTGCCCTCTAGCACAATACACATTAGCAAAGAATATGCTCTAGGTGTCAAGTGCAAGTCTCCAATGACATTCTTCAAGCTGAGCAGATGATAATAGAACAAGTCTCTGGGAAGTCACAAACTATGCAGGCCCCAACTTGACTCCAAATTATCCAGAGCATCTTACTATTCCTTAACCAAAGTCAAATGGTAACCAACATTTCCCATTGTTTTCTGTGTGCCTCTTTACAAGGACCTTTGCTAGTAGCAGTACAAATCAATTTCTCCAGACCACACTCCACCAAAACACCTCAAACTATTCCATCAGCCCACCTGAAAACCAGCGCCTGATAAGCAGACTAAGCCCTCTCACATCTAGCACCCTCAGCAATAAAACATGAGAACTTTGTATACAATTTTAGCATGAACCAGCACACTGTAGCAGAATCAGGACAACACTTTTAGTGTAATACGTCTCTATACAGAATCCAACCTCAAGCCTTCACCCAAATTAATTCGAAAACCCATTTCTAGCTTAAATTCTTCCTTCTCTAAGACAAATAGTAATCTTAAGCGTATTGTTATTAATCGTTCCATGTCTCTTTAAGTTCTTACTTCACAGGATCAAGGAGATGACCAACTTAATTCTCCCCTGGCCACTAATCCCGGACCAACTCACTCCAGCCTCTGAACCCCCAAATCTTCATCCTTGATCAGTAAGAAGTAGCCAAAAGAAAGATACATCACCCTGTTTTATCACGAAAGAGACTGGGATGTTAAGTCTAGACAAAGGGGACCAAGGAGAAGAATGAAGCATTCAGAATTCAAACGTTGATGGTCTTTCCTGCTGCTGCTATGAAGAGCAAACAGGCTTGCCTGCCTGGCTCAGCTAGCAGGTGGATCGTGAATCAGAGTGGAATGTCCCTCCCTAAAAACTGTTATAAAAACCCTCCCAATAAGTTCATAGTGTGACTTCCCCATTCTCCATCCCCAGAATGAGAAACTTACCTGGGAGGTCCCCAATTTCCCCCCTTTAATAAAGCTATATTAAGCTTTCTCTCATTCTGATTTCTTAAGTCCACTAGTGCTTAAAAAAATCTTTTAAAAAATTAATCTAATTTATTACGAGAGAGAAAGCTTTCCTTTGAAAGCTGAGAAACACATTTAGTGCCATTGATCTCTTCATTTCCCCATATATGCTGTTTGATTTACACATATCTAAATGGAGACACTCTGTGTTTATACTTGGTTTTGCTGTCATTTGCTCTTTCTACATATGCTATGTCCTTGTCTTTTTGGTGATATTTATTGTTTTTCTCATGTGCCTTTTCCATTTTATTTGGGGTTAACTTTTAGAACCTGGGTGCTGTTTTAATAAAAGATGATAGCCAATTCCAGCATGGACACTAGGCTTGCCCTGGGGTCACCACAGATGCCAGACCAGAAGTGTCCCCAATCACATATGTAGACACCTCAGATTACACTAACCCAGCCTGCCTGCCATCTCTCTTAGTTGGGTCTTCAAGTCTCTCTGACATTGCTAAGTGTGGCTGGGAGGCCAAGTCCCCTCACCAGCCCCAAAGCCCTTCCCAGCGACATGGTGGCTACGTCTACACACACCATTGTGTTTCCTTGGTGACTGGTTTTCACTAAGGTGAGCAGTTTCTCCTCTTTATGAGGACCTTGTCCCTATATATGGCTCCCCAGTAGTGAAGGCATAAACACTTCGGGTCAGGCTAGAGTGGGGCTATCTGCAGGCAGCTGTGTTATTTTGGACTAGACGTGAGCTCTCCACCAATGCTCCAAGGTGGTGGACGTAGACCCCTCCCTCTCTCACCAATAACCATTAATTCCTGATTTAAAGCAAAGCATCTATTTTGTTAATGGCAGGCTCTGTTGTGTGTGTCACTGTCCCAGCCTGGATTGTTTTATTTATTTAAGGTATTTTAATTCCACACCAGCTTCATTCTAATCCCATCCACTCTGATGAGGCTGCTAAGCATCCTCGTCGATGGATGAACTAGTATTTCTACTCAAATGGGAGGGTGAGTATTTCCTAATGCAGGGCGAGCTCCTTTCATTCTCACTGACTTCAACTAAAGGTGGGAAACCAAGTTTATTTTCTAGCAAATTCCCACAGTAGCCATGTAGTTGGATGCAGAAACACACACACACAAAACCAGCTTGCCAGCTTGCTTAGTGCTTCGGGTGGCTGTAAGGTACCCATGTAGCCCAGTGTCTGGCACGTAGTGAACCCTAGCAAATGTTAACTAGTGTTATTAGCAATCTCAAAATTTGAGAATAGCTGACCTTACTCCTTGTTATTCAGAAGTCATACCTTCATGAAGATACCATGTGGATTAAGTGTCATAGGAATTAAGAGTCTAGAATGTCCAAGTTCCACACCCACCCCACTGGTTGATAGTATTCTGTAAATTTGCTTAGTGGATTGAAAGTTCTTCATGGTTCAGCCACAGATGAAGTGAGGCTGCAAGGGCTTAGACACTGGAGAGGGAAAAGGTGGTCTGGAGCTCACATCCTGATCAGAAATTATCCCATCTTTGGAATCCCTTAACTCCTACTCCTCTGAAATGCCACAAAAGAGGTTCTACTTTAGTTTTTTGAGGAGACAAGAACTCTAGAACAACCCATGGAATGAGTCTGTTTCCCAGGTAGCCCCTCCTGTCAACAGGGATCAGACACCCTGGCTACCCATGTTCCCATAGATTAAAGGTCACTTCCAGTGGGGCCCCTGTCTAACTCCGCCAGCCTAGCGGGCCAAGCTGGTTACAACCGCTCAGGTGAAGTTGTCTTGAGCTTGGGGGTGTGGCTGGCATGGTAGAACTTATGCCTCCTCCGATCACCTCATCAAGTGTGACCTTTCTGTTTTGGGTGGGTCTGGCCTCTTTATTTCCCTGGAGGTTTGTCTCCTGTCCATATGTCCCTGGATAATGTGGAATGCCGAGGCCTGGCTGGATCTGTGTCCCCTTCACATTCATTTGGCTTTTTCTGTTGAGTACTTATAGGGAAGGAAGTTGAGACTGGCCACCTTCAAATACCACCCCCTACATCCCAGAATCTGGGGAGTCTACACAGAATCTCCCTGCTTCCCATCCCCACCCTGTATGTAGCTGGCAGAACCTGCTGTGTGCCTCTGCTTTGAGCGATGCCCTGCCTGAAGGAGGAGGCACATTTGGGGTGCTGGATGGTGAAGGGACAGGAGGCCAGGGACCATCAGTCCCTTCTCCAAAGCAGGGAGAAATTTGTTTTGGAAGTCCCTTTCTCACTGTCCCACCCAAATATTAATGGAAGAAGATCATCACACAGGATGTCAAAGGAGAGAGTGGCTTCCTTTTCCTGTTGCTGTCAGCCCTGAGGACTCTCAGCTGACACCATTTTTCACCTTTCTTCAAACAGCTCCTGGGTCCATCCATGTCCTGCAGTGCGTCTGGGGTGAGGGCAGGATTCTGCAACATGGTGTCATTGTCCAAATGTACCGTACTTGCATAGAAAGCACTGCTTTGTTTTCCACTGTTGTAGAGAAAATAGGGAGAACTTTATTTTTCAATA
This sequence comes from Elephantulus edwardii, assembly GCF_000299155.1. Classification (NCBI taxonomy): domain Eukaryota; kingdom Metazoa; phylum Chordata; class Mammalia; order Macroscelidea; family Macroscelididae; genus Elephantulus; species Elephantulus edwardii. Next base: position 1,967,859 of record NW_006399760.1, on the reverse strand, counting down.
AACTTTTCTTGTGTGACAGGTGGAAGTGTTCTGATATTTTTGGTGGGTGAGGCACAGAGTTCCATGGGAACAGGCAGCTGCTGTCCAGCATTTAGCAAACACTTAACAGGGAGTGGGGGATGGGGTTCCTCCAGTGTCCTTTTCTTACATCACATCCACCAAGTAAAATCTTCAGTGTCTTCTGCCCCACATTCGTATCTGTGAGGGAGGCTGAGAGGAAACAGGATGAGAGTGAGATAGACGGATGATAAATAGATTACAGATTGATATAGATTAGGTAGATGATTCATATGTAGATTTGATGATGGTTTGCTGTTGGTGTTAAGTGCCTGCAACTCATAGTGACCCTATGCACGGTAGCTCTTAACCTTGCTTTAACACATCTACGCCCATTGCCCCAGTTCTGGTATTAATCCGTCTTATCCAGGGCCTTCCTCTCCTATGTTGTTCCTCCACTCTTCCAAGCATGTTGTCCTTCTTTACGGACTGGTCCCTCCTGGTATACCCAAAGTATGTGAGATGGAGAAACTTGGTTTAACCCTCTCCAATACAGACTTGTTCTTTCTCTTGGTGATCCATGGTATATGTTCAATACTGTTCTCCAGCACCACAACTCAAAGGCATCAATTCTTCCTCTGTCACCCTGTCATTGTCCAGCTCTCTAATATAGAAAGTAATCGCAAAGACTATATCCTGAATCCCTAGACTGATATCATTACTCTTTAGCACTTTGGAGAGGTCTCTGACCACAGATTTCCCCAAAGCAATTCATCTTGATTTCCTGACTTCTGCTGCTAAAAGGGTTGATTATGGAGCTGAGTAAGCTAAAGTTGTTAACAATCTCAATCTCTTCTTCATCTGTCATGGTGCTGCCAGTGGTGAGAATCTTTGTCTTCTTGATGCTGAACTTCAATCCATACTCAAGAGTACACAGATAGATGGACAGATAGGAGCTCTGGTTGTGTGGTCTGTAGGGAGTTACACTGCTGATCCAAAGGCCATGCCTGTTTGTTGGCTCAAACCCACCAGCACTCTGAAGGAGTGAGATGGAACATCTCCTCTCATGAAATGTACAGTTCTGTGCCAGTTCAGATTCCAACACATACAACAACATATGTCTGTGTGTGTGTGTGTTATTATGTACCACTGTGTTGGAACTGACTCATAGCCGACTGGCCAGCAGGTTTTCAGAGGCAGTAAATTGCATGGGAAGAAACTGTCTTTCTCCTAAAGAGCCACCCACCGATGGGTTCAAACCATATCTATCTCGTGGTTCGAATCTACCAGGGGCTCCAAGGGAGACAAATGTGGGTCTCCCAGTGTGATTTACAGCTCAGAAACCCAAAGGAGGGTCAGTTCTGAGTTGATTCCAAATCAATAGGAATTATATACACACATGTATATATAGAGAGAGATCAAGAGAGTGAGAAAGATATATGCTAAAACTCAAACTCACTGTGCTTAATCGAGGTCTGGCTCACAGCGACCGTGGGCCAGCCTTCCAGGACTATAAATGCAACAGGAGTAGACCGCCCATTTTTCTTCCCTGGAGTTGCTGGTGGAAGTGTGTGGGCTTTGAGGTCTGGGTTGGCAGGGCCATTCCCTACATACCTTGTCACCAGAGTGCCTAACTCTATGCTCTGTCAGACCTTGCAGAGTCTTTGAAGATGAGCTGACAAAGTAGAGTTAAAATGTATCTGAGGCCCAGGCCTTAGTTACCTTTCTTCCTCAGGAAAGATGAGCTTGTGAACAGGGACCAGTGGACCTTGTTGCTAGTGGCCTTTGTCCCCTGGTGCACAGAGGCCCCACTGTGTCAGGGAGATCTTCCCCCTCCACTAAGCAGCTTTTCCTGTCACAGCCAAGTGCACGAACCATTGCACACCAGCTGGGCTCTCGGTTAGCAAATGTCCTGGGCACACTGGGAGAGTGAGCTCATGGCCACCTGAGGGGTTAGTGCTAGTGGTGGTGTGGCTGTGGGCTCAGCTCTCTGCAGTAGGACCACCTTGATGTCATGGTCACAGATGGAGACACCACACATGCATATCTGGTAGAACAAAAATGTGCCAAGAACAAAAGGGTGTGGTGAGTTTGGAGAATGAGCCATTTTTCTTCCTTGAGCTTTCACGGCGATGCTCAGTGAGAAATGCTGCAGAGGGACAGCACGTGCATTCCCCACTCTCAGGGGCGTAATAACATCCCTCGAGATGCTTCAGATGTCACTGGGGAAGCCATGCTGAAAGCATCAAACCCTTCAAGGGTTCACTGACCCCACAGAACACACATCCTCCTCCCTTTTACTGGCGGGCAACAGCCCAGTGCGGCTGGGCACAGTGATGAAGTGGAAAGCCTGGAGTGCAGCCCTCAGGACCACTTCTGTCCAGAAGGTTCCAAGCAGCACTGTAGAACACAGTGGCATGGCTGACTGCTGTCTCACTGGTCACAGAGCCTATTAGTGATCCATTCAAGAAACACACACACACACACACACACACACACACACACACACCCCTCCCCCACCTTCGTCTAAGAGGTCACTACTGAGTGGCGTGGGAACCCCTCCGTCACACGACAACACAGATGACCCCCCCCCATACCATACAAAACAGGTCAAGTCTTTATTGGTCAGGCGCTGCTGCCTGAGAGGTACAGACCTTTGTGTGTGGGGACACTTTCACAGCATCTAGGCTGACATTACACACAGTGGGTACACCTTGTGTCCTTTGGCAGAAGGCCTGGTCCATGCCCTGACCACTGTCATCTCTGTAGCATACAGATGTGTGCACATATGGGTCATTTATTACAAAGAAACTCTAGGGTCACATCTCTCAAAAAAATGAGTCTTGTTTTTTACTTTTATGTTAAGGTTCTGAATGTACAAGACGGGGTGTGTTTGGTTTGTCCATGCAAGGCTCAATCACTAAGAGATTTAAAAATAGAATGGTATCCTTTTGAACAAATCTGTTTAGATTTAGGATTAGTAAAACAGTATGAAACATGTTGCCAGAAATTAGGGAGTGACACACAGATGGCTGTGGGGTGGGAGGCGGGTGGGAGAAGGGAGGATGAGGTGCCTTATGAGACTGGACAAGGAGGCGAGAGGCCCCAGGCCTAGAGGGCTGGTCCCCTCAGCAGCTCTGTTGCAGGCTGAGAGCACCACAGACCACCCTGCCGAGCCAAGAGGCATCCTAGCAATGAGAACACGTTTACTCCAGAAATCCGAAAACATGCCCATTCCATTCCAGCTGGAGAGCATCTCCCCTCCTTCCCCGGGCATCTGACGGCAGCGGTGAGGAACGTAGTGCAGGCTGACCTGTGGGCAGACCTCGTCCCAGGAGGATAAACTTCATGAAAGGGAATTTCTAAAAGAGAGATGATGTCCGGTTCTGTGTTGGCGCGGGCTGCCTGTGTCTTGAGCGTCTTCATGCTCAGGGGGCAGCCAGCTCAGGTGGTGGCCACTGTCACTCAAACATCTCGTAGTGGCGAGTCTGCCTCACTCTTGGCACCATGTCGATGAGGAGTCTGCAGAGAGGAGGACAGACAGGTCACCTCAGCACCTCACCTGACACAGCCCCAGCGCCAGGGTACTAGGGAAATTTGTAAATATAATTCACATAGCTGTGCTGCCATCCCAAAGGCACACAGTTCGAATCAACCAGGTGCTCGATGGGAGAAAGATGGGCAGTCTCCTCCCGTACAATATACTACCGCTGGAAACCTACTGGACAGTCAGCTATGGGCCAGCTCCAACTCAACAGTACACAGTTACAACACAGTACATTCACAAGGTTGTAGTTGAATTTTTGTTCAAATGACTTTTGTAGCTATTGAGCTTGATTTTGCCATGTGGATGGGTGAGGTTATGCCAATAGGTATGTTAGCCTATCCACAAGGGGAGAGGCTAGACTTGCCATTAAATTGAGTGGATCCAGAAGCAGAATTTGAGAATCTCACCACCAGCAAGGAAGCAGCAAGAGAATGCACCATGCCCTTGAGGGCCACAGATTCTTGTGCCAGCCAGACGTGGGCTTATAGGAGCAGTAGCCACAGTAGAGAGCCTAGGAATGCTGCCCCAAGGGGAACGAGGTCAAGATCCTTTCACCCAAATTTTTTATATGCAGGACTAAGGGCTTTCTAACACTGGCCTAAAGCCACACGGCTCAAGGCTGAGGTGCCTGTGAGCACATTTCTGTCCTGACTGATTAGATCGGCTACCAACATGAATTATAGCACTTTGATTTCCTTAATTTTGTTGTGTAGGGAGCTCTGGTGCCCTAATGGTAAAACCTTCGCTGCAATTATGAAGGCACACATTTTGTGGCCACCAGTCACTCCAGTGGGAGAAGGATGGGCAATCTCCTCTGATGCAATTAACTGCCTCTGAAAACCTACCAGAGGGTCTGCTATGGGTCGGATACAACTCAACGGCACACAACAACACCACAATAACAATATGGTTCTCTGTAGTCAGTGAGTTATTGTGACAGATTTTGGACCTAGGAGAGCAGTAAGTTTAGTGTTAGGATGAGCAGAAAAAGGTACAGGAGAGACATGTCTGAATTCATGGACATTGGTTTTGTATGGTTGATGTTACTGATTGGGTCAGTAATCCTTAGTAAAGGTGTTAAGTTATACATGGCCCTCTCCATGCATCCCTTGCTCTTTTTATACCATCACCACTATGTAACTTTAGAACGTTTTTATTACTCCACCAAGAAATGCAGGCCCTGCAGCAGTCAGTCACTGCAACCCCAGACCCTATTCTCTGGCAAGCACTAATCTGCTCTGTTCTCTGGTTCCTGGGGGGCTTATTCTGTCACCCTCTAGCACTGGCGTCACGTCACAGGTATGAGAGGTGACTCTCCCATCCAACGTGTGTCCCTGGGGTGAGCCTCCTCGCTAAAGGAGCGACAGGGGCAAACACTTACTTGACCCCATAGGCAAATATGGTGAGGCCGATGAGCACACCAATGCTTCCGTCCAGGTACCAGACTGCGGCGTTGTGCTTGAATACTTCGGCGCTCAGGAGAATGGAGAAGCCCATGACGCCACCCACAAGGGAATTAAACCCTGTGGAAGAAGCAGGGAGCTTAGCTCAGAGCCAAGTGAACCTGAGAGTCCCCAAGAAAACAGCCAGGAGGCCAGGCAGGCCTGTAAGTTCTGCAGTGTGAGCCAGGGAGGAGCACAGCCTGGCCATGCTCATGGCCAGCCACCACCTCAGACCCTGTTGATGGTCTGCATTGGTTCGATGTCAGCAGAGACTTCCCTACGCTGAGCCCCAGCTTCCATCCTCATGCAGTCTCTGCCCTTCAGAGTGGTCAGCTGCTGTCCAGGTGACCCCTGACTGATGGTGACCCCACTCACAGCAGAGCAGAGCACTGCCCCATGCATCTACAGGACTGTTGTGATGCAAGAGGTTTTCATGCAGCACACAGACCTGCTGACTCCACCAGCCACTCCTTGAAGAAGTGGGGTGGGACAATCTCTTCATGGCCTCTGAGCCTCAATGACAGGTCAGAACCCACCTGGTGGCAGGCAGAAGTGGAAGCTCCATAGACACCTTTTCAGCACCATGAGCCTCTCAGACAGGTGATTTGGGGCTGTGAATACACACCCAGCCCAGGAAATGAACCTGGTCTCCTGGGTAGAAAGTTGACTATCATTCCTGACCAGAGCAGTGCCCACTGGGATGGGGCTTACCTCTCAGATTCCCCCAGATCAAGGGGATCTTACTGTGGGAGCTGGCTACAGAACAGGGATGGAGCCTCTGAGTGCTGCCAACAGTTAGCACACTGGGCCAGAGGTTCAAGTTCACCAGGGACACCTCAGAACAAAGGCCTGGTCATCTACCCCATGAATCCGGTCACTGCATCCCATGGCATGCTGGCCGGCAATGACACACTGTGGTCACCATGAACCAGAGTGGACCTTGTGGAGCTGATTACTAACAAGAAGGGGCCCAGGAGACCACAGTGCCCACCCAATGCTGACCCATCACTCCCCGTTTTCCATCTCTGCTCAGGCAGGAGCGGGCTTGTCACCCTCAGAGGCTTTGAAAGGCTTCAGAGAGGGTGAGGTTACACTGGATGTCCACTAGATGTCCCTCAGCTCCACAAGTCATTGTACTGCTGGCACCAGCAGGTGACTAACTGCCATAGTCTGCTCAGCCAGTGGACCCCAACCCGAGTCCTGCTCCACAGGCTTCAGTGTGTCTACCTCCTCTCCCCTGAGTCACTTCCCACTCCACTCAGCCTCTCTTCTGTCATAATAGAGCCTGACGTGCCTCTGCTTCGGTTCTTGTAAGGCTGCGTAACTGAGTCTCCCTGGACAGGAGCAGCTCTGTCTGCTGGCTGTCCTCAGATTCTAGAGACTTTTCAGCACTAATTGTTCTACATCAAGGACCTCAGCTCACAGCCCCATGACCCACCCTGATGCCATGCCCAGGGCCATGAGTTGCTATCAGGATAAATGCTGCTACCAGCTCAAATAAGCAAAATTAAGGCTGAATCTAACTAGATCAGAGGCTCTGCTGGGCTGCTTTAACAACTAGATCAGAAGCTATGCAATTCTGAGTTTCTGTGGAAAATTTTCATTTTAAAAAAAAGTCTTTTATATACTTAAAGATATCAGAGTGCCTGGGTCCTTTGAACTGAAAGGGACTTAAGAGAGCAGTGAGCCCATTTCAGAGGTTCTGCACTTGCACCCCCACTTCCTGACCCATAGCCACAGCTTCTGCCACATGTCCTCAGAGTCTTCTTCTACTTGGTTTGTAACCCTGATTTCCTGGTTGTTGTTGTTGTTTTTTTATAATGGTGTAGTCTGGAGGGAGTTGCACTTTGAACCCAAAAGGCTGAGAGTTCATATCCACCAGAAATTCAAAGGAAGAAAACAGGCAGTCTCCTCCCATGCCATTCATAGCCTGGATGATCTCCCTGAAGGGTCAGCTATGGGTTCTTCCTGCACCATACACAACCTGGGAGATCTCCCTGGAGGGTCAGCTATGGATCAGTTCCAACTAGACAACAGTAAGTTGGGTTTATGACAACCAAGTCCTTACTGCACCAAGCGCACACACACACACACACACACACACACACCGCCTTTCTCATTGTTGTCAAGCTGATTCCAACCCACAGCGGACCCTACACTAAGTTTCCAGGTCTCCCAGGCTGTAAATCACATGGGAGGAAATTGTTCAGCCTCCCATGGAGAAGTTGGTGGATTTGAACCAGCGGAGAACCTCCACGTGTAAGTTAACAGCACAATTTTCTCCAGATCACACCACCAAGCTCCCTAATGGTAGCCACAGTCCCACAACCAAACTAGACCAGACCTGCGGTGATGTAGAAAGCAAGGAGCCTGGAGCCCACGCCCTATGTCCAGTATCCTGCTGAATCCTGTGCCCAGCAGCTGTACTACTTCCTGCCATCAGGACTCTCAAAAACAAACCCTCAGGAATCAGCCTGTCCCAGTCCACCCTCTGCTTTAGCCCATGCACTTGACCCCTCCCAGTGGGTCTTTGCCACACTTGCTCCCCTCCTGGACAGGAAATACCCACTTAGCCCCTGGTGCATTCTCCCTGCAAGACCACAGGACATGTGCTGGAGTTGCTCATGGGCACCATCAACCCTGATGGGAGGATCTTCTAGGAGCCTATCCTGTTCTGTGGCCACCAAAAGTGTTGGGGGAACTGAGGAGTAATTACAGACTGTGCCCTAATTCTGGGGATCAATGAACAAGGAAACACATGGGAGGCAACTCCATTAGTAGGAGGCTGTAATTACTGCAGCAAATTTTGCTGTCACCTCCCTACCCCAGCAGGGATTATGGGGCACACCCACCCCGGGGAGCAGCTCATAAGTAACAGGCTCAGTGGGGGGACTTCCGAATCTTGCTCTTGGGAACAGGAAAAGAGAGAACTATGAATCAGTTCGGACCTGAGGGAATGGAGCTAACACTCAGCTGAGCAGGTGAGAACTTGAAGTGTCTGAAGCCAGAAGGGGTTAAGAATGGAAGTTCTGTCTCAGAGCTGAGAGAGGGTCTTCTCAGCCCAAGCAGGGGTATGCCAACTCAGAAAGAAAGACCCTGCAAGAGCAGCTGTCAACGACACAGGGCCATCTGAACTGGTAGCTGTCGATGGACCCTGTGAGCTGCTGGCTGAATGAACTCCCTGTAGTGGATCACGGGACATGCTGGGCCTGTCCCACCTGGCATGATGGTGTATCTGGGCCCTAGAGGGGATGGGAGGCCACAGGACCTGTAGTATCACCACCCAGACCTCAGCATACACTATAAAGGCTGAGCACTGGCTGAAAACACTGCTCCCCAAATCCCACCTCAGCCCTGAATCAGAGCCCTCTGTGGGAGGTATGGCATCATCAGCCACTGAATCAGAGCCCTCCTGCAAGGTGGAGGTGAGGCACGTCCTTAAAGGACCCTTGAGCATCCTGGTGCTACCAGCCTTGGGGCATCACAGTATTAGTCCCAGGCTCTCTGACCAAAATTGTTAAAACCCCACTGCTCCCTCTTTGATTGTGACTCATGACAATCCCCACTGCATTTCCAAGGCTCTGATTCTTTTTGGGAGGTGGCTGACATGACTTTTTTCCTTAGAGTAGCTGGTAGATTCAAACTACTGAACTTTTGATTAGCAGCTCAACCCATAACCCCCACACCCCCAACACAGATGATACTCTTCTCAAAGAAACACATCTGTGAGGTCATCCCAACTCCTGGTGAGTCACATACTTCCTGGTAGGTTTGTAGGGTGTCTGTGACAGATTAATCACCAGGCCTTTCTTCCTAAGTGCTTTCACATGGACTCAAGCTTTGACCCTTTTGGATAGCGGTTGATAGTGTTGACTACTCCAGGGAAACATTACTTCCAGGATATTCTCATATGCTGGAATCAACTAGACAGCACTGGCTTGTTAATCCACAAGGATGTTAAGGTCACAAGGCTGGAGGTCTTCCTATCTTCATGAAAGCAGGTCCCTCAGGAGACAGGAAGGGCGCTGGACCAGGGCCAGCTGATTCAGGACAAGGACAGCCACCTAGGGGCCTGCAGATGCTCCCCCTCTTCCCAGACCTGCTAACAGTTCTCCCACTCCTGGGGACTCGTGGATCAGGAGGTGGCCCACGGTGGAGCATGCTTTTCACTTCCTGCCCCTGCCCCCTGTGGACAAAGCCCAGGCTCACACACAGTGGATGGAGTCCACACCACCACACATCTGACTAGCTGAAGGGAAAGCGAGTATGGAGACTTCACAAAGAGAAAGTTTCCAGAATCCAGACCAGAAATGGTCAGGCTAGTGACCATGAAGGACGAAATTCCAGGGATAAAGACATAGGCCTGAGGTAAGACCTTAAACAGGTGCAAGGTGGGCAGTGATGATATATGAGACTCAAAAATAATGAACACTCTGCTGGCATAGTGGGTAAGGAGTTGCAATGCCAACCTAATAGTGGGCAGTTCAACTCCACCAGCTGCTCCATAGTGGAAAGAGATGGGAAGTGTTCCCCTGGGTGATTTTTAGCCTCTGAAAACCCACAGGAGGGTTGACTATGTGTCAGCTACAACCTGAAAGCAATGAGTTTGCTGCAAAGGTTTGTGAGTGTTTGTTTTATTTTAGGAGTGATTTCTGTTCTTTTTTTGAGGGGGGTGGGGTGGGCGAGTTGTAAGAAAAGCAACTCACCAGGAAACAAACTAAACTGACCTCCATCCTGAGTGGATTCTCTCTCACAGATGCCCTCCAGGACAGCAGAACCCAACCCTGAGTAGAATCCCCCTCATACATGTCCTCCAGGATGGCAGGCTGGAAAGCTGTACAGGAGCAGACTACCTCACCTTTCTGTTTGAGAGCCACTGGTGGATTCAAACCACCAACCTTCCAATTAGCAGCCTAATTCTTAATACACAGCTCAGCCAGGGCCCGTTCAAGCAACTGGACAGCATCTTCCTCCACGATGTGCCTGATCCCTGTGGATAAGGCTGTCGCTCTCACTCACCATCCGTTATGAGCGCTCTGCTGGTGAGAACCTTGCCCAGCATAAACTTCAAGACGGCCAGGATGCTGCAAAGGATCCCACTTAAAATAGAGACGCTGAACAGGAAGTCATCCTGGAAGAGAAAATTCCAAATGTCATCACTTTTCCAGTGAACAATGATCTGGTAGCAGAGATCGCACACCACTTTACTTCAAACCAGTTTTGTTCAAAGTACAGTCTAGTAGGCAAGCTACCACCAGGTGGGGTGCACAGGCAGCTTTCGCACCTAACCTGACTGTGCCATGGAGGCCTGGAAACGATGACAAGGACAATCTTAGAAACCCATCACACTTCTCCTTTCCTTTAAAAGATTAGGTGAATTCCTCATTTTTGTGGTAAAATGACTGGCACTCAACAAAAGAGCTGGTCAGAATGTTCAGGGACAAAGTGTCCTCTCTACAATTTCTCATGTAATTCACAAAGCAGTTGACTGAGAATTTTGGAATCCAGAGATTCAACACTGGCCCAGGAACCCTTCATCTCAGAAACAACTCCCACTCATTGCTGTTGGGTTGAAACCAACTCATAGCTGACCCTCCAGCAGGTTTTCAATGGCTGTAAACTGCACGGAAGGAGATTGTCCATCTTTTCCTCAAGGAGCCAGTAGTAGATTTGACCCTTAAGAGTTCAACCTTTGGGTCAGCAGCATGACCCCCTGGGGACTACAGGACCACACTCCCTTCATCGTACTACGTAAATCTACCATGGGGTTAGGTATGGCCAGAGCTACTAAGTATTGTATTTTCCCCTTCAATTTACACAAGACAACCGTGAATTCAAATATAGCTTTCAAGGAGGAGAAAAAATATTTTAAAATACTTCTGTTATTGACGTTATTTTAACACTTCCTCTTAGTTGTTGCCTTACCCTTACAGATGAGTGAGTCACCTGTGCGAAAGTGAGCCTTGCTACCTGCCACAGTGGGGCCCAGGGGCCCAAACTCAAAGAAGCAAGTCTTCTGTTCAGAATTTCCACGTACTCCCCATGGGACACAGCTCCACATTTGCCACCTTTATAAACAAAAGTCAGCACGAATCTGACTAAGCATCATGCATACGTAAAAAAACGGTATTCCATAGCATTTTTCAAATGCTTTGGTTCTGCTTTAGTTCCAGGGAAGCAGGCGGTCTCTTCTCTGTTTCTGGTTCTGGTACAACAAAAATACTACAACTACAACAACAACAAAAATTTCTCAAAGTTGGTTTCTGTTACTGCTCATTTAGATGGTGTTGGTTACAAACTTTCGCAATACCACGTGTTGGAGTAGAACTGCCCCCTGGGGCTTTCCTGGCTGTAGTCTTTAACAAAGGGACCTCTGGTGCCCTGGTGGTATGGAGCTGTGCTGTCAATCTAAAGGCATATGGTTCGAATCCACCTGCTTTTTTTGTAGGAGAAGAATGAGCAAATCTCCACTTGAGTGATTTACAGCCTCTGAAAACCTGGTGGAGGGTCACCTATGAGTCCGGTCTGACTCAAAAACCAATAAGAAGCAAAAATAATTGAAAGAACTGTATAGAGAAGAATCAGTAAAACCAAAACTAGTTGTTTGTAAAGATCATTAATATTGGTAAATCTCTAGGACTTACTGAGAATGGAAAAGTTACAATTATCAGAGAGGTTACATTCCTATAGATCCAACATTAAATAAGGGAGTAATATGCATTCTGGGCAAATAATTTTGGTAACTTAAATGAAATGGACAAATCAAAGGGTCAGTGGTTTGAATTTCTAGGTGCTCTGCAGGTGAGAGGAGGGTCGTTGGCTCCAGGGAAGATTTATAGCCTCTGAAAGCTGATGAAAACTCAACTCCATCAAGCCGACATCAACTCAGTGGCAGGGAGTTTAATCATTTAAAGGGAAGTCAATTCCAAGCAAACTCTTCCACAAAATGATGAAAAAGGAGCAATTCTCAACTCATTCTCTGAAGCTGTGTTACCTAAAACTGAACGTAAAGACATTCTAATAAAAAGGCCACCAGAGTTCCCTAATTAGAGAATTAATTAAAAAAGTAAGTAAAAAGGATCTACATTGTGACCAAGTGATAATTGTCCCAGGAATGCTATATTGACTTACCATATTTGGTTATCAACCAAGTAATTTACGATGCTAATTGATCAAAATATAAAATTCACTTAATCATTGTACTAAATGCAGAATAAGCACTTGACACAACTCTATAACAACTCATGATTTTTCAAACAAAAAGTCCTCTAAGCAGTGTAGGATACAAAGGAGCCTACTTGACCTATTACTAGGTAGCTATGACAAACTGACAGGTAGTATCTAACCACATGAAAGATTCAACACTTTTCACAAGATCAAGGAGGCAAGACAGACCATCACATCTAGTCAATGGGTACAGCAGTCAATACACAGATAAGGCACGATAAATGAAACTGATTATTTGTAGACTATACAAATTTATATTTGCAAAACCTCACTTCACAGGCTGTAGATCTTCAAAGGAGGAGACAGTTCATATTTCTCCTGTAGAGGACCTGGTGGATTCAGACCACTGACCTTGTGGTTAGCGGTGCAATACATAATGCACTACACCAGCAGAGCTCCTTACCCAAATATACTGCTATCGAGTAGATTCCAACTCACTGAGTCTCTACATCAGGTTCTCAAGTCTGTAAATCTTTATGAGAGGAAACTACTCATCTTTCTCCAATGGAGCAAGTGGTGGATTATTCAAACTGTCCTGTGGATTAACATTGTAACACAGAATACTCTATGCCACCAGATCTGTGTGTGTAGACGGGTGTCAGTGCAGAAGGATGCAGTATTAACAGGTGAAAATTAATGTATGTTTCTATACATAAAAGCCCACTGTTGTTGAGTCAAGTCTGATTCGGAGCCACCCTGTGTGTTACGGAGGAGAACTGCTCCACGGATTTGCTCGGCTGTGATCTAAATGGGGTCATTTGTCAGAACAGTCTAACGTACTAGTGAGAAGCAACAGAAAGGTTTCATTTAAATACTATTTATAAAAACACTAAAATATAAAATATGGAGGGAAAGATATAATAAAATACATGCAAGACTTACATATTGGAAAAATACAAAATGTTCCTGAGATAAATGATAAGTACATGGTAAAAGAAACTTTAAGATGTTAGATCTCCCCAAATTGTTCTCATTACAAAGCTATTCCAAACAAAGTCCCAGTAGAGGTTTTGTTTTTAGTAAAAAATAGGAAAACTGAATTTAAAATGTATTGGTGAATACTCAAGACTTGTGTGGATGAAGCAATTCTGAAAAGGAATGGTTCCATGATTTACTACTGCTCGCTTTCTGGGCTTCTTATCAACTCACTGTCTTCAAGACAGTGTTGTACTACCACAGAGGCAGATGTAGAGGCGAACATGACAAGGGAGGGCGCACAGCAGACTCCCTGTGTTCAGTCACTGGTTTTCAACAAAGGCCCAGAAGCAGTCCCATGGAGAACGAAGTCTCTTCTCAACTAAGGTGCTGGAGCAACCAGATATGCATACAGACAAAAATGAACCCTTTTGTTATGCACCAATGAGTCAACTACAACCCATAATAGCCTTACAAACAATGGATCTGAATCTTGGTCTGTCCTGTACCATCCGTATTATTTCTTGAGCTTATTGTTAGAGTTGCTGGTGTCCATCCATCTTATTGAAAACCTTCCTCTTTTTTGCTGTCCCACCATCTTTCAAAGTATTATGTCTTTTTCTAAGGATTGACTTTTCCTAACAACATGCCCAAAACATGTGAGGCAGTTTCACTATTCTTGCCTCTAAGGAACATCCAGGTTGCACTTTCTCCAAGACATAGTTATTGTTCTTTTCAAGGAAATTTTACTTGGAGATGGATTATACACTTAGAAGGGACAGCTAATTCTATAAAACTTCTAGAAGAAAACATAAGAGAAAAACTTTATTATTTTGTGTTATGCAAAGATTTTTAAAAATAGGAAGAAATATGAACCAACAGAATGGGGAATTATCAAACAATATAAGTAATATGTAATAAAAATATTGTTGAAGATCCTTAAAAAATGGTTGGAAGAGTACACTGACAGGGAACTACCAGAAGTTCAAGCTGGTTTTAGAAGAGGCCATGGCACCAGGGATATCATAACTAATGTCAGCTGGATGCTGGCTCAAAGCAGAGAATGTAAAAGAATATCTATTTGTGTTTTATTGACTATACAAAGGCATGTGACTGTGTGGATCATAACAAACTATGTCTAACATTAAGAAGAAGAGGAATCCCAGAATGCTTAATTATGCTCATACAGAATTTATACCTAGACCAACAAGCTCTTGTCTGAATTGAGCAAGGGAACATTGCATGGTGTAAAATCAGGAAGGGTGTGCATCAAGGAGGTATCCTTTCTCCAGACCTATTAAATCTGTACGCTGAGCAAATAATTCACAAAGCCGTACACTATGAAGAATGTGGCATCAGGATCAGAGGAAGACACATCAACCACTTGTGTTACACAGATGACACAACTTTGCTTGCTGAAGATGGGAAGGATACGAAATGCTGAAGAAGATCAAGGACTACACTCTTCAGTATGGATTACATCTCAACAGCACAAAGACAAAGATCCTCACCACAGGCCCAACAGTCAACATTATGATAGATAAGAAAGGACTGAAGCTGTCAATGGTTTTACCTTGGTTGGATTAACAATCAGTATCTTTGGTATCAGCAGTCAGAAAATCAGGATACATATTGCATTGGGAAAGTCCACCCTCAGGGACTTTTCCAAAATGCTGAAGAGCAATGGTGTCAGTTGCAGAACTAAGGTGCACCTAATTTGGGCCACAGTCTTCTCAATCACTAGCTATGCATCAGAGAGCTAGACAAAGAACAGGAATGACAGAAGAAGAACTGCTTCTTTTGAGTGATGGTATTGAATACTGAGTACTGAGTATCTCATTGGCTGTCAAAAGCACAAACAAGTATGTCTAGGCAAAAGTGCAGCAAGAGTACTCTTCATCTTTCATACTTTTGACATGTAGCGAGGTGAAGTTATTCCCTGGAAAGGGACATTATGCTTGGAAAGACTGAGGGTCAGGGATGAAGACCCTCAATGAGATGGATTGACATGGTGACTTCAGCAACGGGTTAGAGTGTGTCAGAGATGATGAGGCTGGCACAGGATAGGGCAAGGTTCGGGTCAGCTGTTCACAGAGCTGCTGTAAGTAGTACCAGACTCAATGGCACCTAACAACAAAATTTTAAAAAATATAGTATTCCAACATCACAACCAGATAAATGTAAACAACCCAATCGCAAGCTGGACACAGGATATAAACAGACACTTCACCAAAAAAGACATTCAGATGACAAACACACACATGAAAAAAATGTTCAAAATTCCTAGCTCTAAAAGAGATGCAAATTGAAGCAACTATGAGATATCATCTCACCCCAGTAAGAATAGCAAAGTTCAACAGAGCAGCAAACAACAAATGATGGCAAGATTGTGAAGAAACCAGAACCCTTATTCACTGCTGGTGAGAGTGTAAAACGCTGCAACCACTCTGGAAGGCAGTATGGCACTTTGTAAAAAAATTAGAAATAGAAATACCATTTGACACAGTAATTTCATTACTGGGAATATATCCTAAAGAAAAGGGACTTATATCTAGAATTTATAAAATACTTGAGCACCACAACAAGATAAAGGTAAATAACCCAATAGAAAAATGGGCACAGGATATGAACAGACACTTCACCAAAGAAGACATTCAGATGGCCGACAAGCACATGAAAGAAATGTTCAAAATTCCTAGCTCTAAGAGAGATGAAAATCAAAATAACCATGAGATATCATCTCACCCCAGTCAGAATAGCAAAATTTAACATATCAACAAGCTACAAATGCTGGCGAGGTTGTGGAGAAACTGGAACTCTTATTCACTGTTGGTGGGAGTGTAAAATGGTGCAACCACTGTGGATGGCAGTATGGCGCTTTCTCAAAAAGTTGCAAATAGAGATACCATTTGACCCAGCAATTCCACTACTAAGAATATACCCCAAAGAGACCATAAATGACATCCAAGCAGATATATGCACACCCATGTTTATCGCGGCTTTGTTCACAATAGCAAGGAGTTGGAAACAACCCAGGTGTCCATCAACAAACAAATGGATAGAGAAGCTGTGGTATATTCACAC
>NW_006399760.1:1949472-1951392 GCF_000299155.1 Elephantulus edwardii | reverse complement strand
AAAGCGATGTATGATAAGGTCTTATGGTTATCACAAGAGTCCACAATTAAGGTTGCATAGTGGAATGTACTTGGGGTGGTAGGAGGGGTGCGGGGGGATTGTGTACCAGGGAGGGAGTGTTTCTTTTACTTTTCAAAGAGAGGAGCGAACTGGGGAGGGGGCAGGGTTGGGCAGGGAGAGAAGTGCAGCAATGAATGAATGGAAATCCAAAATATCTGTAAATGTTCATTAAAATGATATAAAAAAATTAATATACTTTTTTAAAGAAAGAAACCAGACCTGCCACTCAAACAGATAGATGTACACCTATGTTTATTGCTGTGTAGTTCACAATAGCAAAGACATAGAAACAACTTAAGTGCCCATTAACAAGCAAAAGGATAGAGAAGCTATGGTATATTCACACAATGGAATACTACACAGCCCTGAAAAACAAGGAACTCCTAAAATATTATACAAAATGGGTGACCCTGGAGGACATTATGCTGAGTGAAATAGCTCAGTTACAAAAGGACAAATACTGCCTAATGCCACTCTTATAAAATAGGACTGACATGGGGGTTATGGAGAAATTAAGAAAAAAGGGGATACACTTTCTCAAAAAGTTGCAAATGGAGATACCATTTGACCCAGCAATCCCATTACTGGGAATATACCCCAGAGAGACCATAAGTGCCATTCAAGCAGATAAATGCACACCCATGTTTATCACAGCTTTGTTTACAACAGCAAAGATTTGGAAGCAACCTAAGTGCCCATCAACAAATGAATGGATAGAGAAGCTGTGGTATAGTCACACAATGGAATACTACTTGGCATTGAAAAACAAGGAACTCATGCAATATTATTCAAAATAGGTGAGCCTGGAGAACATTATGCTGAGTGAAATATCTCAGTCACAAAAGGACAAATACTGCCTGGTGCCACTGTTGTAGAATGGGGCTGACATCAGGTTTGGGTAAGACTGAGAAAAAACTGGATAAATTATGTATACTGTATTGAAACAGACATGGGAAATAACAGATTAGAGGTGATATATGATTATTATGGTTAGCACAGGAGTCCAGAATTAAGGTTGCATAGAGAAGTGTACTCAGTGCAGGGGGGGAAGGGGGGATGGGGGAATTGGATACCAATGAAGGATTTTTTTTTCTTTTCAAAGAGAGGAGTGAACTGGTGTGGAGGGGTGGGCAGGGAGAAAAGTACAGCAATGAATGAATGGAAATCCAAAATCTCTGTAAATGTTTATTAAAATTAATAAAAATGAAAAAAGAAAAAAGGGGATAAATAATGTACACTGCATTAAAACAGATGAGGGAAAGAACTGTTTAAAAGAAATATATGATTAGGCATTATTTGCATAGTTCAGAAAAAGAGGTGCATAGCAAAGTGGACTGGGGTGCAAGAAGGAAATTGTGCAACAATGAAAGATTTTTTTTCTTTTGTTTGTCGTCCATTTTTTCTTTTTTAAAAATTATTATTATTCATCTTAATGAAAATTTACAGAGATATTAGATTCCCATTCATTCACTGTCGCATTTTTCTCCCTGCCCACCTCTCCCCTCAAGTTTGTTCTCCTCTTTGAAAAGTAAAATTCTTTCTTCGTTATATAATCCCTCCCTCCAAGTCCACTCCACTATGCAGACTTTTTTCTGGACTCATGTCATGATAATAATATCTTATCATATATCCCTCTTAAACAGCTTTCTCCCTCATCTGTTTCAATGCAGTATACATAATTTATTCCATTTTTCTAAGTCTCCCCCTCAACCCCTATGTCAATCCCATTTTACAACAATGGCACTATGCAGTATTTGTCCTTTTGATACTGAGATATTTCACTCGGTATAATGTTCTCCAGGGTCATCAATTCTGAATAGTATTTCATGACTTCCTTGTTTTTCTTTTTTTTTTTTTTTT
>NW_006399760.1:1867256-1947926 GCF_000299155.1 Elephantulus edwardii | reverse complement strand
GCTTTTCTCTAATGAAGTGTATAGTCCTTGGTTTTAGTCCTAGGTCCATGATCCACTTTGAATTGTTTTTTGTGTATGGAGTGAGGTGTGGATCTTGCTTGAGTTTTCTGCAGATAGTTTTCCAATTTTGCCAACACCATTTGTTTAAAAGGCTGTCACTTCCCCACTTAACTGGTTTCATCTCCTTGTTAAAAATCAGTTGACCATAGATAGATGGACTGATTTCTGGATACTCAATTCTATTTCATTGATATGTGTCTGTCATTGTACCAGTATCAAGCTGTCTTGACCACCACGGCGGTGTAGTAGGATTTGAAATCAGGGACTGAAATGCCGCTTACCTTGTTTCTCTTCTTAAGGAGTGCTTTGCTTATTCTGACCCTCTGTCTATTCCAAATGAAATTGGAGATTGCCTTTTCTATCTCTTTGAAGTATGGAATTGGTGTTTGTATTGGGATTGAACATTGATGTGTAAATTGCCTTTGGTAGTATTGTCAAACAACTATAAGATCTCATCTCACCTCAGTAAGAATAGCAAAATTTAACAGAACAGCAAACATCAAATGCTGGCGAGGTTGTGGAGAAACCGGAACCCTTATTCACTGTTGGTGCAAATGTAAAATAGTGCAACCACTATGGAAGGCTGTATGGTGCTTTCTCAAAAAGTTGCAAATAGAAATACCATTTGATCCAGCAATTCCACTACTGGGAATTTACCCTGAAGAAATCATAATTGCCACCCAAGTAGATATATGCACACCCATGTTTACTGCGGCTTTGTTTGCAATAGCAAAGCGCTGGAAACAACCCAAATGCCCATCAACAAATGAATGGATAGAGAAGTTCTGGTATATTCACACAATGGAATTTTATGCAGCATTCAAAAACAAGGAACTAATAAAATATTATGCAAAATGGATGACCCTGGAGGACATTATGCGGAATGAAATATCTCAGTCACAAAAGAACAAATATTGCATAGGGTCACTGTTGTAAAATGAGACTGACATCAGGGTTGAGGGAAGACAGAAAAGGAGGGGAAGAATGATATCTATTGCATTGAAACAGATGAGGGAGAGATCTGTTTAGAAGGGATATATGAATAGGTATTCTTGTCATTACAGAAGACCAGAGTGAAGGCTGCACAGTGGAGTGAATTTGGGGGGAGGGACTGCATAACAATGAAAGAGTTTTTCTTTTTCTTTTCAAGAAGAGTGAATTGAGGGAGAGGGATGGACAGGGAGAAATGTACAACAATGAATGACTGGAAACCCTAAGTCTCTGTAAACTTTCATTAAAATTAAGAAAAAAAAGAAAAGAAAAAAAAGAAGTTGCTAACATGGTTAGGTGGTAGTTAATTGTTTAAATTTATGTGTATGAAGGATTATACGGTGCACAGTGTACATGGATAAAGGGCAGTGTAAGGGTGGTTACATGCAAGCCAATTTTTTAAAAAGTTGAGTGGGATGAAAAAAGAATGATATAAATGAACATTGGATATTGTCGATTTAGAAAGAATGCAATTCCACCTTTTGTCAATTCTTAATCTGGAGTGCCAAAAGGGAAGATTTGCCCTAGAGATAAGCTTGTTAAAAGTATAATTTGGTCCTGGGAGTTGGGACAATGTCAGGAGGAAAGATTAAGACCTACCCAGTACTCTGAGGAGATCTGCATTTGAATGCGTTTGTAGACCCACAATGGACTGCTGATGGAAGAGATTCACATCTGAATGAGGAGTAAGCAGAAAAAGAGAGAAGGAGAAGGAAACAGAAAAAGGAAAGGAAGAGACTGCCTTTTTATAACTGGAACAAGCTGTTTACTTTTCTGAGGCAGGAGAAACTTGGTGCCCATCAGATAACACCTCCAAGAAAAATGTGGACTCTTGACCAGAAGCCAGCCAGATGAAGAGAGAATGATCCCTGCTGTGAACTAGTATTGATTGTTGCAATGTTATGGCTTGCTCTGGACTGGTCATTGCTTATGGATGCAGATACCCACAGTTTCCAAGTTGAACAGAGGACCCTTCAGCAAAAAGGACATGCTTTTCTCCTTAGAGTACTAGTCTGACAGGGACAGGCAAATCAGCAATGTGTGAGGCATGAAATAGCTGGCTCACAAGCTTTCAAGAAAGTAGTCCTTGGTGGCATGATTATAAGAGAAGGAAACCCCCCTCCCACAATATAAACAAATGAAATATAATGTAAATTAAAGACTACATGGAACACAATGTACATGCATAAAACACAATGTATATGAATGATGGAAATCCTATTACTAATTTTAAAAAAGGACAAGTCACTTAGACACATCACTTAACACCAGCAGCCCCAGCCCCAGGCCCTCCAGCCCAGATCAGGCCATCAGAAAGGAGTGCACCTTCTGAATACCTATGAATCCAGTGCCTTTGCTGTCACTGACTCAGGCCAACCCTGAGGGTCAGCGTCAAACTGTGCTCCACAGAGTTGCCAAACCCATTCCCATAAAGTACGTTGCAACACGTGGTACCTTTTGCAGGGTTTTGGAGGCTCTGAATCTTTATGGGAGAAGACTTATCTTCCTCCCTCAACGCCTCTGATGGGCTGGAAACAATGACTTCTGTTAGCAGCCCCTTATAACATGTTTTGTCACCAGAGCCCCGTTATTAAATTTTCAGCGGGTCAGTTTTTCACAAGGAAAGCACTAAAACTTTCTTCTGAGGGTCTACTGGGTAAACTTAAAACTGCAGTACAAGCCAGGGATTCCAAAATAAATATGAACCCCAGAAAGTTACTGATACTGATTCATTTCCATCCCATAAGCACCCTCCACTGGATTTTTTAAGTTGTAACATTTTATGAGAGGAGACCATCTCATTTTTCTCCCTTGGAGCAGCTGATGGATTTGAACTACCAATCTTATAGTTAGTGGTCGGACACATTATCATACTACCTCCAGGGGTTCATGAGCAACTATCGAAAAGTCTTTAACTCACAGAGCACTAGAACTAGGCATAGGGCAGGAGATCATCTGACTGAGCTTTCACTCTGCTGAAAGTGAAGAAATGGAGTCTCCCAGAGGGGAGGTGACAGAGAACACAGACAGAAGCTGGTGACAGAAGACAGAGGCAGGGCTGTATGCCCAGCTCCTCAACAATCAAAACCCAGGTCCTCCCCCCTCTCTAGTTCTCTCACCTCTGCTGGAATGTGGTAAAATCCACAGGGCTTATCTTAGGCTTCAAAAGGCAATTAGAGAAGAGCTGACCAACCTAGTGAGGATTCTCACACTGCTGTGTGTTATCAGTTACAGAGCTCAGGAGACCCAGCTCAGGCAGAACTGCCTGGGTCAGGTGTTCTCCAGGGGACACAGGTTCCTTAGCCCCTAACCCACCCCACAGAGTGGCGACTGGGAGAGGACAAGGCTCCTGTGACTGTTGTCCACTGGTAAGACTCTGACCTTATCCAGCTACTCTCAGAAAAGCAAACCAAACCAAGCGGATGAAGCAGACCCCTCTTTCCTCACCTCCTCCAACTCTTCCTGCGTCTTCCCCTCTGCTCCAGACCCTGGTCTCCTTTTGGCTCTTCAAATCTGATGAGCATACTTCTATGGTGGGTCACCAGCTATTCCCTCTGCCTGGAGTCTCCACACACCCCATGTTTCACCTGTCACCCCACTGCCAGTCTATCTCTTCCCAAATGTCACTTTCTCCACGAGGCAGTCCTGAAATGGAACTCCCTTTCCATCATCCATTAATATCAAGCATTTCTTCTCCTTCCTTGTACCAAACACTTCTTCCCAAGGAATGGAGTCTCACAGCATTCTTCTAATTCAGGATATAGAGATAACAAAAGCTGTAACTTTTCGGGAACCTTGGGCAGATCAGGAAGCTTGTGACTTTAATCAAAGGTTCTGGGATCATTACTCACCAACTGCTGGTACTCAAACTTTGGAAGCAGCAAGAATCTAGGTTAAAGAGAATGTTAGCGTGGTATAAGAGCCCCTAACCCAGGTGAAGTTCAGCTGTCATTTTCTGAACATGCTAGGATCTACTATCTTGATAGCTCCTTTGGCTACATGCAGTAGCGTGAACTTTGGAAAGCACCAGGCCTCACACTGAATCTGACATGTGAGGGAGGTCTCCTTTCTGCCTCTGCTCAGGTACGACCTTCATAAAGCCTTCTGCTCTTCACCTCAGTGTGACTTCCTTGGCTCTGGTCACAGTGGGCTATAGACCCAGTACCTGTCAGGTGACATCAACAGGATCTAAGAACAGTGTCTAAGAAGGATCCAACACTGGCCAAGACCTCAGCTCTCAGGACATCTTAATGCAGCTCTGCAACTTCTTCAAAAGTACTTCAGTGTGATTCACATTCACTTATGGTTATTTAAATGAAATGAAAATGTAAAACAGAATTCTTCATCAACAAGCCAAGTTTTAAGTAAGTATTCAGTGTCAAATACGTTATGGTTAATACACTGGAAAGCTCCAATCATTATAGAAAATGTCAATGGACAAGGCTGGTTTAGAAACAAGTAGGTTATTTCTTCTGAATTTGGGACAAAGCAGCAAGTGGCCATACGATGAAGCAGATAGGTGAAGTGCAGGAGCAGCTTGAAATGATAATATGGAAAAGGGTCCAGAAAAGGAAGTTAGGCAAAGAGGCAAGGCACTTAGATTGACTTGAACTTCAGCCAATTACAGGGCTGACTGAGCAATGTCCCTCCTCAAAATTATACTTGAGGATTCATTTTTTTAATGAAACATTTTTATTGTGATATAATACATAATGCAGCTCTAGTAGGTTAGTGACAAGAAGCTCGCTTCAATCTTAAAAGCACTTGGTTCGAAGCCACCAGCCACTCCTCAGGAGGAGGATGGAAAATCTCCTGTGCGATTAACTGCCTCTGAAAACCTGCTAGAGGGGCAGTTCCAAATTGATGGCACACAACAACATAATATACAATGAAATGTACAGCCTTTAGATTTCAATTTCTTTCATCAATTTATTAGACAGAAAATGCCTATCCAAACACCCGCCTGACAACACAAAGAATATTTCAGTTATCCTCAAAATTTGCTTGTGCTCTCTGCCTCCTGCAACACCTTTCTGATTGCAATCACCATAGATTAGTTTTGTTGGTTCTTGAGTTTTATGGAAATGGAAGGTCATATGTACTTCTTTTGTTTTAATTCTTACGTCAACATAATGCTTCTGAGATGCATCTATGTTCTTGCTAGTTTCAGTAGTTTCTTTCATAATGTTACTTAGCCATATTTCAGTAATTAGTTTTACAGCCCTCCCTAGGAGAGGTTCTTAATGATTCAATGCAAATGCCTCCTGCTGACACAAGGCTTTCTTGCTTAGATCCCCAAGGGAGAAGGGCAGCTGTTGATTCCAGGAACAAGTGAAGATAGGAGAGAAGGAGAACAGAATCTTATTTTCTCCTTTTACTCAGGAAACCCCAATGTGGCATAAATGATTAACATGACTGACTGCTGACCAAGATATTGGGAGTTCAAGGCTACGCAGAGATCCAGGAAAACAAGGTTTAGGTGATCCACTCCTTAAAATCCAGTCACTGAAAATTCTAGAAAGGAGGATGAGGATAGCTGTACAACTCAAAGAACAAAATCAGCGACACTGAACTGTACATGCAGAAAGTACTAAGCTGATAACAGATGTTTTACAATGTGCATTCTCAGTAACAGTAACAGTAATAATATTAGAAAGAAAGACCCTCTATAGGGCACCGTTCTCTGACATGCAGGGGCCACCACGAGTCACAATCAAGTTGAAGACAATTGGTTTGGTTTTGCTTTTACTTAGGAGACCATGTGCTTCATGGGAACTATAATTCAAGTCAAAACTGTAATTCAAGTCAGAGTGAAATGAGTCCAAGAGGAAGAGCTCCTAGAACGGCTCCCATTAGGATGTGAGAGCTGCCTCTGAGGAGAAGGATCCCAGATCTCAGCTCTTAGGATGTCTCAATGCTACTCCGTTTTAGTCCCTGCATAGTGCTCAGCTGTGAACCCCTCCTGTCTGTCACCATCTCACCCAGCACGGGTGACGCCAGCCCCCAGGCCAGAATGTGAGTGCACACCTGTAAGTCAAAGTCACCTTTCACCTGATGCATGTTGCCATGGAAAACGGCTAACAGCTGGTCAGCAGCCAGGGGCAGTGTCTACAGTCATGGCCCTGAGTCGCTCCGTCCAGGCAGCCTCATCCGGAGGTGTCTCTACTTGTGGTGCATACAGGGGAATCTTAGCTTTTATAGACATAATTGGGGTTCCCCTACAGTTCCAGTACCTTCTACTTTGTTTTAAATGTGTTCCCAATGATAAGTCACACAAGCAGCTGCAATTCTGGGCCACAGTGAGCTGGGGCCACACACAAAGCTGAACTACTTCTTCCTTCAAAGACCAGACTTTGTCCCTTTGTCACGAGACATGTGACAGCAAACAGAGAGATGGTGGCTCAGCTGCTTCGACCATGAAGGGTGCCTGAGGCCTCATTACGAGGCTGGACCTCCAGCCTTTCTGACACTACACATGTTCTCCCGTCTCCCGGGGAAATGCGGCTGGTGGCAGACTGCTAATAGGACAAACCCTGGTGAATGAAGCCAGTCGCTGTTGTCCTCACAGATCATCTCCCCAGCAGATGGGACAGAAATTATGCCACACACAGGCCCACCACCTCCCTGGTTATTAAATTATGTTGATGAATTGCCACCAGTTCCCATGAAATGGCTTCCCAATTTTTCTATTAGTATCAACCATGTCCATGAGTGGAGCATGATGACTTGGTGTTCAATAATCAGATAAGCAGCAGCACGGGGGCATCTGTGGAAGTTGGGGTGACAGGGGAGCCTACAGGTCTATGAGGATGGCTGGTAGGCCTCCCAGCTGAGACCCTGCAAAGTCAGGGGAGGGAGCAGGTGTGTGGCTCCAGGGGCTACATAACCCCAGGGGGCACCAGCGGACCATGTGGTCACTAGGGCAGGATCTGGTCAATGCTGTGAGGACAGTGAGGGAAGAGGGCAGAGCACAGCTTGGTCAGCACTCACAATGTAGCCTGGCTTCCATTAAAAGAGGTAGATTTCCAAGTTCTAAAACAAGAGGAGGAGTGCAAGGGATTATGGGGACCACTGCAAGGCTCGCTGACCTCTACTCCTGTCACAGACGCTGTGATGCGTCATTTTAGCTGGACCCAACACCTTCCTCATCAGCCTTGGGATGCAGCCTCCAGAAGCCCAGAGGCCCAGAGGCCATGAGACCTTTAAAGGAAGGGGTAAAGGTTCCTATACACCAGGCCCATGCGTGGCATCCTTTCAGCTAAACATTCAGGTACAGTGGCAGAGTGGTCCTGAGCAAGGAAGCTTCAGGACAGTTAAGACATCCATGCTGCCTTCCTTTCACCCTCTTTGTTAGCATAATCACCAGTGTCCTTCTGTCTGAATAGCGTGTTCCTTAATTAATAGTACTGAAATGCTCAAACCAACCAGACTAAATCCATTGCCACAGAGTTGATTCTGACTCAGGAGGAACTCATTTTTACAAATCAAAATTTAAATGTCTTCTGGGGGCGCTTTGTGGTCTAGTCTATAGGGAATTGTACTGCTAACAAAGGCAGTTGAGCCTCTTTAGCAATTCACATCTACCTGCTGCCCCTTGGAGGAAAAAGGAGCAATCTCTCCCCGTGCAATTTAAACCCTTTAAACACCAGATGGAGGGTCCTCTGTTAAATTTTAAACTTTGAAGGAATTTTTCTTTTCAAAGAGAAGAGTGAACTGGGGGTAGGGGGAGTGCGGAGAAAAGTGCAACAATGAATGAATGGAAATTCAAAATCTCTGTAAATGTTCATTGAGATTAACAATAATTTAAAAAACCCCAAAAACCTAGAAAGTAAATATATATATATATATAGAGTAAATCCTTGTAGCATGGAATACATAATATCTAGTTTGTGTCATCTGCATATCATAGGTTGTGAATGAGTCTTCCTCCAGTCTTGATGCCATACTTTTCCTCATAAACCCCTGCTTCCCGAATAATCTGCTCTGCATACAGATTGAAAAAGTATGGGGACAGGATGCATTCCTGACGCACTCCTTTCCTAATTTTGAACAGTGCATGTAGTGTTTCCTTGCTCTGTTCTGAGGACTGCTTCTTGGTCCAAGTATAGGTTTCATATAAGCATGATCAAGTATTCTGAGATTCCCATTTTCCTCAAGGTTAGCCACCATTTAATGTGATATACACAGTCAAATAACTTTGCATAGTCAATGAAACACAGAAAGACACTGTTCTGGTACTCTGCTTTTTGCCAAGATCCATCTGGCATTGGCAATAATGTCCCTAGTGCCATTATGTCTTCTAAACCCAGCCTGTATTTCTGGTGTTTCTCTGTCAATGTATTGTTCAAGTCTTTTCTGGATAATCTTCAGCAAGGTTTGACTAGTGTGTGATATTAGCAATAAATACTGTTCCATAATTTCCACACTCTATTGGGTTGCCTTTTTTTTGGAATGGGAATAAATATGGATCTCTTCCAGTCATTTGGCCAAGTAGTTGTCTTCCAGATTTCTTGGCACAACTTGGTGAGCACATGTAGGGCAGCCTCTGTTTGCTGAAATATGTCAATTGGTATTCCATCAATTCCTGGAGCTTTTATATTTTGCCAAATACTTCAGAGCAGCCTGTACTTCCTACTTCATCACCACTGCCTCTTGCTCATATGTTGTTTCTTGAAATTTTTCTGTGTCAGCTAATTCTTTTTGGTACAGTGACTATGTACTCCTTCCATCTGCTTTTAATGCTTCCTGAATCACTCAATATTCTGCCCATAGCATCCTTAAGCATTGAAACTCATGGTTTGAATTTACGCTTTAATTTTTTCAGTTTAAGAAATTCTGACCGAGTGCAGTCCTTTTGGGTTTCTGATTCCAGCTCCTTGCACATTTCATTATTATATTTTGCCTTGTCTTCCTGAGCAGTCCTTTGAAATCTTCTGTTCAGCTCCTTAGCTTCTTGATTTCTTCCCTTTGCTTTGGCATCTCGGCACTCTAGTGCAATATTCAGAGTCTCTTCTGACATCCATTTTGGTCTTTTCTTCTTCCTTCATAGTAATGACTTTTTTCATTCTTCATGAATGATATTCTTGTTATCTTCCTACAGCTTATCTGGTCTTCATTCATTAGTGTTCAAGGCCTCAAACCTATTCCTGAGTTGGTTTTTAAATTCATGGGAGATAGATTCTAGGTCAAATTTTTATTCCTGTGGATATAATTTAACTTTCTTTAATTTTAATTTGAACTTGCATATGAGCAGTTGATGTTCTGTTCCACAATCAGCACCTGCCTAGTTTTTACTGCTGATATTGGACTTCTCCAATGGCTCCTTCCACAGATGTAATCAGTCTGATTCTTGTGTATCCCATCAGATGAAATTCATGTGTATAGTCTGTGTTTATGTTTCTTATAAAAGTTATTTGCTATGAATAAGTTATTGATTGTACAGAATTCTATCATTCTAATCCTAGCCTCGTCTCTGTCACCAAGTCCATATTTTCTGACTAGTGATCCTTCTTCTTGATTTGCAACTTTTGCATTCCAGTCACTCATTATTACAAAAGCATCTTGGTTACATATTCTATCAATTGACTGCAACAGTTGATAGAAATCATCTATTTCCTCCTCTTTGGCTCTGGTTGTAGGCACATAAATTTGAGTGATAGTGCTATTAATAGGTCTTCCTTGTATGCATATAGATATTATTCTGTCACTCACAATATAGTATTTCAAGATGGATCTAGAAACGGCCGTTTTTGTATGAAAGCGACCCTGTTTTTTCTCTCACCTTTTCATCTCCAGCATAATATATGATCATGGGATTCAAAATGTCCCATGCCAATCCATCTCACTTCATTAATTCCCAGTATGTCAATATTTATGCATTCCATTTCTTTCTTTACAATGTCCAGTTTTCCTACATACATGCTTCTCACATTGCCCATACTAGTTGTTAATTTATTCTTACAACTGTTTTTCCTCCTTTGTGTTTCTAAATTTGAGGGCTCAACTTCAGTTGCCATCTCTGTTAGTCTACTAGTTTCTCACCAATAACGATAACCCTTATGTCACCATGGGACCTTAATGCTACAAATAAGTGTACAACAGAAATCAAGGTGATGGTCAAACGAGAGAAAATACATATGATCTGAGTGGTCACAATCCCACTATATTGTGGTGTTGAAATGAAAACTCTGAGAGCCAGCTGAACTGAAAGCATCAAAGGTCATGAAGAGGTGTTGGAAAGATCAAGAGACTCCTTGTTGATGTTGGGGCTGTCGAGTCAACTCCCATTGACACCGACCATGTGCACAACAGATCCAAACCTTGCCCGATCCTGTACTTTCCTCATGACTTCACTAGGGCTGCTATCACTGTACTTCCTCTTTTTTAATGATGTCTACTAAGATGAAGGAACTGAAGAACAAATTCAAGCCCTGAGTTGTACTGCTTAAGGATGCTGTGGGCAGAATACTGAAGGATCCAGGACACATTAAGAGGATGGAAGGAGTATACAGAGTCACTGTACCGAAAAGAACTGGCTGAGACAGAAGAATTTCAAGAAACAACATATGGTCAAGAGACAACGGTGATGAAGGAGGAAATAAAGGCTGCTCTGCAGGACATGGCAAAATATAAAGCCCCAGGAATTGATGGAATACCAATTTGCATATTTAAACAAACATGGTGCCCTCGATGTGTTCATCAGGTTGTGTCAAAAAATCTGGAGGAGAATAACTTGGCCAACTGACTGGAAGAGGAAGAGATCCATATTTATTCCCATTTCAAATAAAGGAGATTCAACAGAGTGTGGAAATTACTGAATAATATCACTTATATCACACATAAGCAAAATCCTACTGAAGACTACCCAGAAACTACTGGAATAGTACATTAACGGAGAACTACCAGAAATACATATGTCAACAGAGAACAGCCAGATGTGCAGGCTGGATTTAGAAGAGGTCGTGGTACCAGGGATATTACAGCTAATGTAAGATGGATCTTGGTAGAAAGCAGAGAATACCAGAAGAGTGTCTATCTGTGCTTCATTGACTATGCAAAGGCTTTTGACTGTGTGTCACAACAAGCTATGGCTGACTCTGAGAAGAATGGGAATCCCAGAACATTTGATTGTGCTAATGCAAAACCTATACTTGGACCAAGAGGTAGTCATCAGAACAGAGCAGGGTGACACTGGATGGTTCAAATCAAGAAAGGGGTCCATTAGGGATGTATTTTGTCTCCACACCTTTTCAATCTGTATGCAGAACAGATCATTCCAGATGCTGGACTGTATGAGGAGGAATGTGGCATCAGGATTGGTGGAAGAATCATCTACAATCTGCATTATGCAGATGACACAACCCTGCTTGCTGAAACTGAGGAAGACCTGAAGTGCTTGCTGTAGAAGGTCAAGGACTGCAGTCTTCAATACGGATTGAAGCTCAACATCAAGAAAACAAAGATTCTCACCACTGGGCCAACTGGCAACATCAGTATGGATGGTGAAGAGATTGAGATAATTAACAGTTTTAGTTTACTTGGTTCCACAGTCAATACTCTCGGTAACAGCAGCCAGGAAATCAAGAGATGAATTGCATTGGGAAAGTCAGCTGTAAGGGACCTCTCAAGAGTACTGAAGAGCAATGACATCAGGCTGGAGACTAAGGTGCACCTGATCCAGGCTATAGTCTTTGCAATTATGTGCTATGCATCAGAGAGCTGGACAGTGAATAGGGATGATAGAAAGAGAATTGATGCCTTTGAGCTGTGGTGCTGGAGAAGAGTATTGAATATACCATGGACTGCTAGAAAAACAAACAGGTTTGTCCTGGAGAGGGTGAAGCCAGAATGCTCCTTGGAGTCAAGGATTCTGAAGCTTCGTCTGACATAATTTGGGCATGTTTCAAGGAGGGACTGGTCCTTGGAGAGGGACATCATGTTTGGGAGAGTGGAGGGACGGCGCAGGAGAGGAAGACCCTCATTGAGATGGATCGATTCTGTGAGTGGAATGGTAGGAATGAGTGTGTTTGAGACGGTGAGGTTGGTACAGAATAGAACAGCCTTTAGGGCTATTTTTATTTTTGGCATAGACTAGTCAGCTTCAATTGTTTGCTGTAACAGTTAAATTAATATTCCATCAGTTACTGGGACCTTATGTTTTGCCAATTCCTTCAATCCAACTTGGACTTCTTCCTTCAGATTATTTTGTCAGCATACAGTTTGAACAGGAATAGTAAGGGGGGAAAGTAGCATATGATGTAGAATTGCACTATTGGCTTTTGATCATATGCTGCTTCCTAAAACGGTTCCATGCCAACCAGCTCTTTTGGCTACAGTGACTCTGTGTATTCCTTCAATGATTCTGTGTATACCTTCCACCTTGTTTTGTTGTGGTTTCTTTGTTTTGTTTTGAATAATGAACCATTTATTCATTACACATAGGATTTTAAAATTTAATTTTATATTGGTTTGCATACAGAATTGGTATACATTGTATTTAATTCATATACATTGTGTTTCACACATTCCATCATCCTCATACATTGTATTTTCTAAAATTAATCACCATTGATCTCTTCCCACTATCCTATCTTTTTGGTTCCCATTAAAACATCCCTAATTCATTCACCCTCTCCCTCTGCACACCAAACTCTGGAACCTCATGATTTCCCCTCTACCAGTATCAGCTTCCCTATCCCCAACACCCAGTAGCAGTGGCAAAGTTTAACCAGACAGCAAAAAATAAATGTTGAAGAGGATGTGAGGATATTGAAAAATGGTACAACCACTCTGGAAGGCAGTTTGGTGTTTCCTCAAAAAGCCAAACATAGAAATTCCATATGACCCAGCTATTCCACTGCTTGGAATATACTCTGAGGAAAATAGAACAGAGACATCAATGGAGATTTGTACACTGATGTTCACAGTAGTATTACTCACGATAGTAAGAAAATGGAAACAGCCCAAATGTCCATCAACAAACAAATGGATTGAGAAATTATGGTACGTTCACACAATGAAATACTATGCAGCACTCAGGAGCAATGATTTTGAAAAATACTAACATGGGAGAGGCTAGAAAGCATTATGCTGAGTGAACTCAGTCTCATCAGGACAAATTTTCCATAAGGCCATTATTGTAAAAAAACAGAAGGATACCTCATAAAATGTGTATAAAAATCTATCTTGTTTTTGAATAAAAAAAATTGAAATATGAGTTAGTTCCTACAGGCAGACAGCTACTCTAGTCAGATAACAGCCTGTAAAGACTTCAATACGAGTGCAGCAATACCCTGCCCCAAGCATAACCACCTTTCTTCCTGCCCTCTTTTCTTGCCTTCTCTCCTCGTACTTGCTCTCCTTCCCTCCAAGGTTGAGAATATAGGTCTATTGTGCTTATCTTCATAAGAGATGTAGAAAGCCCAGCAGGAGTGAGTTAGAAGGCCAGGGTGGATGCGGCTGTGGCTGGAGAGATGTGTGGAACCCTTCCACCCCCTAGGAACCAGGCATGTCAAGCAGGTGTGGCAGGCGGTGAATGGGAGGAAGCGGACTGTCAATGAGTCTTCTCTGCTATCATTGTCCAAATAGCATCCATTGTCAGTGACTCTCTCTCTGTGTTGCAAAGACCTGCAGTGCACAGCACTTTCAGGGCTGTGAGTCTGAACCACCAATCTTTTGGTTAGCAGCCAAACCATTAACTGGTGATGGCTAACACTGTGTGTCAATTTGGCCACGATCCTCAGTGACTGTCCTCTGTGCTGTAACCCCAGCCTCTGATGTTAAGGAGGCAGGATTAGGTATGATCAGCCTGATCTGATGAAGCAAAAGCCTCCTCAAAGGTGTGATGTACACTGAACATATTCATGGACTCTGTATAAGAGCTAGGGGCCTTTTTTCTCAGATCCTAAATCCAGTTTGCTGGCTGATGACCTCCAGACGTGAACCGGCAGCCTGCCATACTTGCCAACTTTGGGCTTATGAGCTTCCAAAGTCAGCAACCTGCAACCTTGAATTAGTCCACTCAGGGTGTGCCCCTGCTCCCTGATGGCCTGGACGCACTAGTCCCTTGCCCTCTATTTCCTGAGGTCTACCCACAGACCTGGGACTTTCTAGCCTCCACAAGCACATAAGCCGTTTCCTTACACTAAATCAATCTCCCGCTCTTGCTCTCTCTCTCTCTGGTTACACCCCTTTCCTAAATGTGGTATTAACCTATTTCCTTGTACAGCTTGCACTAATCAATTCAACAAATATTTATTGAGTTCCTGTTTCATGCTAAGCTCAGTATTATAATCTTACTTAAAATGCAATACCTAGAATAGGAAAATACATTTGCTTGTCAAGGAGAGGCACAAACTGGGGGTGGGGGTGGGGGGGGTGGGGAGAAGAGTGCAACAATGAATGAATGGAATTCCAAAATCTCTGTAGATGTTCACTGAAATTAATAATAATAATAATAATAATAAAAGATTTTTTAAAAAAAGTTCATTAGTGTTACCAGAGGTCTGGGAATGGAGGAGTGGGGACCACTGAGAAAGAGGCCCTGGGCTTCTGTGTGGGGTGATGAAACAGACAGTGGTGATGGTTACAGCACTTAACAGCACTGCTGTTAAGTCCTACAACTCATAGCACCTCCGTCCTCTGCAGAGCAGGGTGGCTGCCCCTGGTCCAGTGCCCAGCTCACAATCATTGCTGGGTTTGAGTCGCTGTTGCTGCTGCTCACAAGCCGTCTCCTTCAGCATCTTCCTCTGTTTTGTTGACCTTGTACTTTTATCAAGCCTGGTGTCTTTCTCCAAGGACTGAACCTTTCTGATAACATGTCCAAAGTATGTGAGATGAAGTTTCACTACCTTCAACTCTAAGGAGCACTCTGGCTGTATGGATTTCTTCTGGTAGTCTGGAATGTATTTAGTATTCTTCGGCAAGTTACGAGGCATAATTTGAAGTCAACAATTCTTGTTCTTAAGTACCGTCGAGTTGTTTATGACTCATAGTGACCCTATGAATAAAAGACCTGAACCCTGTTCTATAATTATTGTCGTTTCTCTAAGGGCAGGTTTTTAGGAAGTAGATGCCACTTCTGCTTCCAAGCCTATCTTAATTTGGGAGACCCACCAAACTCTGCTAAACATGTGTAACCATTATGGTATTTGAGACATCAATGGCTCAGTTTTCAGTATCACAGCAACCCCAAGTTTCTCAGTACAGCAAAACGACAGACCAGTGCTGTACCATTTAGGAAAATGTCCATTTCAAACACTTAGTCTTTGTTATTAATTATCTGGCTTTCAGATGCATGAGGCATATCTTAATCCTCGAAATGATATCCCTGCTTTTGAGTATTTTAGAGGAATTTTGCAGTAGATTTGCACAACGCAAGGTGCTGCCTGAGTTCTTGATTGCTTCCATGGATACTAATTGTGGATCCAAATGAAACAAAATTCTTGACAATACTAATATTTTCTTCATTTATCATGATACTGTAGGTTGTAGTCTTTGATCTTTATCAGTAAATGCTTTATTACTTTTCACTTATAGCAATCAAGGTTGTATCATTTGCATATTACATTTGGTTAGTGAGTTTTCCTCCAATACTAGTGCCACACTGTTCTTTATACAGCCTCCCCTCTTGGATTATTTACACATTGTACAGATTGAATGATATCGTAGAAGTGTACAATACTAATGCAGACTTCTTCTGATTTTAAATCAGAATGGTCTACATACAGAGTCTACATGAGAACAGTAAAATGTTTTGGAATTCTCTTTGCCATGACATTTTTAACTAGTTACAATAGACACAGTTGAATGCTTCTGTGTAATCAATAAAACAGAACAGCTTTCTGCTATTCTGCTGTGCTCTCACAAAGTCATAGATATATTTGTATCTTTTATAAACACATATGTGAAACATATATAAAAGGAATTAACTCATTACCATTGAGTCAAAACCAACTCCTAGTTGGATCCTTCATTGGGTTTTCAGAATCTGTAAATCACACAGAAGATTGTCTGTCTCTCTCCTGAAGAGAAGGTGGGGACTCAAACATTTATCTCTGTGTGTGTACTTCAGTTTTTTAATGGCTTTCCATTTTCTTAACGTCACAATTTGCAAATTCCATATTACAACTATCAGTGGATGTTTCTAGTTGTTTCTTGTCACTTTTGAATCATGCACTATCAGCAAGTAAAGATCCTAAAAGCTTTATTCCATTTACATAACTAAGGGTGACTCTACTTTGAGGTAGCAGCTCTTCCTCAGACTTATTTGACACTTTTGAAAAGCAGGGGCTCATTGTCCTTCCCTGATCAGACAATGTTCACCTGCCATTCATACTGTTTTCAACCATCAACATTAAGTAGGTCTCCAGGTCCTTCTTCCTAATCTCTGTCTGAACTCCACTTAACCCTGCCCACCACAGGAGACCCTACTGGTGTTTGACTGCTTCCAGCACCACAGCAGCCCACAAACCACCATAGTCTGACAAAATGACAGAAGACAAGTGGTGCAAATACAGTTAGTGTCAAGGAACTGTACACTTAAAATGGTAAAAATGGCTGATTTTTTGTTATACCTCCTCCAACACATTAAAACTTTTCAGAAACAGATGACAAGCAGAGAGAATTGAGTGGTGACACTGACTTTCATGAATGGAGTCTCTCACAAGGAAGGAAAGGAGTGACAATGATCAAGGCTCTTAAGAGAGAGAGAGTATCCATTCATGCCGTTCCCCCTCTAGCCCCCCCCCCCCCCATAATCTTCTTCTCTGGAATAGCCAGCTGTGCAGAAAACAGGAGGGATTCTCCGGGTGCCTCCAAGAGCAGCTGACCTTTTAAGTGACCACAACCAGCCTGGTTTTCATGTCCTGCCTCATCGGACAGTTCTCCAGGGTGAACATCCTGTATTCATTTCATCAGGCTCTCATTCACTTCTCAGATTCCTAGGGGGGTGGGGGAGGATGATCAGAGTACTCACTTTCACAGGACTATTTAGATGTTAAAAGTATCACAAATATTAATGCTGAAGATTATCCAAAAACGACTGCATCAGTTCATAGACAGAGGACAATGAGAGACACAAGCTGGGTTTTAGAAGAGGCCATGGCACTAGGGTCAGCACAGATCTTGACTGAAAGCAGAAAGTATCAGAGGAATGTCTATGTGTGTTTCACTGACAATGCAAAGGAATTTGGCTGTGTGGATTACCACAAATTGTAGCTAATCTTGGAAAGAATGGGAATTCCAGAACATTTAATTGCGCTCATGTGAAACCAGTACTTGGACCAGGAAGCAGCCCACACAACAGAGCATAGAATCACTGCATGGTTCAAAATTAGGAAAGATATGCATGAAGGATGTGTTGTGTCTCCATATTGTTTAAATCTATATGCAGAATAGATCACTCAGAAGCCTTGGCTTTATGAAGAGGAATGTGGCATCAGGATTGGAGGAAGACTCATCAACAACTTATGTTATGCAGATGACACAACAGTGCCGCTGAAACTGAGGAAGATCTGAAGTGTTTGCTGCAGAATGTCAAGGACTGCAGTCTTCAACCTGGATTAAATCCCAACATCAAGAAAACAAAGATCCTCACTACTGGGCCTATTGGCAGCACTATGATATAGATGGAGAAAAGATTGAGATTGTTAACAATTTTAGCTTTCTCGGGTCCACAATCAACACTCTTTGGCATCAGGAGTCATGACATCAAAAAATGACGTGCACTGGCAAAATCTGCTGTCAGAAACCACTCCAGAGTACAGGGGAGCAATTATGTTAGTCTAGGGACTAAGGTGCTCTTGATACAGGCCATGGTCTTTGCAATTACTTGCTATGCATCAGAGAGCTAGATAATGACAAAGGATGACAGAAGAAGAATTGATGTCTTTGAGTTGTGGTGCTGAAGAAGAGCACTAAACATCCCATAGACTGTAAAGAGAATACACAGACTTATCCTTAAGTATGTGAAACCAAGCGCCTCTTGGAGGCAAGGATTCTGAAGCTCCCTCTCATATACTCTGGGTATGTTACCAGAAAGGGCTAGACCCTGAAGAAAGACATTATACTTGGAAGGGTAGAGGAACAGTGCAAGATAGAAAGACCCTGAATGAGATGAACTGACATGGTATCTGTGGTAGGTGTGTCAGGGAGATTGAGACTGTCTTAGGACAGGGCATCTTCAGAGCTATTGTGCATAGGGTCACTATGACTCACAGATGACTTGACTGCATGTAACAACAACAATTTAGATATTAAGAACTTTGGTCCAGTGACCCCAAACTACTTCCACTAAATTATCATATGCCACTCTTACAACCCTTTATAGATTTCTCACCAGATCTTCATATTCTGACTAACTCTCATTCAAATCAATGTCATTCAGCTGAAACCAAGTCATAGTTAACCATCCAGCAGTTCTGCAGAGGTTGTTTTCAGAGATTGTCCACCATTTTCCCATGGAGTCAATTCTATGGTGGATTTGAACCTGCAGAGAGGAACGTGCCTTTCGGTTAGCAGCACAGTTCTCTATGAACTAGGCCACTTGCACTCCCTATATTCCGATTATGAGTAGAATAATCTTAGTTGCTGGCACTGCTCACATGATAGCAGGCTAGCGTGCTTACACTAAACTCATAGCTCTCATCACTGGAGAAATCCTGGGTGGTGCAAATGGTAAATATGGTTGGCTGTTGCTGAAGTCAGAGGTTCGAGTATACTCACAGGCATTTCCTAAGAAAAGCCTGGCATTCGACTTTTTAGAAAAGTAGCCTTGAAATGTCCCAGAGTACAGTGGGTTCTCACCAGTCAGAACTGACTGGAGAACATTGTTTGTTACTGATGAAGGAAACAATTCCCAGGCATGCTGTGCCCTCTAGCTCCTCCCTTCTGTCCCCACCACATAGACAGGGATGTTTATTTCCTTCAACACTTGAGAAATAAAAAGGCATTCAATATGAATTTCTCCATTAGACAAACAATAAAAAGAAAATAGAAACTTTATGAGAATTGTGTTGTTCACATTACACTTGTGTGAAAGGGGGGAATAGTTTCCTTCTTCAAGGATAAATGCTTTCAAAACCCCATAAGAGAGAAAGAAATATTAAGTGTGTCTGTTCTCACACTCCAAATGAAAGATAAGCACCATAAGATTAAATAACTTTCTCAAAGTAAAAACCAAATACATTAGAATCATGAAGTTATTCTTGATCTACCAACAATTAGCTTTGATAAACACTAAAATTATTTTTAAAAAACCAACTCAGTTGCTATTGAGTCCTGAGTCATTGCAACTCCATAGTTCATTCTGTTGTTCCTAATTGCTAATTCAGATTCATGGAGATCCCATGTATGCAGAGCAGTTGTTGAAACTGACCAATAGCTGACCCTTCAGTGAGTTTTCAGAGGCAGATTAAGTGCAAGGGAAGAAATTGTCCATCCTTCTGTGGAGCAGCTGGTGGCCTCAAACCACATACCTTAGATATTACGGTGGCATCTTGCCACTATGGCACCAGAGTGGTGTCCTTAAATTTGCAGAGGACCCTGGAGTAGGTTGGGAAGTGTAGTGAGAGCAATGAGCATGCTTCCACCCTCTTCCTCTTCCTCCTCAACCATCCTCATCTTCCTCCATCTGACCCCCCTCCTTTCTCCCTCCACCCCCTTCCTCTTTCTTCCACTCTGTTCTTTGTTACCCCAACCCAGCAGCCACCTGAGCTACGTTCTCACAGTTCCTTTGCCACGAGGCAGAAGTGACAGGGGTGAAGGTGAGGTGCTTGACACTCAGCAGAGGGTGGGGAAGTCTGAGATCTGCAGTTCATTCACAATATTCTATGAGGTCAAGTCTCTCTGGGTCATAAAACCTCCAGCAAGAACTGAGAAAATGGTATTAATTTTGCTTGAAGGCTGGTGTTCAGATGACAAGTTCTGGACTTGATGCAGGATGCAGGCCAAGGAGCAAAAAGAGCCTCCAACCAGTTGCCCAGAGCCTAGTCCTATTTATTACGTGTCTCTGACACAGGGATTGGGCTGTCTGGGGAAAGTCACTTTACTACTTTACCTGAGGATCCATTCTTGTTTTACAAAGTGGCAGTGAGCTGAATGCCTCTACGCAGGCAGTTCAGAAACACTGAAGGTCAACAGAGGTGGGAGATGCAGGAAAGTGTAACAGACAGAACAGAAGAACCATGGTGGGAGAGTGAGAAGTGAGTGCTCACAGATTTATCATATGCTGATAATAAAACCAAGGCCTCCATAGTGAGGGAAAACAAACCAGTCGGAGACTGAAGCAGCCATTTCCTAGGTAACACCTCAGCCAGCCTTGAAAGTCACCACAGTGTATGCAGGAGCCTAAAAGCAAACACTGTCCCTGCTCCCCAGCCAACAGAAGGCACTTCTGGGTGCTTCCAACAATGCATGGCAGCGGCATGTCTCAGCAGAAGCTTTTCTGGCTGCCCCTGGTGACAGTTGATACATTTAGCTGACTATTAACATTTTTTCTATCAGACACTTAGTCTTCTTATTGCTCTATTTGTAATTCACATTTTAGTGATGCTGTCAGTACCCCATGGTATGTGAATTTAGGGTCTACAGGCAAGAAAATAAAGGCTGAGCTCTCAGCAACCTCAAATATGTAGCTGTATGGATCTGGGCTGCACTCTTATCGGGCTTAACAGCAGAGGTCACTTTGGAGTCAGGCTAGGCATCCAGATCCTTCAAACTGCATATATTTAAAGCATGCAGCTTGGTCAGCTGTGTCCTACATTTATACCAATGAAACCATCACTGGAAGCAAGATACTATTTCCATGACCTTTGAGAGTTTCCTCATGTCCCCTTATAATCCTTCCTTTCTCTTCTTCATCCTCAGGCAAACTCTCTCTATGTTTCACTATCGATTAGTTTGTATCAAAAATTCTCTAGAAAGGGAAGAATATGAACAGTACTCTTTCTGAACTTTTGGTCAGCCTTGTTATTTTGAGATTCAGATCCATCCACATTGTTGAACTGATCAACGGTGCCTTTTCAAAGAATTACCAAGTAGATACTGGATTAGGATAGAACAGAGTCTGAGCTATTTTACACAGGGTCTCTATGCATCACAGGTGACTTGATAGCATATAACAACAGCAGCAGCACTACAATGGACACACTACAATTTTCCGGTCTACTTGTTGATTGTTGATGGGCAACTGAGTTGCTAACAGCTTTGACTACTAAAAATAAAACAGCAATAAACATTTGTAGAAGAATCTTTGTACAAGTATGTATTTTTTTTCATTTCCCCTGGATAAACAGCTAGGAATGAAAAGACCAGGCCATATGTTAAACGTATGTGATTTTGAATGGAACTTCCAAACTATTTTTCAAAGTGGTTAAAGTGTCATTTCACTCCGACCACCAGTGTATAAGCAGTAGATGCTCCACGTGTTCTGTTTTTCATTTCAGACATTTTAATGAACATGTTAAGTGGTGAGTTATGGTTCCTTAATTTGTAGTTCTCTGTTGAAAAATAATTTAGAGCACCTTTTAATTTGTTTATTGACTTTATCTTCTCTTCAAAAAGATCAGTATAAATCTTTTTCTTATTCAGCTGTTCTCTTCCTTTTATCCAGTTGTAGTAAGTAGATCTCCACATATTCCGGATAGAAATCTCTTGTCTAATAAATACACTGTCTGATTT
This sequence comes from Elephantulus edwardii, assembly GCF_000299155.1. NCBI lineage: Eukaryota > Metazoa > Chordata > Mammalia > Macroscelidea > Macroscelididae > Elephantulus > Elephantulus edwardii. The sequence continues at coordinate 1,926,197 of NW_006399760.1, read as the reverse complement.
TTTTCTTACTAGTGTCTTTGGGAGACCTAAGATTTTCATTTTCACGAAATCAAATTTATCAATGTTATATTTTATGGTTGATGCTTTTTGTGGTGTTATGAAGTAAACTTTGTTTATCTAATGTTACAAAGATTTTCTTTTACATATTCTTCTAGAAGGTTAAGTACCAAGTTTAACACAAAGTCACCAGAGCTCTGTCTAAGGATGAAGAATGGGAAATGCCTTTCCCTCCAATTTATATCTTATGAAAACTCATTGGAAGGTCAGCTGTGAGCTGGTTCTGAGTTGACAGCAAAGAGCTGGGATGATAAACCCACCAATTATCGCCTGTGTTTTTTCTATGAGAAAGCTCAGGGAGCTTCTGTGACTTGCCCATGGTCACATGTTCAGGGGAGGTCCACCCTCCAGCAGGTCTGCCACCAATCCACAGCCCTCCCATCATGCTGAGCCACTTCTGAAAGTGCTTTCTTCCATTTGCTCCATCCAACCCATGACGCCTTAATCCCACTGGCTGGCTGAATCTTTTCTCCACCCCCACCCCCAATTTTATACTGGTTTGCATAAAAAATTCAAATACATTATGTTTCATTCATATACTTTGTGTTTCTCACATTCATTCACAATGTGTTTCATTTGATCATTTCCAACTAGTGTTTTATAAAGTCAACCACTACTGACCTATGCTCTTTATCATTTTGTTTTTGCAGATTCCCCCTATACTATTTCCTTTACCTCCTCTCTCTGCCTATCAAATTCAGTAGCCCTGTGAATTCTCTCCCTCCATACTTCAGCACCACTGCCTCCCTCCCCTTCCCCCTTTGTACTTTTATCCTCGTATTACTAGTTATCCTTCCATTTTTAGAAAAATGGTCTTATACAGTATTTGTCCTTATAAGTGACTCCTAATTTACAAGACACTGAGAAGAATGGAAATCCCAGAACACTTAGCTCTGCTCATGGAAATCTATACACACACCTAGAAGAAACTGTCCTAAGAGAACAGAAGACAAAGCATGGTTTAAAATCAAGAAAGGCATCTGTCTGGGTTGCATCCTTTCTCTTTACCTACTCAAGCTGTATGTTGAGAAACTGATCTGAGATATTGGACGATATGAAGAATGTGGCATTAGGATTGGAGGAAGATCTATTAATAACATTTTTATGTAGATGACACAACCTGGCTTGCTTGAAAACTTAAAGTACTTGCTGTAAAATATCAAAGACTTGTATAATATGGATCACATGTCAACACAAGAAAACAAAAAAAAGTCCTCGCCACTGGACCATTATGATGCAACATCATGATACATGGAGAAAAGACTGAAGTTGTCAACAATTTCATTTTACTTGCATCTACAATTAATTCTTATAGTAGCATCATTCAAGAAATCAAAAGACAGGTTGTGTTGGAAGAATTTGTTGTCAAAGATCTCTTTAAAGAGCTAAAGACAAACCAATGTTGTTGTTTTTTTTTTAAGTGCTAAAGAGAAAGGATTTCAGAATTAAGGGTGCACTTGATCCAAGTCATGTTTTTTGGTTTTCTTATGTACCTGAAAGTTAGACAATTAATAAGAAAGAAAAAAAATTGAAGCTTTTGAATTGTGTTGTTGCTCAAGAGAACTAAATATTCCATGGATTGTCAAAAGAACAAAGAAGTCTGCCTTGGAGGCAAGGAGGATGAAACTTAGTCTCACATACTTTGACAGTACGTGTTGTCAGGAGAGGCCAATCCTTGGAAAAAGACAGCATGCTGGGAAAGGTGGAGGGTCAGAGCAAGAGCCTCAGTGCGACGGACTGACACAGTGACTGCAGTCATGGCTGGAGAACGATAGGGGCAAAGTTCAGATTGACTATGCATAGGGCCTTGTGAGACATAGTCCACTAGCTGGCACCTCACAACAACAACAATTTGCATGCAACACAGAGGGCAAAGGCTTGTTTTGCATGACTTCAGGTCTTGGGACAGAGACTCTAGAGCAGCAAAAGGAAGGTGGAAGCCCCAGGTGATGGGTAGGGCCTAGCGGCAAGCCCTGCCCCATGTAGCTCTCAGCTGACAAGCAGCCCCGCTCTGTCTGCCAGCACCAGCATCAGGCTTTGTTAACCTAGGGTAACTCTGAAGCTGTATTTCAAAACAAATCCAACAACAGTCATCAGCTGAGTCAATTCCTTCTTCAGATGACCCTATTAAGTGTTGGAGTAGAACTGTGCTACATAGGATTTTTAAATGGTTTTTCCACAAGAAGTTCTTCCAGAGAACGTCTGTCTGGACTCCAAACTCTGACCTTTGCCGTAGTAGCTGAGTATGTTACCTTTTTGTACACAGAAGTCATTTAACACAAACTATTCTATACATTTTCTTTGGTGTTCTGGCAAGATGAGCAGAAAGGCTAGTGACTTTTAAATCCCACACCGTCACTTACACAAGACACAGCAGATTTCTGAGACCAGGTTCATCTTGATCAAAAAACCAAAGCAACACCTGCTTTTTATATTAAGAATCACCTGCATCTGTGGGATAAGACACTGCTCTCAGTTGATAGCATTTCAGCCACCCAGAAAACACCAATAGGACTCTGTGGGGTTTCTGAGCACATCAGACCTGCCAAAACTTAATTTTTAATGCTTAAATAAAGTAATGGGGAGCTCTGGTGCCTTGGCAGTAAGCTGTAGTGCTACAAACCCAAAAACATGTGGTTCGACTCTCCCAGCTGCTCCAAGAGCAAAAGACAGGCAATCTCTTCCTGTGTGATTTAGAGTTGTGGAAAACCCACTGGGGGTCAATATCAGTCAGTTCCAACAGGACAAAACTTGAGTAAATGAAAAGGTTAACTACCCTAGTACTGCAAAGGCCAAGAAGCAAGGTGAAGCATGTCCCCTACTCTCCTTTAAACTGCAAAGGTGTTACCTGGCCAGTATCAAGTGCGTAACTGCACTGTCTTTACATCTTACCACAAATGGGATTTTTAATAGATTGCAGCACAGCTAGAGAAAAAGGAGGTGAAAATCCAGGAGTCCAAGCAAGCAGAAAGACCATGGATAGACGGTACAATAACCAGGAGGAGATGAGCACAAGAGTGTAATAAGAGTTAGTATTTTCTTGAGTTCACACTGCTTCTACTAAATAATGCAATAGACTATTTCACTGCATTTAACTTCTCCATAAATACACAATCACAACACAAACGAAACAAATCACCTCAAGAATAATTAACAAATATTTTATTGGAATGAAATTAAAGGTCTAATAATTATGACCTTATATAAAGTGGGCCCAAACTCAAGTAAAAAAATACATCCTAAGAGAAAAGCCCATTATTTTGCATTTAAATTCACTGTGTATACAGAAGATGTACACAGAAGAGTTATTGTAACGGCAGCATCTTCATCTGGTAACCAAATGAACTGTCTTCCGTGAACATTGCCTGATAAGAAGTTGTTATAGTATTTCTTTCCTGGGACATTCTGGGGGTGGGGGTGGGTGGGATGACATATCTGCATACAGATAGCGGCTCTAACCCCGGGGACAAGGGAGCCTGAAAAATTCCCCTACACAACTGTGTCCTCAAGTTTCTGCATCCAAATTTCAGTGGTGCCACAAACCTAATGCAAATAGGTTTATACAATGAACTAGATGAAGCTCAAGGGAGTGGAGGAAGAAATTATAACCATCACTGAATGGATGCAGATCAACAGATGCAAACACCTGAGACAAGCTCATCCACTATATAAAAATAAACATGTTAATCTTCACAAAAAAACCAAATGGAACTCAGTTTCAACTTAACTATTTGGAGGGTTCTCATCTTGCCCAGAGCTGTCTTTGCCAAGTCAACCACACTGTTAAAATTAGTTCTTCTACAACACCTTCCCCAGCCTCCCAATGTTACATATTCTCTCTTAACCCACCTGATTCTCTGCAGCAAACCAGTCATGAGAGGCAGTGCAAATTCTGGTACCTTTAAGACTGATTAAAGAAGAAGAATTAGGACCTTACCACTTCTGGAAGCAGCCTGGTAGAGAGGTCATGGATGGCTTTGACCACTATGCATATGGACGACAGCAGGAATATTATCCCCAAGATGACACAGGCTCTGGAAAGAAACAAAACATTGATGATCGTGACTACTGAAGAGTCATCATAATGACAGTGACAGTGGCACTGTCAGGGCAGTAAGACCCACTGTAATTTGTCATACTCCCCCATGACCACCCATAATCCCAAGACTGATAGTGAGTCCTGGGGAATATAGTGTAGAAGTGTATCACCGAAGTGAACCCCACCAGAAAGAGGATCAAGATTCTACAAAATTTCACAGCAGGACACAGGCACGTCTCTGCAGTCTAGATGCAACAATAAGCAAGAAAAAAGAAACATGAAACAAAGGCCAATATAATAAAATCATGTTAACAATGCACTGATCGAATGCAGAAGATGAAAAGAGGATGGGAGAAGAAAAAAATAATGTCTACATTCAGTTCTGGAGAATCCTAGTCCCAATCTGTGAGCTTCTGTCTCCTCCCATAACCATGTACAGCCTAGGAATCTCAATAGCTGGTCACTATGAGTCAACCGCACCTATAAACAACTGATCTGAAAGTTTCCCTCCATGGCGTTTAGAAGGACATCAGCAACGTATCAGTGGGGCAGGAGAGCAATCTAACATGTTACTCAGATGCTAGTGGAACAGCCCATACTGTAAAGCAACTCTGAAATACAGGGAATATTAACAGGAATTTATTATCAGGTTTATCAAAGGCCAATTCTGCATAACTGTGCTCCATAGTTTACAAATGCAGATCCATTTCCAGTTCAACTCCACTAGCTCTGACTGAACCAGAAAAAAAAAATCAGTTCAAATCTCTGCCGAACAGCCTAAAGTAGCTATTATTAGCCGAGAGTCTGATGCTATTTTTTAATGCTTTATTAATAATATATAGTGTTTACACAGCGGCTCTCTCCTCGGGCACTCAGAGTTCTGCACATCAGCTCCTTAGTCCCTGGAGGCCACTCACCAGACCTGAAACTCCTTTTATTCTCTGTTGTATGGAGCTGGGGAGGATGAGGAGAGACATGATTTATAAGTAGTCAAAATGCAGAGTCAAGGGTTAAGAGTCTTGCCCAAGGTCACCCAAAGAGTTTAAAGTCCACCCCTAAATCGAATCCAAGTCTCCTGATGCCCAGTGCTCAGCTACGCAGTCACTCAAAGGCAGGAGGGAAATGTGAGTCATGGCTTCACACAGCCTGCACCTTGGGACTGCCACTGTCTCGGGACACAGAGAGGATCTGGGTCAGGAGAATGCACTGCAAATGCAGCTCGTTTTGAACGGGCAGATACTGTAGCTTCTGCGTGCTCATGTGTACGTGTGTGTGTGTCTCTCTTTTGTTTCTTGATTGCTATTAGCATGGTGTGGACTAGTGGCAAGAAGCTGTGCTGCAATCCCATTCAGAGCTGGCTGCTGATGACTCTTCCTCCAATCCTGATGCCACATTCTTCTTCATACAGTCCAGCCTCTCAAATGATTTTGAGCATACAGACTGAATAGATATGGAGAAAGCATATAGCCCTAGCTCACTAGTGTCTAGCAATGATTATTCACTAGATGTGTTCTGTTCTTTAAATAAGGCCACCAACCAAAACTATCGCAGAGGCAAAATAAAGGGAAGGAGAAAGTGTCAATGAATAGGTATCAGGCATTTCCCATTCTCTACCTGTTGGAGAAAGACTCATCAACAACATATGTTATGCAGGTGACACAATCTTGCTTGCTGAAATTGAGGAGGACCTGAAGCATTTGCTGAAGAATGTCAAGGACTGTAGTCTTCACCATGGATTGAACTCAACATCAAGAAGACAAAGATTCTCACCAATGGGCCAACTGGCAGCACCATGATAGATGGAGAAGAGATTGAGGTTGCTAACAATTTCAGTTTGCTCGGGATCACAAACACCACTTTGGGCACCAATAGTCAGGAAATCATTTTGATTTTTTTGATAAACTGTACAGGGAAAATCTGCTGTCAGGGACCTCTCCTGAGTACTAAGAAGTAACGATGTCAGTCTAGAGTCTAAGGTGCACCTAATCCAGGTCATGTTCTTTGCAATTATTTGCTATGCATTAGCAGGCTGAACAATGTCTACGGATGACAGAAGAATTCAAGCCTTCAATTTGTGGTGCTGGAGAAGATTCTTGAACATATTATGGACTGCCAAGAAAAAAAAAACAGGTCTGTTTTGGAGGGGGTGGGTGAAACCAAGTTTGTCCTTGGAGGCTAGGATTTTGAAGCTCTGTCTCACATACTTCGGGCACATGACCAGAAGGTCATCCTTGGAGAAGGACATTATGCTCCTAAGGGTGGAGAGACAGCACAAGAGAGGCAGATCCCAGATGAGCTGGATTGAAACAGTAACTGGGGCAATGGGGTTTGGTGTGTCAGAATCATTGAGACTGGATCAGGACAGTGCAGGCTTTAGAGCTACTACTGTACACATGGTTGCTATGGTCACAGGCAACTCAACAGACAGCACATAACAACAACAATAACCACAGCTAATATCTGCATTTAAGGACCTCTACAAATTACTAAGGAGTAATGATGTCAGTTTGAGGACTAAGGTGCATCTGACTCAGGCCACAGTCTTTCCAATTACTTACTATGCGTCTGAGAGCTGGACAATGAATAAGGATTACAGGAAAAGAATTGACACCTTTGAGCTATGGTGTTGGAGAAGAGCACTGAACATGTCATGAACGTCCAAGAGAACAAATATATGTCTTAGAAAGGGTGCAGTCAGAGTGTTATTTGGAGGCAAGAATGATGAGGCTTCACCTGGCATGCTTTGGGTATATTGCTAGGAGGGGCTATTTTTTAGAGAGGGACATGATGCTGGAAGGGTGCAGGAGGGTTGGTGAAGGAGAGGAAGAGTCTCAACCAGGTAGACTGAGGTGATGATTGCTGCACTTGGCTCTTGTGTGTCAGGAAGTATGAGGATGGCACAGGATAGAACAGGGTTCAGATCTCTTGTTCGTAGGATTGCTATGATGCATACTCGACTCAACAACAACCACAGCTAACACAGTCCCCCGTTGGCTCAAGATTTAGCCCCTTTCCCCTTCCTCCTCTATCATACCCACATTCCTTCCACCCTTGGCTAGTTCCTCATTTTCACTTTGTATTCTTTAATTTTTAAAAAATTTTATTATTTTGTGTATGTGTACCGTCAAATCGGATTTGACTGGTACTAGAGATTGTCCCTCCCTCGAACCATTCACTTTGTGTTCTTATATCTCTTACCTCCTTCCTTGACTTTTCCTTTGCATTACGGTCCTCCTATCTCTTCACTATTTTTAACCTCATTTACTTGCTATATTGTGAAAGGTTATGATGAAGGAGAGGGTCACTGGGGCAAGGGTGGTAAGCTCTGTAGCGGGGTGGCCCATACCTTCTCCAGGTTAGGACTATTAACCTCCCAAACATGTTAGGAGTTGTAAAGCTATGGTAACTCACAACAATTGCATGAGCAACCTATAAAAATGTCTAACCTCAAAAATAAATTATAAATGGCTAACCCCAAACATGCAACTATTAAAAAGGTCATCCTCAGCAGAAAAGCCCTCTGCTTATATGTATAATAAAATGCTTACTGACTAAAATATAACTAATTGAAATATCATTTAGATATAAATTTCTTTCCAGCTTTGACTTTAAGGACAAAAGCAACATGAGGAATCTGTTAAAAAATTAGATTCCACAGGAGTAGAGTTGAACAGAATTATCTGTTCTGACGGACATGTTCCAGTCTGCCTAATCCAATATAGTAGCCACCAGCAGCATGTGACTGTTTAGCATTTCAAACATTGCTAATGCAAAGAAAAAACGTAAAATTCAATAATACTTAATTTTTACTTATTTAAATTTAAATAGCCACCTGGGGGTAACCAACACATTGTCAATGCAACTTCTAGGGGTTAAGCTAAAGATACAGAAGTCCATCAAAGTGGTCCCAATAAAGATTTCATCTTTTACTCTGTATGATCAGATACCAACAAAGGGCTGAGTCAAGAAATGACAGGGCCTGCTCATATTCAAATATGTCCATTCTGGCTGCTCTAATGCGAATGATGAGTGCATGCAGGAAACCAATGAGGAGGTAACTGCCATGGTCCTGCATCAGGCAAGGCAAGACCAGGTGAGTGAGGCTGGATGTAGGCAGGTGGGATCCACAGGTCCCTAGAAGACAGTCAAGAATGCAATGAATATGAGCGGATATTCACTATGTTCTACCTAATGAAGTAAGGAGTAGACAGTGGATTTCAAATGATCAAAAAAACAAACAAACACCCCCCCCAAAAAAATCTATCATTGTAAATTTCTGTATCTCACCAAAATCAGAAGATACAGAGATCTTACTATTTTAGCCAACTGGTATGTATGTGTGTATGTATGTATGTATGTATTATTTGCAAATCAAAAGGTAATGTGCACGTCATACAAGAGTATGAACATCAAATTACCATGCTCATGAACTGGAAAAGGATTGCCAACTGGTATTTGAAAGTGAACCACTGACATATGTTCAACGTTAGGTCAATTATCTATCATGAATTTTAATCTTTTCTATTTATTTACTAAATGTGAAACTGCTGATCTCTGCATAGAATATAATCAGGCAGATTATCAAAGAGCCTATTATGGAGTTCTGTGTAAATACATAGGCAAAGAGCCTTGTTTCTCCACATATGCCCTATTCCATGTTCATGGTGTATTTCCTCCCCCAAGATGTGCACATGCCACCTACGAAACATGAATAGACAGCACACCAATTCTGAGAATGAGGAAAATATTTGCTGAGGGACTACCATATTCCAAGAGGTCTGCTGAGCACTACATAGCATAAGATATGGCCCTTCTAGTCACAAGAAAGTCTTTCTAGAAAAGTTGGTTGAGATTTGGGAGGACCAGAAGACGTTGTTGTTGCTGTTATGTGACATTGAGTCGCTTGCAATTCATAGTGACCCTAAGTACAAGAGCCCTAAATGCCGTTCTATCCTGTGACAGCCTTGCCATCTCAAACACACTCATTCCCACCACTCCAGTCACAGAATCGATCCATCTCATTGAGGGTCTTCCTCTCCTGCGCCGTCACTCCACTCTCCCAGACATGATATCTCACTCCAAGGATCAGTCCCTCCTTGCAACATACCCAAAGTATGTCAGACAAAGCTTCAGAATCCATGACTCCAAGGAGCATTCTGGCTTTAACCTCTCCAGGACAAATCTGTTTGTTCCCCTAGCAGTCCATGGTATATTCAACACTCTTCTCCAGCACCACAGCTCAAAGGCATCAATTCTCTTTCTATCATCCCTATTCACTGCCCAACTCTCCCCGATGCATAGCTCGTAATTGCAAAGACTATAGCCTGGATCAGGTGCACCTTAGTCTCCAGCCTGATGTCATTGCTCTTCAGTACTCTTGAGAGGTCCCTTACAGCTGACTTTCCCAATGCAATTCATCTCTTGATTTCCTGGCTGCTGCTACCAAGAGTGTTGACTGTGGAACCAAGTAAACCAAAACTATTAATTATCTCAATCTCTTCAGCATCCATACTGATGCTGCCAACTGGCCCAGTGGTGAGAATCTTTGTTTTCTTGATGTTGAGCTTCAATCCATATTGAAGACTGCAGTCCTTGACCTTCTGCAGCAAGCGCTTCAGATCCTCCTCAGTTTCAGCAAGCAGGGTTGTATTATCTGCATAACACAGGTTGTTGATGATTCTTCCGCCAATCCTGATACCACATTCCTCCTCATAAAGCCCAGTGTCTGGAATGATCTGTTCTGCATACAGACTGAAAAGTTATGGAGACAAAATAGATCCCTGATGGACCCCTTTCTTGATTTTGAACCATTCAGTGTCTCCCTGCTCTGTTCTGACGACTGCCTCTTGGTCGAAGTATTGGTTTTGCTTTAGCACAATCAAATGTTCTGGGATTCTCATTCTTCTCAGAGTCAGCCACAGCTTGTTGTGATCCACAGAGTCAAAAGCCTTTGCATAGTCAATGAAGCACAGATAGATGTTAGCTTGATAATAACTGAGAATTGTATTTTAGGGAAGGCACAGCCATGTTGAGATTCAATATCTGGCACATTTTCACTGTCAAACTCTTCCCTACCAAGTTCCACTCTCCTGAACGAGCCTTGTAGGTCTTCAAAGAAAGAAATTTCCAGACAGAGGAAAGAACATGGCTGTGAGGAGGAACATCAAGACAGCCAATGGACCAAAGGGGAACGAGAGAGATGAAATCAGAAGGTAAGAGCTGATGCTATGAGGCACTAGAGGTCAAGGTATCATTCTAGCATTTAAAGGGATCTGATGTCAATGGGGGACTATGATTGACAATGGCATGGTGTGACTCAGGTTTTGACAGGTTCATTGGCTGCTTGGCAAAAGGAGAGACACGAGCTATTGCAGCATGTGGATGACAGAATGACAAGTGAATCGGTTCAGGATGTAACAATACAAGAGACAAATCTTGAGGTATGTATTCCCAATGTTGGATTGCCCAACAAACAACGTTAAGAACTGGCCTGCTGTTGCTTACTTTAAAATTCAGAGTGACCAATTCCACATCACATCAAAGACTCTGCTTCCAGATACAGCTGGCATCCATTTTTCTCCAGACTATGCAATACTTTCTCATAGGATCTGAAGTTGCTTAACAATGAATGAGTAACCAGAAAGCAAGATAAGCAAAGACTTCCTTATGCATACTTATCACTTGGTGTGTTCTGAGTTGGGGTTGTGATCTATTTGGGGAACCTAGTTGTCATTTCCCGTATCAGGAAGGTGGCAAAAAAGAGCAGAATTTGTGGAGGAGAGAGAGTTCTGTAGATTCCCAGTCCTCAAGTCCATTGTCTCTCACAGTGATCCTCAACTGCATTTCCATGACTGAATTGTAACATGAAGAGACTGCCTAACTTTCTCCTCAAAAAAGTTGGTGGATTTGAGCCTCCAGAGACACGGGACTTTTGGGTTAGAAGCAAAACTCACTATGAACACCACCACCAGAGTTTCTAGAGTTCAATCTGGTACACAAGTGAGTTACAGCTGTCAGATAGTCAAGTAGGAATGCTGGAAACACAGCTGGAGACCGAAGTTCAGAGAAAGATCACCAAGTAGAGGATACGTTTAAACATGAACTTGAGAGCTTTAACTGTACAGATTTCATATGAGGATAATTAAATGTTCTGGTATCCCCATTCTTCTCAGTGTTGGCCACAGTGGCCTTTGCACAGCCAACAAAGCAAAAATAGACATTGTTCTGGTATTTTCTGCTTTCAGTCAGAATCCATCTGACATCAGCAATGATGTCCCTAGTATCACAATCTCTCCTCCCCTATTTTAATTTTATATTGATTTGCATTCTTGCCTCCAAGGAGAACTCCAGCTGCATCCTCCCCAAGACATATCTTACTTTGGGCAGTTTGCTAGAAGGGACTATTCCTTGGAGAAGGACATGATGCTGGGTAAGGTGGAGAGTCGGCAAAGGAGAGAAAGACCCTCAACTGGATGAACTGACATGGTGTGTGCTGCAATGGGCAGTAGTGCTATGAAGTGTGAGGATGGTGCAGGATAGTACAGTGTTCATATCTTTTTTGTTCATAAGGTTGCTATGAGTTGTACTTGATTTGATGGCACCTAACAACAACAACATTGGGTTGCATACAAAATTCATATACATTGTTGAGGTGTTAGACTAAAAGTTAGCTTTTTTGAACCCATCTATCCTCTAGTCCAGAACTATCTTAACTGCAGACACATGGTCTTGCAAATCAGCATTAGCTGTGAGACTAGGATAAGAGAAAAAGTGCTTTTCACACAAAGCAGCAAGACTTGAGAGGGGAAAGACTTGAAGCAAAATAGGAGGTGAGCAAGGCTTGTGGTGGCAAGACCCCAGTGAGCTCAAGACCCTGGTAGTTGAGAGACTGTGGCATTGCTGCAGAAAACTGTGCCAAGGTGTGACCTGAGGCTTCTTGCATTTGTGTTGGCCACAAGTAAAGGTTTTCGCTGTTCTTGCTGGATGGAGGGCTAAAGGGAAAACTGAATTATAATTGCTCTGAGGCATATCCTGCTGGATGATTTGGATTTGACTACTAAACAAACTGGATCCTGAACTCATTGTGGAATTGTGCCTTGGGACTATTGGGCTAAAGCCTGGAGTTGAATTTGCACTGGTATTCTTTGCCACCTCCACTCTCCAACTTCCTTCCCTCATAAAACTCCATTGTTGGTACCATAACTGGGAGTCTCTGACTCAGCAACAGACAAACAAAGCTCTTGCTGCTGGTGGGGCCCTACAGGCACCATAGGGCTGAGCTACTGGCACTTATCTGCTTTCTATTCTGGGGAGGTGAGAGGCTGTGTGATTCTTACTCTCTCTTGCCCTTTCATAGATGCTCATTGCCCTGTGCCCCTGTGGCCCATTTCCTGCTACTTAGACAATTGTGTTTCACTCTTTCCTTTATTCATGTTATGTTTCATACAATCATTCCCATATATTGTGCTTTAGAAACATAATCCGCATTGAATTATACCTACTATTGCCTTGTTTTTTTAAGGTCCCCACCAAATCTTTCCCATTTCCTCTCCCTTCCTCCACCCATCAAACTGCATGACCCTTTTATTTCCCCCCCCCTTCCCCGCCCCTCGCTCATCCTCATCCCTCTGCTCCTACCTCTTCCCCCTTAGGTACCCATACATGTTTTACTAGTCATACTATTTTTAAAATAATGATCTTATGCAGTATTTGTCCTTATGAGACTGAGTTAGTTCACTCAGTATAATGCTCTCCGGTCTGTCCCAAGTTCTGTAATAATTTTCCAAATCCTTGCTCCCAAGTGCTGTGTAGGATTCCATCATGTGGCTATACCACAATTTCTCAATCCATCTGATTGTAGTTGGATATTTGAACTGTTTCCGTATTTTTGCAATGGTGAATAATGCTACTATAACACTGGTGTACAAGTCTCCATTTGCTTCTCAGTTCTGATTTCTCTCAGATCTATTCCTAGCAGTTGAATAGCTGGATCATACAGCATTTCTATTGAGGAAACTTACAAAGTCTGTAGACACTTTTTCACATCGGATCTTCCCCCTTTCCTTTACCCACCCCTTCTTCTACATATCAAATTGTGCAAACCTATGATTATCCTGTTGCTCACCCTCATCCCTCTGCTCCTACCCTCTCCTCCCTTGGATCCTCATACTCATTTTACTCCTTATCTTTTTATTTTTTCAATAATGGTCTTAGACAGTATTTGGAGGATACTCTTTTGAGGACAAACCAAACTGCCTCCCAGACCATGACCTCTTTTGAATCCAATTTGAACTTCTGGCTATTCTCTGTTAATGTATTGTTCTAGCTGTTCTTGGATGATCTACAGCAATATTTTGCTTACATATTATATTAATGATATTGTTCAGTAATTTCCATATTATGTTGGATCACCTTTCTTGTGAATAGGGAAAATTATGTATCTCTTCTAGTCAGCTGGCAGGAAACAGATCTTCAAATTTCTGAGCATAGGCTTGGGAGCATATCCAGGGTTACATGTGTTAGTTAAAACAAATCAACTGGTATCTCATCAATTTTTGACCTTCTCTTTTTCCAGTTCCTTCAATGCTGGTACATCTGATTCAGGCCAGGTTTTTGCAATCACTTGCTATGTGTTTGAGAGTTGGACACACGACAACACGATAAAGGTAAACAATCCAATTGAAAAATGGGCACAGGATATGAATAGACACTTCACCAAAGAAGATATTCAGATGGCCAACAAGCACATGAAGAAATGTTCAAAATCCCTAGGTCTAAGAGAGATGCAAATCAAAACAACTATGAGATATCATCTCATCCCAGTCAGAACAGCAAAATTTAACAGAACAGCAAGCCACAAATGCTGGCGAGGTTGTGGAGAAACTGGAACCCTTATTCACTGTTGGTGGAAGTGTAAAATGGTGCAACCACTGTGGAAGGTGGTGTTGCACTTTCTCAAAAAGGTGCAAATAGAGATACCACTTGACCCAGAAATTCCACTACTGGGAATACACCCCGAAGAGATATATGCAAACCCATTTTTATTGTGGCTTTTTTCACAATATCAAGGAGTTGGAAACAACCTAAGTGCCCATCAACAAACGAATGGATAGAGAAGCTGTGGTATATACACACAATGGAATAATACTATGCTGCATCGACAAACAAGGAACTCATGCAATATTATTCAAAATGGGTGACCCTACAGGACATTATGCTGAGTGAAATATCGAAGTCACAAAAGGGCAAATACTGCACAGTGCCACTGTTGTAAAACAGGACTGATATCAGGGTTGGGGGGTGGAGACTGAGAATGATGGATTCAATGATGTATACTGCACTGAAACAGATGAGGGAGACAACGGTTTAAAAGGGATATGTGATTAGGTATTATTGTCATGACAGAACGAAGGCTGCATACTGGAGTAGACCTCGGGGGGAGGGATTGTAAAACATTGAAAGAATTTTTCTTTTGCTTTTCAAAGAGAAGAGTGTACTGGGGGGAGGGGTGAACAGGGAGAAAAGTGCAACAATGAATGACTGGAAATCCAAATCTCTGTAAATTTTTATTATAATTAATAATAATAAAAAAATTTTAAAAAGAGAGCTGGACATGAATAAAGATGACAGAAGAAGAATTGATGCCTTTGAATGGTAGTGTTGGGGAAGAGTACTGAATATTCCATGGACTGCCAAAAGAACAAACAGATATGTCTTGGGAAAAGTGCGGCCAGAGTGTTCCTTGGTGGCAAAAATGGTGAAGGTTCCTTTCTTTTTTGAGGGGCATATTGCTAAGAGAGGGGCATCATGTTTGGAAAGGTGGTGGGGCTGTGCAAGAGAAGATCCTTGACCAAATGGACTGGCACTGTGATTGGAATAACGGGCTCAAGTGTATGAGAGATGATGAGGATGGCACAGGGAAGGACCGAGTTCAGATCTGTGGTTCATAGGGTTGCGATGAGTCAGAGTTGATTTGATGGTAATTAATAACAACAGCACAAGGATATTTTTCAAATTAGGAAAGAGGATGTGATTATTTTCAAGTGGTTTCATGAAGCTAATGGGTCGCTGGATGGTGTCAATGGTTAATACACTCTGATGCTCCCAAAAGGTAAAGTCCACCAAGAGGAACTTCATAAGAAGTACTTAGTAGTCTGTTATTTTTGTTTGGTGTCATCGAATTGACTATGATGCTAAGCGATCCTATAAACAACAGATAGCGTCTTGCCCTATCCTGCACCATTATTACAATCTCAGCCTTGTTCAAGCCCACTGCTGTAGTCACTGTGTCAAACCATCACCTTGAGGGTCTTTCTTTTTTTTGAACCTCTACTGTCCCCGAGCCTGATGACTTTCTCTCGGACTGGACCCACCTGACAACATATCCAAAGTACGTGAGATGATGTTTTACAATCCTTGTCTCTAAGGATCACCTTGTCTAGCAATCTAATTCAAAAATATCAGTCACGACAACGCTACAGAATACATTTCTAACTCTGGCACACATGGGGTCACCAGAAGTCAGAAGTGGCTTCATGACAACTGGTTAATGAGTCTGAAGAGAAGTTACCATGCAGGACTGTGGATGGGAAGAATGTAGAGAGGTGGGTAAGGGTCAGTGCTGAAGAGCCTCCTGTGCAAAGTGAAGCCCTGCAGATGTTATTATGAAAACCACATGGAGCTCAGAGCTCTGAGAACAATGGAGTAAGAACATCAATTGGCATTTTGCAAAGCTGACTTGGCCAGGATCTGCTGTGAGCATCTGATGGGCCTGACCTGTGTCCATCCGGTTTCTTGGCTGACAAGGTTTCATCCTTTTTCCAGGCTCCACTCTTCCTGAGGACAGGACTGACCATACTCATGGTGGCCTAACAAACACACCTGACCCAGTCAGTTCCCTCCCTTTGGACTATGAATCCAGGGTGAAGGATGATACAGATTCAACACAGAGAGTTATCCTTCAGTGAGGACATCTTGAGCACTGACTACAACTGGGACAATCGAGTGAAGTGCTTAAGATCCTTTCATGGGTGCTGACTAACTTATCCCAGGGCCAGTGTCCCAGGAGAGCCAGGCAGAGGTAACAAGGTTTTGGAAGCCATTCAACATTCTTCCAGAACACTCTAGAGGTCTCAAGTGAGTCACAGGCCTGTTCAGATTAAAAGTTAAAATAAAACTCAACTCACTGTATCTGGGTCAGAACAGACTCATAGGCAACCCTCCAGTGGACTTTTGGAGACTATAAATAGCATGAGAGAAGACTGCACATCTCCCTCTGAGCTGGTGATGGTTATGAACTGGTAGAGATGTGTCACTTCCTGTTAGCAGTACAACCCTTGACAGACTACACCCTCACCACTTCTTGTTAGTCATAAAAATGGCTACACTTACTCTCTGCTAGAGACAGGTAGAACCCCAGAGACTAAGGTTCTTAGTCACTCTTCAAATCTGAAACTGACCCCACTCCCCTACAATGTTAGCCTAAAGTTGGCTTTTTAAACCACTACCCTAGCCACTTCTGTCATCCAAGTACCTTAACCACAGACACAGACTCTTGCAAATTATCAAGAGCTGTGGGAGAATGGAGAGAGGGAGAATATATGAATACGGTGGAGAAGCAAGTTGGTGTGTGTGTGTGTGGGGGGGTTGTGGCAAGACCATGGAGGCAAGACCCTGGTAATGGCGGCGGTGGAGAGACTGTGTCATTGTGGAGAAACTGTGGCAAGATGTAACCAGAGAAGCCCTGAGATAAAGACCATAGTTTAAAGTTTTGTTGTTCGTGCTGTATGCTTGAAGAGAAAACTGACTTATAATTGTTCAGAGACAAACCTTGCTAGATGATTTGAATTTGACTGCTGAACTGAAACCAGGACTTATACTAACTAAGGTGTTGTGTTTTACTGTTAATCTGGTTTAGACTGCTGGACTAAGGCTGGACTTATATTGTGAAATATTCTTGCCTCTCCCACTCCACAACCTATTTCCCTAATAAACCCCATACCCGGTACCACAACTGTGACTAAAGTCTTTGAGTCAACAACAAATAAACAAACCTCTTGCTGCTGGTGTAGTTCTAGAGGCATCACAGGGCTGGGCTATGGGTTCTTGATCTGATTTCTGCTGTAAGGTGATGAGGGGTGGTGCTATTCTCACTCCCTCTGGCCCTTTCAGAGACACATTCACAGTCTTGTGCCCCTATGTTTCATTTTCTGCCCCTTAGACACCCGGGAAATACCATTAGTCAAAAAACAGATCTATAAAGTGAACATTAATACCTGTGAGAAAAAATCCCATGTACAATCAAGCCCGCAGGGCCAAAACAGCTGCATAAGCCCCCAAAAATGAAGCTCAGAAGGCTAGAAGGGATAGAGAAAAGGAAGAATGGGAAGAAGGAGCCCCAGAAGGAAGTGAAAACCCTCCAGCAGGTTTTCAGAGAATGATAATCATACAGCAGGAGACTGATTGTCCATCTTTCCCCCACAGAGTACATTCAGTAGATTCAAACAACTTGACTTTGGGTGGTTATTACAACTCCTTACCACTGAACTATCAGATCTCTCTCTCTCTCTCTACCTCCCCTCCTCTCTTCTCTCTCCCTCCCTTCTTTTCTTTCCTTTTTCCCTCCCTCCCTCCTCCTCCTCCCCTGCTCCTCCCTCCCCCACTTCCCTTTCTTTTCTTTCTCTCCATTCCAAATGTGACCCAACAGAATGTGGAAATTATTGAACAATATCACACACTAAAAAAATCCTGCTGAAGATCCTCCAGAAATGACTGGAACAGGACACTGACAGAGAACTACCAGAAATACTAGCTGGGTCTAGGAGAAGTCATGGCATTAGAGACATTATTGCCAATGTCAGAGGAATCTTGGCAGAAAGCAGAGAGTACCAGAAGAATGTCTGTTTTTCACTGACTGTGCAAAGGCATTTGACTGTGTGGGCCATAACAAATTGTGGCTAACCTTGAGGAAAACGGGAACCCCAGAACACCTGATTGTGCTTATGTGAAACCTATACTACCAGGAAGCAGTCCTCAGAACAGAGCAAGGAAACACTGCACAGTTCAAAAATCAAGAAAGGAGTGCATCAGGGATGCATCCTGTCTCCATACCTTATCAATCTGTATGCAGAACAGATCATTCGGGAAGCAGGGCATGAGAAGGAATGTGGCATCAGGACTGGAGGTAGACTCATCAAAAGCCTAGGTTATGAAGATGACAAAACTTTGCTTGCTAAAACTGGAGAAAACCTGAAGTGCTTGCTGCAGAATATCAAGGACTGTAGTTTTCAATATGGATTGAAGCTTAACACCAAGAAAACAAAGATTCCTACCACTGGGTCAACTAGCAGCACCACAATAGATGGAGAAGAGATTGAAGTTGTTAAAAATTATAGCTTCTTTGGATCTACAATCAACACCCTTAACACCAATAGTCAGGATATCAAAAGATGAACTGCATTGGGAAAATCTGCTGTCAAGAACTTTTCCAGAGTACTGAAATGCAAGGATGTCAGTCTAGAGACTTAGGTGCACCTAATCCAGGCCATAGTCTTTGCAATTGCTTGTTATGCTTCAGAGAATTGGAAAATGACCAAGGATGGTAGAAGAAGAATAGATGTCTTTGATTTGTGGTGCTGGAGAAGAGTATTGGACATATCATGGACTGCCAAGAAAACAAATAGAGTTTCTCCTTGGAGGCTATGATTTTGTATCTCTGTCTCACACACTTTGGGCATGTGGCCAGGAGAGACTGATCTTGGAGAAGGACATCATGCTCAGAGAGTGGAGGGACAGCGCAGTAGAGGAAGACCCTGGATGAGATGGATTTTTACAGTGACTGGGGCAACGGGGGTTACTGTGTCAGAATTAGTGAGACTGGCTCAGGACAGGGCAGGGTTCAGAGCTGTTGTACATAGGGTCGCTATGGGTTGCGGGTGACTCAACGGCACATAACAACATATATTATCTGTCTTGTAGAAAATGAAACCAGGGTGCTCCTTGAAGGAAAGAATGATGGAACTCCAACTCACATACTTTGGGCACACTGTTGGGAGTAGCCAACCCTTGGAAAAATACATCATGCTTGAAAAGATGGAAAGTCAGTGTAAGACAGAGACATTCACAACAAGATGGACTGCCATGCTGACTGTAACAATAGGGTCAGGTGCGTTAGAGGAGAGGATGGTACAGAACAGGGCAGGGTTCAGATCCATTGTTCATATAAAATCGACTGAACATACAGCAAAGACACATTAATAACAACGAGCGACTGGAATGCAATAGTTGGGAACAAGAAAGATAGACCAATAGTTGGAAAACATGGAATTGGTGCCAGAAATGAGGCTGGAGATAGGATGACAGAATTTTGGACAATAAATGATTTATGATCGCAAATATCTTTTATAAGAAACATAAACAGCAGCTACGCACATGGACTTCCCCTGATGGCCTACACAGGAATCAGAATTGATTACATACATGGAAAGAATCACTGAAGAAGCTCAATATCGGGGGCCTCTCCAGATTGCTGATGTGCAGGAATGACTGGGGACTAGAGAACACCTGATTCAGGCCATGGTCTTCACAGGTTTTTTTGCTACACATCAGAGAGCTGGATAATGACTGAAGATGATAGAAGAAGAATTGATGCCTTTGAGTTTTGGTGATGAAGAAGTGTACTGAACATACTATGGACTGCTAAGAGAACAAACAAATCTACCCCAGAGAAGGTGAAATCAGATTCCTCCTTGAAGTCAAGGATTTTGAAGCTCTGTCTCACATACTTTGGGCATGTTTCCAGGAAGGATCAGTCCTTGGAGAAGGACCTCATGCTTGGAAGGGTGGAGGGACAGTGCATGAGAGGAAGACCCTGGATGAGATGGATTGACACAGTAATTGGAATAATGGGGTTAGGTGTGTTGGAGGCAATAAGATTGGCTCAGGATAGAGCAGGGTTCACAGCTATTGTGCAAAGGGCTGCTAGGAGTTGCAGGCAACGTGATGCCACATAACAACAACAGCAACACACACACACACACACACACACACACACACACACACACACACACTGTTGTATAATCTCCCTTGCAACCAACAAATTAACCGCCTTGGAAACTTTGTTGGAGAGTCAGCTATGGGTCAGTTCTGACCCTGCAGTATACCACCACAACAACAAACTTTCCAGTTACAACAGGTCTAAGTCAAAGCTACAAAGAGGTCACTTTTATTCCTTCCAGGAGAGATCAAGAAATGTGAATGAAGCCCTGCTCCTGCTGTATGCTCATATGGTTAAATACATAGACATTTTAATAAGGATTACTTTAAATTATGAAATAATAAAACAAGAATTCCACCTTCAGCTCACAGGTTTAAAACAGAATGAAGAGGCTCTGGGGAAAATAAAGGGGCTTTTCTACCAGTGCACTAACTGCAAAGAGAAATCATTAGCATTAAAGTAGAGCCTTGTAAATTTTTAATTATATAGGTGCAATTTATTCAGCTTTTAATTCTAAGTTTTTCCAAAAGTCTCTACACTGGAGTATAAAAACTATCTACTATTGTGAGGGCAACACATCAAAGCCACATTTTAACCCATTCTTAACCTATCCCTATTTCTTTTGGTCTCATTTTAATTGGGCACTTTTTAAACTTAGTGAATATGCCTAATAATTTTAATTGGAAGAGATATTTTATCAAGATGGAATGCCAATGTACTCATTAAAGGACATGGGGAATTTGTTTTTAAATTCCCTGAGAAACATACAGAAACAGGAAGAAGAAAGAGGAAGATGTTTATTCCCACTATGCCATAAGCTTACTCACTCCTTCTGGCCTTTTTAATGAACTATCTTTACTCCCTGAGATTCTCTGGGTTTTAAGGTTCACAGATGCCAACTGCGTATTGTTAAAAGATCCTATTTAAAATTAAAATAGGTCCTTACCAAAATTATCCCAATATGATCCATTAGTCATGACTCTTTGAACAAAGATATAACCCCTATAATATTACTATCTTTCCTCTAAGGAAACCTTGGAAAAATGATGGAGTCTTTTTTTAATAGGATTTAATGACTATAAATAAAATGGAAAGTCTCTGATTTCCGGTTGTCCCAAATATAGATTTGTTTTTGTCCAGTGTATCATGAGAATGTAAACATGTTGACAGTTGTTCATCTCTGTAGTGCTTATTGTTTCTGTGTACTTGCATCCTCAATATGTATTTGCTTTTACAAGTGAAGATAAGCTATGTATTAAGTGGCATGCCCTATAGTTACAGAATCCATGATTTACTTTTCTCCAAATTTACATTGAAATGTGCAAGCCTTATAATTCACTCAGGGTTCAGTTTATTACAAATATGTCATTGCCTTTTGACTGAGGAGGGCCTTACTGGTACAATCATTTGACCAGAATCACAGACAGGATAGGAAAGAGAAATGAGGGGTGAGTAAGCTGTGTGTTCTCAAACTCAGGGGCTTGGACATACGCAGCAATTTCCTGGCTTCTGTGGGGTGGACTGTGACATGGTCTCTCTATCCACTAAAGAGATGGACTGTAGGACAAGTAAACCTTCAAGGACTCAGAGGGGGGCCTTAGGGAGGAACCATTAGAGGAGGGCGGTCAGGCAGGGGGGCTCAGAACGTGACCTTGTTTCCTTAATAATGGAGCCTAACAGAACTTGGCACCCAGTGTCCAGGACACCATGTTCTAGGCTATAACTGCCATATCTGGCTCATTTGGGTGGAAACACTCAAAGTGAAATGATGTTTGCTTGTTGTTTCAAGAAAAGTAAAAATTCGGCTGATCTTCAAGGTGACAGAAGATGCCTCGTATCTGGTCCCCAGAAGCTCTGGCTGCCTTTGCCCTGAGAAAGCACTAAGGCAACACGGGACGGGCTGCACCCGGCTGGTCAGGCCAGGCCCACACTGTGGTCCAGCAGAAAGCCCCGACCCTCGCTGCTCAGGACACTTCTGCTGACAGACCTGGGCAGCTCTGTCCTCATGGGATCCCATCATAGGCCTAGAAGAAAGGGCTGATTAAGGGACAAAGACAGGCAGAGGTGAAAGGAAGGAGGGAAGATGGAATCTGGGAAGACCTGCAAAGGTAGAACCCAGGATGAGGATGAAGGCCATGGCAGGACTCGAACATTAGCCCCAACTAAGGAGTCTCCCGGTATCCACATCACAATGACTCACTCCCTGGGCTCCCTGAGCTCACCAGGAAGTGGGACATGGCTGGTCCTTGTCAATCAGTCTGGGTTCCTTGAGGACAGAGGGGTTACAGTGGCTGAGATATAAACTGGCTCATGTCTGGACCTCAGCTGCCTTCACCACACAGGACGCTGGCACCTAAACTCTGCCCAGGGGCTCTGTTTCAGACACAGGCCCTTAGAGAAGCGTCTCTGTGGACCCAGGCTGAGCCGGCACTCTCACCTAAGCTTTCCCTGAGCTCCTCCCCGTCTTGGGAGGGTTAGTCATCCTGCATCCCACTGAGGCCCCTGTGTAGGTCTCCCCCTTTTCAGATGCTCCCTCAGGTCTCAGAGGTTGACGTCTGCTCCTGAGCCACCTCATCTCCCTTCCATGCTCTCCAACCCATGGTTCAGGGGGACATGGGAGAGGCCCTGTAGATAGTGGGGACTTATGGTCAGTACACAGCCTTGGTCTGTGGTTCATTGCTCAGCAAGCTGATCCTCTAAAGGAATTAGTGTCTTTTTATCAAGGCTTTCTGGATTGGGGAGAAGCCAGAGGAACCTCATTCCTGTTCTATCAAAGAACAGGAGAACATGAGGTGGTGACATCCTATTAATTATCTGTCACATTGTAATAAAGTTCTGTTTCACACTCACATGGTGGCAGTAGGGACTGGGAATGCTTCTCAAGTTCTGACAGCATCAGAGTCTGAAAGAGGCTCAGAGGAAAGAAGGCAGTACAGGGGTCATGTACTGGATGTCACCTGGGACCCCTAACCAGCACTGTCTTTGCAGAGCTCCCCAAAAGAGATGATGAAGGAGCAGGATAATGGTGCCCTGCATGCTTCCCACCCTGAAAAAGGGAACAAGAAGAGTAAGACCTGGCACAAGGTGAGTGCAGTTGGGGAATGTTCACATCCTGATGCAAGAGGGGCGAGAGAGGTCCTCTGAGATTGATAGTCGCACTGTTGGGGGAAGTGGTCATATTCCCCTTTAAGCGATGCTGATGGAAGGGGTTCTAGGAGGTTCTAAGCTATAGATTCCTACCATGAGAGACTCCAGGAATGGAAATGCTGGTGTAAGAAAAGATGATGCCCATTTATGGACAAGTTGGGTATAGACAGACTCCATCCTAAAGAGCCGTTTGAGTGACATGGTGAACAGCTGCGCATACAGTGGCAGCTTCCTGCACTGAGACCAACTTCAGTATAATTGTTCAGTTTGTGTCTACCAGGTGTCAGCTGATTAATGGTTTTACTAAAGGGTTTTAGTCACGTGTTACTTTGGTTTATTAAAGACCTATGAGTACGTGAGCCAATTTGTAGTCGTCCACATTCTTTCATATATTCACCCTGAGTTTTCTGTTCATTTCGTTGAAACTGTGAGGGTCTTTCCCCTGTCCTAGGGTCTCCTGACATCCCTCTATGCTTGGACCTGGGATCATCAAGACTTCAGGTTCTCATGCCCCTTTTGAGACACAGAGAAAAAATGCTCATCTTGTGTTCCATCAGAAAGATGTCAAGGGTTTTGCCTGGTCTAGACACTGTCTCCACATCAGGAAAGGAGAGATCTTGTTCTGGATCTTTCCTTTCCAGACAGGAGCAGAGGAAATCTCACACACAGAGACAGAAGGCCACACACCCTGAGGTGTAAAAGCCCTAAGCCTGGAGCATCCACTTTCACCATGCAGCCTCTGTCTTCTCATCTCTAGAATAGGAACTTTGAACAGCTATTTGCACTTTGAGCTTCTGTCTCCTCTTATCTCTAATGGGCATAGCTTGTGAGGTCTCACTGGATTAAAAAAAAAAAAAAGAAAATCAAGGTTCTTGTTAGTTAGCTGATGGGGGGAAATGACTTGGTATTACTGACATTATTAAACTCAGCACACTTAACATTCTACCTTGAAGTTAGAGATCTAATTTCTGCTGAGGGGATATACATCCCATCTTCCGCTACATGTTCCTGAGGATCTGGGGGTTTCTGATGTGAACTTGGGCCCCATCTCCACAAGGTGTGTGGTCATCACAATACTACCCCTGAGTCTTTTCTATTGTTTTACTCCCAGTGTGACCGTTACATAGGCCAGAAATTGGGCAAGAACTGTCCAATAAGAGCCGTCAAGTCAACCACACTGGATAAGATGGTGGACCTTCTTGTGCCCGTGTTCTTTGAGGGCCACTTGACCTATATTTGGACCTTCCTTGGCACCTAAAAGAAATTCGCCACCACTCAGCAGGTCCTCGATCTGCTCTTCCTCAGGTAAACATCCACCCTCTGAGGGGCAGTGATGAGGCACCTCCTAGCTGTTCTCTAGGGAAGCTCTGTGTACATTTATGAACCTTGGTTTAGCTTATCCCAAAGTGGGGTGGGAATAAGGTGACCTCTTAGTGGCAGAGGAGTGTCAAAGAGAGAGTCTGGAAGTTTCCACGGACAGTGCTACCACCACTGAGCCTGGATTTGCAGAGAACATAGTTAAAAGAGTTGAGGAGTTTCACATGGGTCCTTACCTCTGTCCTGGGAGAAAGTTCTCTGCCTTGACCCTCAGCGACCACATGATCAAAAACAGTCATTATTCCATTTGTAAAGTGAGTATGGGAATGAAACTAACGTGTTGCTATCCATGGTGTTGAGGAAAAGGGGTTCTTGGTAGCTGGATAATGGATCCAGGTGACTCAGAAATCTGGGAGGTATGCTTACTGTGTCTGTTCACCCATAAGATACAGATTGTTGTAAAGATTAAGTGCCACTGTCTCAATTTAAACTGATGCTAACCTTATAGTCACTACCCTCTACTGGTCTTATCCAATAGATGAGAAGAAATTAAACTCTTAGTGAAGAATGCACTAAAAAAAATATAGGGGGAAAAACACAAAACATGGAATATATGAAGTATGATTCTAGGTAAATTGGAAGTTGTCAGAAATGAAATGTATAAAGATCTCCAATGTAGGCATCACTGAACTCAAATGGACTGGAATTGGCCATTCTGAATGAGACAGTCAGATGATCTATTAGTTTGGGAGTGACAATGCTATCGTGTTGTATTCATCATCAAAACCATGTCAAGATCGATCCTGAAATACAATGCTATCAGTGATAGGACAGTATCCATATGATTGCATGTTCAAACAATTTCAGACAATAAAATCCAGTAGAAGTATTCTTATTCTTCATTTTCGGCTCTAGTGCTTGGTGCTTGTTTGAATAAAAGATGGGTTACCTGGTTCACAGACTATGGTAATGCCATTTGGAGAGGCTAGTCCTTGTAAAAAGACGTCTCTCTGGGACAGATGGAAGATCAGCATAGATTGACATGGGGACTATAATGAGCTTGACCCATCAAAAGCCATTAATATGCCACACCCCTGTTTGGGACCTCATTTGTGTGTGAGGTGGGCCTGGGCTTCTGTCCTTCAGGATAGCTGTGCCCCTGGGAAGAAGTCACATGCACCAGGCTGTAGCAGTAGCCCCCAGAGGAGGAAACAATGTGCTGTGGGCAGGCTGAGGCAGGAAGAACTGTCTTCCTCACCACCATTGAAGAATCACAGAGCACTCACTGTGTCCAGGCCTTGCAGGCGGTACACAGACTTGCCTTTCCCCGCCCTTATGTACTTTTCTTGGGTGAGGATGGAGCAGAGGGGACACACACAAAAGCACTTGCAGAGAGGCTCTCTGCTAAAGGAGATAGGTCATATCATTGAAGGGAACTTCCTGGCATCAGATCTTTCTCTGAGTCCATGTTCACACAACCAGTATCTCCACAGTCAGGATGTGCAGAGCAAAGTGAAGCTGATGTCCAGAAGTTTGGAAGTAGGGAGGTGCAGAAGTTCTGGCCCTTCAGGGTGCACTGAGAAGGCAGAGTGAACCTGAGACCAGGTCTTTAACAGAGCTGTTCCCTTGCTCAGGGCCATGGTCTTTATCCTGAGCACATTGGTGGAAGAGCACTCAGAAGATTTTGACCAACCTCCTGATTTCCGCTGCCTAAACATATTGAGGTCCTATGCTCTGTTGAACCTACCAGTGTCAGATCTGGGGCTCCAAGCCAGTGTGCTATTCACCACACTGGAGCTCTCAGAGCTAGAAGGTAAGAATAAAGGATGGTTCTATGAGGACAGATGTGGAGTACTGAGGACAGACTCAGGAAGGGTCCTGCAGATGCTGCTGTTGCCCAGAGCTCAGAGTCCCCTCAGCCCACTCGGCTGGTGGCCTGTGGCCTGTGACCACATCTGGCAGAGGAATTATTGGGTTTGAGGTCCTCTTAATGGTACTGAAAAGATCTTCATCTTCGGAAAGGCCCATAGAGTGGGTGTTGGGTTAATGAACTTTCTCAATTTGCATCTCCACCATCATCATTGGTTCAAGATGCTCAGAATCCAAGTGGAATACAGTCTCTTGAATCCAGACTGTCTGGAGTGCTGTCTGAAGAATGTGTTACAGACCTAACCCCAGTATCACATGAAAAACTCACCCTTGATCTACCTACAGTGATGCCTCCAGAGGAAACACCACATCTACCTCATGCATCCTCTCACATTCCTAGTGCAGACAGTACTCAGGGAGCCTCTTCTGAGCCTGAGGAGGATGCAGACCAAGAATCCACTCTAGACCCCATGTTCTATGCAAGTCAGAACAAGTATTATGTCCACTTTCTGAGTGAATACATAGCTACCTTCGTATAATTAACATCCAGAATCATCTCTAGATTTTTCCATGAGCTTCTACTGAGTCTTATCCAGAACCAAGAGAAAATCTATCTTCAGAACCAGCTCTGGAGGAGCTCACCTGCTCCAGTATCCAACCCTACAGGAGTGTCAACATTTGTCATATCCAGAGCCTTAACTTATGACCTTAAAAGGTATTCCTTTTGTTGACATTTAATTACTCATTCCAATGTAATCTTGTCCTTTTAGTTAATTGTTTTAATTTTAAGGGGGGAAAATAAAGATTCATACTTATTCTGAAGTCTTGCATTTAATAATTTAGAGAGTTTTCTTTCTCCAAACAAAAATCCTATCACCAGGAAGCAGTCACTCAACTCTCAGCCCCCGGAATATAAAAATATGCTTCCTGTTTCTATGATCTGATCAACACTGGACTTGTCCCCTCCAAGAACATCCATCCAAGATGTCTTATGCTGGAGTATCACTTTCTTTCACAGGTGAATGCCATCCTATAGTATGGATTTTGACATTTTATATATTTATTTGTTTGACTAATGTTAGATATGCTGATGTGAACGGCTGCAAACAATATACCTTCTTGATTAAGTCACTTCATAGTAAATGCCTACGATGGGTAAAGTGGCAGAAAATAAGGCAAGTAGACAGGACAGGGATGGGGGGGAAAGTTCAAAAGTGAAGATACAAGCCAGGGATAGGAGACAGGCATATGGAGAAGCCCCAGTGACTTTGAGATGGGGGTTAAAAGTAAGCAGAAGGTTCACGAAGGAAACACTTGAATGGTGACTTTGGAGGTAGAAGCACAAAGAGAGTCAATTTTATAAAACAGAAGATGGAAGGTGCCACTGTGGTGTCATGAGGTGTGCATTATGATGAAAATGGAGGGGCTCAGAAGAAGTCATAGTGAGTGAGGAAGGTTTGGGGAGTTAGGAGGAAGGCCAAAGACAAGAAAATATGGGAGAGGAGGGAAGCAGATGGAAGAAGGAGAAGGAAGGTGTTCAGTGAAAACACAGACATTCCAAAGGAAAGATAAGAAGGATCAGGAAGCCCACAAGGGGATGGGCATGCAGAACCACCTTTGGTCTTCTCTCTGCTGTCACTGGGAAGCTCAATTCTCTGAGCATTTCCCCGGAACAATATGTACCACAGACAAAGACCTGCACATGCTTATTTTTTAACTCAAACTAGTTATGGTTTCCCGTGTACTAAGGGCACCAGAATCCTTCTTACAAGACTTCTTCAGCTTGGCAGAATTCCCTATTACAGTGATCAATCAATATTCTCTATGTAAAAAAAATACACAGTTATTTTTTTGTATATTGTTGTTGATGATTGCGGATGAGTCGAACATGACTCATAGCAACTCTATGAGCAAAAGACCTAATGTCTTTCTATAACTATCATCTTTCTCTAAGTTCATAGAGTTTCCATAGGCATGTGGTTTAGGAAGTGGATGTCATTCCTTTCCAAACAGTTTTACAACTGGGAGCTCCATGAAACACTGTCCACATTGGGAAACCATTCTGGCATTTGACACCTCAATGGCACAAGGTTCAGCATCAAAGCAAACCCAGATTACTTCAGTACAGCAAATTGACAAAGAGAGATGTACAAAGTAGAAGAATGTTCTTCCAAAATATAACAGCACTAGTCTCACTTAGCAGTGGTAAAGTGTCATCAGGTTGAATATGACTCACAGCAACTGTCTGAATAAAAAAACCTGAACTCTGTTCTATAATTATAATTTCTTTATATTGATAAAGTTAATGAAGTTTATAGAGTTTCTACAGGCATCTGGTTTAGGAAGTGGATGTCATTCCTACTTCCAAACCTGAATCAATCTGGAAGCTCCTCCAAACACTGTTCATGATGGGTAACTATTATGGTATTTGACACAACTATGGCACAGTGTTCAGCTTCACAGCAATGCCAAGTGATTCAGTCCAGGAAATAGACAGACAACTGCTGTATCACTTAAAGAATGTTGATCCTAACATTAATAAATATGGAATTTTAAAGACACACCCAACAAATGCTATTGACTATTGAGTCCTTGTTGGCTAAAACAGGCAAGCAAAGGTCCAGCCGGCTAGCTGACACCTGCTTGTGGAGGAAAGTTTTGGGGTTTGTGTTGGTCTGTATTTGGTTTGTGTCATTGGCTTCTTTACCTCCACAAGCAAGATTAATAATTAAATACTAATTTAAAAATTACATATATAGTTTAAAATTATATATATGCATATATATTGTTGTTGTTAAGTGCCATCAAGTCATAAGTGACTCATAGCAACCCTATGAATGAAAATCCTGAATGCATATAACTTTCATTGTTTCTCCAAGTTCACAGAGTTTCTGGAGGCAAGCTATTTCAGAAGTGGATGCCACTCCTGCTTTTAAGCTCGTTTTAACCGGGGAGCTCCAACAAACACTGTACACGAGGGGTAACCATTATCACATTTGGCACATCAGTATCACAGCATTCAGCATCAAAGCAACCACGAGTTACCGCTGTACAGCAATGTTTGACCAAAACCAATTAAAACCAGGCCTGAGTGTCACAGACTAAAAGCACCCCCCTTTGGCTTGGTAGCATCACTTTCTGTCCACTGGGCCAATATAGATAGATAGATAGATAGATAGATAGATAGATAGATAGATAGATAGATAGATAGATAGATAAATCTTGGGAAGCTCTGGTGGCCTGGTGGCAAGAAACTGCGCTGCAATCCCCAAGGCATACTGTTTGAGGCTACCAGCCGCTCTGTGGGAAAAGGTTGGGCAATCTCCTCCCAAGCAATTAACTGCCTCTGAAAACCCACCAGGGAGTCAGCTATGGTTTGGTTCTGACTCTAGTACACAATGACAACGACCACTACACACATATATTACCACTACATTCATACACACCCCACTACACATGCACACACTACCAACACACATAATCACTGCAGAAATATCCACAAATGGAAGGCCTCAGTGATTCTGGGTATAACCCCCTCTTGTCAGGGTGCTCATGCACCAGCTCTGCTGTTCCCTGTGTCGGGGAATGGAAAGTTCATCAGCTCCGTGGCACATGCTCATTGGCATGACTGAGTTAATTGAATCCTTTATTTCTTTTCATCCCTACATAAATACTTTATCATTTCCTTGGTAACCTATTCTCCAGTGTTTCTAACCTACTTGATTATGGTATTTAAAGTAATTGGCTTAAATTGTTCACTCACTTTGATCCACTTCTGGGAATCTATCCCTAAAGAAAAAGCTTTTTGCTGAAGAATGTTTGCAGCAGCATTACTGATATTTAAAACAGGAAACAGAAATACATCACAAGAGCAGTGTTAAAGTCAATCCTGCACCCCATTCAGCAAATCCTCAGGTGCCATGTCAAATGTTTGTGTTGCTGTTGTGTTGTTGTTAAGTGCCGTGGAGTCGTAGGCGACTCATAGCGACCCTATGAACGAAAGTCCTGGACACCTGTATAGCTTTCATCCTTTCTCCAGGTTCATAGGGTTTCCAGAGGCAAGCTATTATGGAAGTGGATGCCACTCCTGCTTCCAAGCTTGTTTTAATCAGGGAGTTCCACCAAACACCATGGGTGACCATTCTCGCATTTAACTCCTGAGTGTCACAGTGTTCGGCTTCACAGTGACAATGAGATACCTCTGTACAGCAAGTGGACAGACAAGGGCTGCTATATGACCTAGAAGAATATTTTACCAAAAGCAATTAAAGGCAGACATGAGGGCTGTGGAGTAGAGTCACCCAGCTTTGGCTTGGGAGCATGATTTTGTCTGCTAGGCCAACTGTGCTCTCTCTCTCTCTCTCTCTACTCTTTCTCTCTCTGCTGTTGTTGGTGTTATTGTTGTTAAGTGCCGTTGAGTCATAGGCAACTCATAGCGACCCTATGAATGAAAGTCCTAGACACCTGTATAACTTTCGTCCTTTCTCCAGGTTCATAGGGTTTCCAGAGTCAAGCTATTATGGAAGTGAATGCCACTCCTGCTTCCAAGCTTGTTTTAATCGGGGAGCTGTGTTGATAGGTAACAAAAAAATTCCTCAAAGTAAAATATTATGTGAAAATCAAAATATAAAATTACTTGTAGAGAATGCTGTTGTTTTTGGTGTCATTGGGTAAAGTATGACCCATAGCGATCCTATGAGCAACAGATCTGAACCCTGTCCAATCCTGTGCCATTGTCACAGCTGCTGACATACTTGAGCCCCTGCTGCAGTTACTGTGTCAATCTTACAGACTGAGGGTCTTCCTCTCTTTTGCTGACCTTCCAAGCATGATGTCCTTCAAGGCACAGCCCCTCCTAACATGCCCAAAGTATATGAGATGAAGCTTTACCATCCTTGCCTACAAGGAGCACTCTGGCTGCACTCTCTTCAAGACAAACCAGTTTGTTCATTTGGCAATGTTAGGTGCCGTGGAGTTAAGTCTATGTACAAAAGAACAGAACCCTGCCTGATCCTGCATCATCTACACATTCACTGCTGTCTTTAAGCCCACTATGGCCTTACCCCAGTCATTATGCCGGCTCATCTCATTGAGGGTCTTCCTCTCATTTGCTGACCTTCTATTTTTCCAAACAAGATGCCCTTTCCCAAGGATTAGCCTCTTCTGATAACCTGCCTGAAGTATTTGAGACAAAGTCTCACCATGCTTGCTTTGAAAGAGCATTCTGGCTATCATTATTCTAAGACAGGTTTGCTTGTTCTTTTGGTGAAGAATATTGAATGCTCTTGCCCAGTACCGCAATGCGAAGACATTAATTCTTCTCCATAATTTCTTATTTATTGTCTAATTTTCATATGTGTATGAAATAACTGAAAAGATTTCAGAAAAAAATACATCTGGGAAAAAAAACCCCAAAACACAACCTAACACTATTCACTAAAGCAACACTGGTGAGCACATACTTTCTGTTTACTTTTCAGTGTGTTGTACTTTTAAAATGGAAACCAATTTCTGAAAACGCCTTCTCCCATGCTCCCAATGGCTTTCCTCACCACCGTGGTGACTTCGTTCACATGGCTAGGACAGACTATGCTAATGGTATTAATGAAGGGAAGAATACCTTTTGGGTGTAGACAACAGGTGCTTGGTCACTGCTCCTCCACCTTTCCAAGCATGATGTCCCTTTCTGAGGAACAGCCTCTCCTAACAACATGCCTAAAGTATTAGGGATGAAGCTTCACCACTCTTGTTTCCAAGGAGCACTCTGATTTCACCTTTTCCAAGACATGTCTGTTCACTCTTTTGACAGTCCATGGGATATTCAGCACTCTTCTCCAACATCACAACTCAAAGGCATAAATTCTTCTACTGTAATTTCTATTAACTGTCCAGCTTTCAGATGCACAGCATATGATAAAAAAGACCATGACCTGAATCAGGCACCCCTTCGTCTTCAAAGTGGTATCATTGCACTTCAGTATTAGGGGAAGGTCTCTGACAGCAGACTTACCCAAAGAAATGTCTCCTGATCTCATGACTTCTGGTACCAAGGGTGCTGACTGTGGAGTTAGGTAAGATTGTCTCACATTGCTGATCTCTAGCAGTTCTCAAACCAACTGACATAAAAGAACATGGGAAAACAAGCCTGGTTTGGGGAGGGTACAGCACTGTCCATGTCAGCCTTCCCAATGTTCCATTCCCTTACAAGTAAAATAAAACAGACAAAACATTCCTCCCCAACCAGAATAGTTCTGAACATAAGTAAGATGATGGATGAAATGCCTGAAATGCCACATGTCATGGACACTGTACTGAACATACTCATAAAATACTAGAGATAAAATGTTCCTAAGCTAGTGCTGTAGCATTTTCTACCATTACTGGGGCTTCTGGTTAAACTGGCCATTCAGCATGTCCTGTCTGAAGCAGAAGTCAAGTCTTTTGGAGACCAAGTCCTGAGAGCATCTATGTAGCTTACCTCTCTCTAAACTTCCTTAAATGCTGTCACGTGAAGGTTGAGACATCCCCCTCATTCAACACGTTAGAGGGGCTGAGAGAGGGGCTTAGGGTGAAAGAGAAAGCTGAAGAAGGTCTCAGAAAAGCCTGCAGCCTCCCCAGGGTTTAAATCTAGTCAGCAGCTGAGCTGGGACTCGTCAATTTGGAGCTGAAGCACAGGCAAGCTGGAATTTTCTTTATTGGGCCATTCTATCTGTTTAAATACCAATACACACTTTTTGTGTTGTACTATGGATGAAGCTTCACCATCCTTGAAGAGGCTCAGGGACTTCTCCAGGGTGCTAAAGTGCAAAGATGTCAGTCTAGAGACAAAGGTACACCTGATTCAAGCCATGGTCTTCACAATTACTTGCTATGTATTAGTGACCTGGACAATGACTAAGGATGACATGGGAAGAATTGATGACTTTGAGTTTTGGTGCTGGAAAAGAATATTGAGCATACCATGGACTGCCAAGAAAACAAACAGGTCTGTCCTGGACAGGGTAAAACCAAACTGCTCCCTAGAGGCAAGGATTCTGAAACTCTGTCTCACAAATTTTAGGCACATGGCCAGGAGGTCCTTGGAGAAGGACATCATGCTTGGAAGGGTGGAGGGACAGCACAGAAGAGTAAGACCCTAGATGAGATGGATTGATGCAGTGAAATTAGCTCAGGATGGGATAGGGTTCAGAGCTATGGTGCATAGGTTTTCTAGGAGTTGAAGGCAACTCGGCAGCACATAAGAATGGCAACACTATTTTTGTGTAGTTTTGTGTATACAATTTTCTAACTGAAACAGTGTTGTTACACTGGAAACTGGAGTCAGAAATTCTAGGTTCTACATCCACTCTTGCCATTAAGTTGAGAATCAACCAAGAAGAAAATACTGCCTCTAGATGTCAGTTTAGTTCCCACATATTGAAAATTAGCAACATGGATTTAATCACCAGGGTCCTGACCCTCTAAATTTTAGATAAAATTCACCAGTAGGAATTCTGGCTCATTAAAAATTTTTATTTTAAATCAACAGATTAGGGTCATGGACTTTTTTACATAAATGTAAGAACTGAACAGTAGGCATTATTTGCCCAATGGCAGGTTGGAGGGGAAAATTTAATTCTCCCACTGAGCAATCGGCAAACGATGGACTTCTTTTCATTTATCACAACTGACCAAACCATCAGGAGGTAGAGAAAATGCACCACATTTTGGGCTTTATCTTACTGATTTCTGCAATGTCGCTGTGACCTATACACTGTACTATTTTGAAGAGCTGACATTTCTGAGACTTACAGAGAAAAGAGTAGATTATACAGACAGATTTGAAAGAAAAATGTTATTCATGCATAGAGTCTGCAAGCTCGTTTGCCACACAGAACAATGCTGTGAGTTATCTCAAGATAAATGTTTCACTGGAAAAAGCACTGGGATTAATTCCAAAGTCTTCTCCTGGTTCCTGAAAATTCTGGACCTTTAAGTTATGCCAGAATAACTTTATAAAGTCACAAAATGTGAACACACAAAATATCAATCATTATTGGGTTAACAGATTCATAGTGGTTCCACACAGTGTCAGAGCTGAACTGCACTCCCCAAGATTATCAGTGGCTGGTGTTTTGGAAATTGATAGCCAGGACTGTCTTCCAAAACACCTCTATAACAGGAGAGGTTGTCTGGGACCACATCTTTCAGTTAGCAGTCAAGCACTGTGGTGTTGGTGGTGGTGGCAGGTGCCAGGGAATTGAGTACAACTCATAACAACCCTATGAACAACAGACCTGAATCTTCATCAACTCTGACACACTAGAGCTTCATTTGCTGAAGTCACTCTGTCAATCTACCTCAGGTTGTTGTTGTTTGTTGTTATGTGCCTTTGAGTTGTAACTGATTATAGCTGACCCTCCAGAGGATTTTCAGAGGCAGTAAATTGCACAAAAGATGACTGTCGATCCTTCTCCCTTGGAGCAACTGGTGGATTTGAACTACATGCCTTTGGGATTGCAGTGCAGCTTCTTACCAGTAGGCCCAGTGCTGCCAACTTGAAGGAATGCAGTTCAAATCCACCAACTGCTCTGTGGGAGAAAAATGTGATGGGAAATCCTCTCCTGTGTGATTTACTACCTCTAAAAACTCTCGGGAGGGTAAGCTATAGTCGATTCTGACTCAATGGTTTATCAGCACCACTATCAACTGTATTAAAAAGAAATTAAACATCCATTTCACATACTCCCCATAAAATACAAACCTACCCATTACACAGGTTGCCAACTAATCAACTGTGCAATAAACCCTTACACAACTGTGGAAGCTAAAAGCATAATAAGTCACATCCTCTGGAGGGAGTAGAGGCAAAGGCATCTAGACACCAGGCTTTCATGTCACTATAAAAGAGAAATGCTGATAGAGGAAGAAAGACTGATTGCAGTTTGTCTACCTGTACATACTTCCCACCTTACCATTCTAACATCTGTAACTCTATTTGATATATCCACAACTTTCCCTAAGTTGTTGCTGTGTACTATAGAGTTGGAACCAACCTCCAGCGGAGACTCCAGAAGGTTTTCAGAGGCACTAACTGCCAAGAAAACAAATAGATTCATCCTGAAGAGGGTTAAACCAGGCTACTCCTTGGAGGCAAGGATTCTGGGGCTTCGTCTGACATACTCTGGACGTGTTGTAAAGAGGGACAGGTCCTTGGAGAGGGACATCACGGTTGGAAGGGTGGAGGGACGGTGCCACATGGCCATCTTGCTTAGATATGGAGCTATGGAATTTGTCTTCCAATATGACTTCTCTATCATGGATGATCAAACCATGTGGTTCTGTGAGAATGGGTGTGCTGGCTTATCCACAAAGGGTATCTATCATTCTAGGCTATCTACCATTCTACAAGGGGATTGGCAAGTCTAAACAATCTACAAGAAGATTGGCTAGTCTCACCAATAAATTGAACAGCTATCGCTGTAGAGATAGTATTCTTTCCCCAGCAGAAAAGGAAAGAGACCTCTGCCAACCTGGTGAAATGCAGGACACACTTCAAGACAGCAGCTGCCATGGCAGAACTGGAGACATGATGTGAAATGAAACCTTCCGGGAAGAGGAGCCAATACTGGCAGGACTGAGAACTTTGTTGGACAATTGAGGGGGGAAGCCAATACTAGAAGGACTGAGAACTTGGGAACACGATGAGGCTCAAGGCTGAGGTGCCTATGTGCACATTTTGGGAGTTGTCTTGACTATATTCTATTATTAATCTGAATTATAAACTTTTTACTTCCCCAATATGGTTCTGTATGGTCTATGAGCTACCACATAGGATTCTAGACCCAGAAAAGCAGTAAGATTGGTGTTGAGATGAGTAGAAAGGGACATGGTAGTGTGGGGGACATGTCTGATCTCATGGAAATTAGTTACTGATGTGGACAGGGACTGTTTCCCTCTGCAAAGTTATGGCTCCTCCCCACATGGTCTTTGTTCTTTTTACAGTAGCCTAACTCAACCCTTTAAGAAAACAGACCCCACTGTTTTGAAAAGGTTCAGCTCTCCAAGGAGAGACAAAGATGGCAAAGCTTCATCTCACATACTTTGGACATGTTGCTAGGGGAGGCTCTTCCTTGGAAAAGGCATGTCATGCATACAAAGATAGTCAGGTAATAAGAGAAAGATCCTCAGCGAGATGGACTGATAGGGTGACTGCAGCAGTGGGCTCAACTGTGTCAGAGATGATGAAGATGGTGCAGGACAGGGGAGGGTTCAGGTTTGTTGTTAACAGAATTGCTATGAGTCATACACAACTTGACGACACCTAGCAACAACAACCTCCTTGTTTAGTCTCACTTCCCTATTAACAACCATGTAGCCCAGAAAGGGCAGATCTTAGACTAATTCATGCAAGGAGATTATAACAGGAAAATTCCTAGAGACTCCCTTGCCAAAATACAGTGACTGTGTGATAGCAAAAGTGTCTTGGTCTTCATATCGGCTACTCATAAGAACAGTGGTTTAGGGTCTTAGAGGATTCCAATTCCTGGACTCCAGCCTGAAGCCTGACTCACAATCTAGAAAGGACCATACAGGTTTTATGTGGTTTATGTCTGTTTCACTTCTTTATTTTAAAAAAGATATTCAGATGGTTTTCATAGGAAGTGAGATGTTTGAGAACTTTAGTCCTAAGGTACTAGGCATTGGTCTAAGTGAATGGTTCCCAAGAAGGGGTGCTTGTGCCTCCCCAAGGGAAAGAGAGCATTAGGCAATGTCTGGAGACATACTTAAGGAGCCTCGTGGCACAATGTATAGTGTATTAGGCTGATGACCCAAAGTTTGGCAGTTTGAATTCACCAGCCACAGGAAGAAGATGGACAGTCTTTTCTTATAAAGACTTATAGTCTCAGAAATCTGATAGAAG
Organism: Elephantulus edwardii; assembly: GCF_000299155.1. NCBI lineage: Eukaryota > Metazoa > Chordata > Mammalia > Macroscelidea > Macroscelididae > Elephantulus > Elephantulus edwardii. Next base: position 1,888,871 of record NW_006399760.1, on the reverse strand, counting down.
ATCACTCAAAGTCAGAACCAAGTCAAAGGCAGTGGACTTGGCTTTTGTTTGTAGATATTTTGGCAGTCACAATTTGGTGAAAGATGCTACTGACATTCATACAAAGACCATCATAACCTCTGTGAACCCAGGGCGGATATAACCTTTATCTAAGGACAGACTAATTATGCTGATAGTGGAGGTCAGATGGCATTGGTTAGATGACAGAGCCGTTCCTGCTGACCAGGTAGGCCCAGATCCACTTTTTGACTACCGTCTAAGTGCTGGGTACTCTGGGAACTGGGAAATCTACTGTCCAAGTAAGACAAATAAGCACTCCCTTTAGCAGATGAGAGAACCAGGGAGTTAAGAAGCACTTTTAAGGTGGCCAGGATGGGCTGTGAACCACAGCCATCTGAATGACTTGTAGCCCTTGGTCTGACCACCCATCATTCAGCTTTGCATGTCGATGTCTCCTGTTACATGATCTGAGGCACCAGGTAGAGTGCAGTTGTGGGGGCTACATCCAGACCTGAAGTCTGAGAGGGGCAAGTACATATGTCCATCCTGATAGACACTTCTGAGTTCCGAGTACCTGAGTCTAGGATGCAGGCTGTTGATGCAATGGTCTCTATTGATGTGGGCAGGTTGCTGACAGGTGTGTGACCAGGGACATCTCCCACAGAGGGCAGAGAGGGGTCCTGATTCTTATAAACCATCAGCCCATTTCCCTCAAGAAAAATCAAAGCAACATAGAATGATCATTCAATGAATCAAAGAGAAGGAAATCATTAGTATTTGCTACCTTTTATTAGTGAGGAAAGCTTCATTTAGACAGCTCCAAAGAAGTCATTTTCCTTCTAAACCACTTACTCAAAACTCAAACTCATTGTTGTCGAGTCAGAACCTTCTCATAATTGATGTTCCAGTAGATTTTCTGAGGTTGTTAATCACACTGAGGAGACTGGCCATTTTATTTTTATAAGAGAAGCAGCTGGTAGATTCTAATGAGTTGCTTTTGACTAATTCTTCAGCTACTAGACCACTACAGCTCTAAGCAGGTCTTTATTATTGCTGTTGTTATGTCCCATCAAGTCAACGACAATGCATAACGACCTTATAACAGATCTGAACCTTGTCCTATCCTGTGTCCTCCTCACCATATCTGACACACTTGAATCCACTGTTACAGTCACTGTGTCAGTCTATATGAAGGTTTTCCTCTCTTATGCTAACCTTCCACCATTCTAAGAATGATGTCCCTCTCCAAAAACTGGTCCCTCCTAACAATATGCCCAAAGTATATGAGATAGTTTCACAATCCTTGCCTCCAGCAACAGTCTGATTTTACAGGACAGACCTGTCTATAAAAAAAATAAAATAAAAAAATAAAAACAATTCTTCTCTAACACTGCAACTCAAAGGCACTCATTTTTCTTCTGTAATCCTTAAGTGATTATAGAACTCTCAGATGTATAGCAAGCATACATGCCTGAATCAGGTACACCTTAGCTTTTAAACTGACATAAATGTTATTGAGTATTCTGGATAGGTCTTTGATTGGGGATTTTTCCAATGTGACTCATCTTCTGATTTCTTGACTGCTGGCACCAAGGATGCTGACTGTGGATCCAGGTAAGATGAAATTGTTGATAACTTCACTCTTTTCACCATCAGGATGTTGCCTATTGGCCAACTGGTGAAATATTTTGGGGTTTTTTTTATGTAGAGATGCAATACATTTTAAAGGTTGCGGTCCTTGATCTGCTGCAGCAAGTGTTTCAAATCTTCATTTTTCAGTGAGCAAGGTTGTGTCATCTACATAGCACAGACTGTTGATGCTTATTCCTCTGATCCTGATGCCACATTCTTCTTCATAAAGTCCAGCTTCTTAAATGATATATTCAGAATATAGATTGAGAGAAAGCATAATAAACACGTTGTTGTTCTTATTGCTACGTGCCATTGAGTTGCCTGCAACTCATAGTGACCCTATGTACAGCAGCTCTGAAGCAAGCCCTTGTCCTGGACCTGTCTCACTGATTCCAACATACCTATGCCCCATTGCCCCAGTTACTGTATCAATTCATCTCATCCAGGATCTTCCTCTCCTGTGCTGTCCCTCCACCCTTTTGAGCATGATGTCCTTTTCCAAAGACAAGTCCCTCCTGGCCATGTGCCCAAAGCATGTGAGACGGAGCTTCAAAATCCTAGACTCCAAGGAGAAACTTGGTTTCACCCTCTTCAAGACAGACCTATTTGTTTTCTTGGTATATTCAAGATTCTTCTCCAGCACCAAAACTCAAAGGGATACTTTCTTCTGTAATCTTTAGTCATAGTCCAGCTCTCTGACACATAGCAAATAATTGTAAAGACCATGGCCTGGATCAGGCACATGTTAGTCTCGAGACTGACATCATTGCTTTTCAGTACTCTGGAGAGGTTCCTGATAGCAGCAGATTTTCCCAGTGCAATTTGTCTTTTGATTTCCAAACTGCTGGTGCCAAGAGTGTTGACTGTGGAGATAAGCAAGCTGTAATTGTTAACAACCTCAGTCTCTTCTCCATCAATTGTGGTGTTGCCATTTGGTAAAGTGGTGAGAATCTTTGTCTTCTTGATGTTGAGCTTGTTGAATCCATATTGAAGACTATACAGTCTTTGACCTTGTGCAGCAAATGTTTCTGGTCCTCTTCAGTTTCAGCAAGCAAGGTCTCCAACAAAACTATTTTGGCATCAACAGTCTCTGATGTTTTGAAATTTTAGGGTGCCATAGCCGTATGGGCTGGACAATTTGTCTCTCACTTCCCACTCTACATGAAAAAGTTCTACTACCAAGGGTTACAAGGGTACATCTGTTTAATAAACCATTCTGCTTGTGTGTGTACCTCATTCTCCTCTATTTTGCTCACATTAAAAAAAGTATATATATATCTTGTAGGGACAAGGCTTCTAGACACAAGTGGCACATGATTGTGGGAGCAATAAAGAGGAAAGTAATTTACTATTTCCACTAGAATTATTCCACTGGCTTACCTAAGGCTCATTACAACTTGCCTTATAATGACAAGTAACCCATTTTACCATAGTTTGTTTGCCCAATGATTTTTAATTAAAGTAACCCACCATTGCTTTCCTTAAATTAGAGGGTAGGGTGAGGAAGAGATTGAAATCTTATGCGTGTTGAAAAAAAACAAAACCACTGCTCTGCAGGTTTGAGCCGCTTCTGTTGTCCATTCCTGTCCTAATTGCCGTCCACTGGCTTTCTGACAGATGGAGAAGAATGATACCAACCAGGCAGGGCTCACAAATGAGGCCCCAAGCAGCCACGGCCCCTCATTCAATCCTCCCCGCACCATTAACACCAGAGGTGGCTCAGCTGAGTTGGGGCTTGGGATAAAGAGTGAGGCATATGTACACAGTAATTTTATTAACGATAACATGCTCAGTGTAAAAAGGCTTCCAGTGCAAAACACTGAAAGAGACATGCCATTTGCAACACTTGGCTGATTTAATAGCTTGTCTGTGAGGCTGTGGGTGGGGGCTGTGATGCTACTACAGAATAAAAACATCACCGGCCTGTCAATTACGGAAATTATTCATGGGCTTGATCAAAGGTCATATGCCAAAAACCTTATTTAACAGAAAAGAGCCAAGGTATGGTACTAAACACCAAAAAAATTAAAAAAGAAAAATTAAAACTCAGAGCATATTAGAAATGAGGACAATCTTTTACTTCAAAATATAAATAAAGAGATAACTGACTTTTTTTTCTGAAAAAGCACCTGAGCCTCTCCCCCACTCATCTTCCCAGGCCTGAGCCCCTCCATCAGAGCCCCGCTCCCTCTGCCTTAGGCGCAGGAGCTGATATTTAATTCATCTCAGTATGAATTATTGCAGTCATCACAAGGCCCCTTCTAGACACTGAGGACCAGTATCAATGTGGATAAATGGTTTTTCTCCTCCCTAAAGAAATGAGTGTTTCACCAAAAAGAGAAATGAGCTCAAAAGGAGCTTCCAGTTGTTGAGATGACTCAGGCCACGGTGATCTCTGGTGTGTCAGAGCTGGGCTGTGCTCTGCAGAGTTTTCAATGACTGACTTTCTGAAGTAGACCACTGGGTCTTTCCTGTGAGGCACTTCTCAGTGGGCTTGAACCTTCAATCTTTCCGCTACCAGCAGAGCAAGATAAGTTTTCACGGCCCAGCGGCTTGAAAAAAGGTGGAAGAGACCTCTTAGAATGTAACTTCACCTCTGACTGTCACTCAACAGAATATCTCACCCCCAGGAGACATCTGGCTATCATAACTCAGGGGTGGGTGGGAAGGGTGCTGGGATACTGGTGTCCAGTGTGTGTGGGCCAGGGATCCTGTCAAGCATGCCACAGTCTTGACACACACAGCCCCTGAACAATTATCAGAACAAAATGTCAAAAGAATGAAGGGTGAGAAACCTGCTCTAACTCCAGCTATTTCAGAGCCTCGTCCATTAAATTGTGGTTTTGTGGTTCAGCAGCATTAACATTACTCAGCTATTGTTGCTGTCACGTGTCATCATGTCAACTACAAGTCATAATAACACTATGAACAACAGATCTAACTCTTGTCTTACCCTGTGCCATCCTCATTATCCCTACATATACTTGAGCGAGCCCACTGCTCCAGTCACTGTAACAACTCATCTGATTAAGGGTCTTCTTCCAACTTTCCAATCATGATGTCCCTTTTGAAGGAACAGCCTTTCCTAAACAACGCAGCCAAAGTACATGAGATGAAGCTTTACCATCCTTGTTTCCAAAGAGAACTCTGGCTGCATTTTCTCTAAGATATATCTGTTCTTCTGGCAGATACAAAAGATCATGTCTTGTGGTTCGAATCCACCAGCCAGTCCACAGGAGAAAGATGTACAGTCTTCTCCCTTCTGATTTGCAGCCTCTGAAATCCAGTGGACAATCAGCGATGGTTCGACTCGGGTGCACCAATGAACAATAGTCTTTAAATGGGAATCGTTGCTCTTCAGCACCTTGGAGTGGACTTTGACAGCAGATTTTCCCAATGTAACACTTCTTTTCACTTCTTAGAGTTTTATGATTTTAACAAAAGTTTGAAGTTGGATTTTCACTCATTCATTCATTGTTTCACATAATCTTCGCTACCCCCTCCCAGTTGACTTTTTAAAAAAAATCCATTCATTGTTGTATCACTTCCTCCCCCTCCCCGAGCCTACTTTGCAATGCACCTCTTATTCTGGACTGCAGTCATATAAATAATGCCTAATCGTGTATTCCTTTTAAACAGTTCTTTCCTTCACCTGTTCCAATGCAATGTTAATTATTTATCCTCTCTTTTCTAAGTTTTCTCCCAACCCCCCGTCACTCCTGTTTTATAACAATGGTATTATGCAATATTTGTCCTTTTGTAACTGAGATATTTTACTCAGCATAATGTCCTCCAGGATCACCCATGTTGTATATTTTATGAGTTCCTTGTTTTTCAGTGATGTGTAGTATTCCATTGTGTGAATATACCATGTTTTTTCTATCAGTTCATTTGTCGATGGGAATTTGAGTTACTTCCATCTCTTTGCTATTGTGAATAATGCAACAATAAACATGGGTGTGCACCTACTTGTTTCAGTGGCAGCTCTGGTTTCTATAAGGTTTCTTTTGATTCCTTGACTGCTGGTATCAAGGGGGTTGATTGTGGATCCAAATAAGATGAAATCTTTGAGAACTACATTCTTTTTCTCCATCTATTATGATGCTGCCTATAAGCCTAGTGGTGGGAATTTTTGTGTTCTTGATATTGATATGTAACCCATATTGAAGGCTGTCATCTTTGATCTTCTGCAGTACATGTTTCAAGTTCTCCTCACTTTCAGGAGGCAAAGTTGTGCCATCTGTGTAATGCAGATTGTTGATGAGTCTTCTTCTCATCCTGATGTCATATTCATCTTCATAAAATTCAGCTTCTCTAATTATTTGCTTAGCATACAGACTGGATATAGAGAAAGGATACAGCCCTGACACTCTTTTCTTGATTTTGAATAATATGGTATTCCTTTGCTCTGTGTACACAATTTCTTGGTCTGGATACAGGATTTGCATGAGCATAATTAAATTTTCTGGGATTAACATTCCTCTCTATGTTAGCCACAACATGTGACCCACACAGTCATGATGCCTTCACATAGTCAATGGAACACAGATAGACGTCTTCCTTGTATTTGCTGTTTTCAGTCAAGATCCATGAGACATCAACAATGGTGTTAGGTGCTCCTAAAAGGTAAATTGAACAACTTTGTACATCACGTGAAACAGCCAGCAACTCTGGCCCAAGAAGTCCTTGTGGAAATCTACTCTCGACAGTGATTTTTCCTAAAGCAACAAATGTTAGTCCTTGCTGGGCCATTATCATGTACTTTAAGAAAAACCTGGTAGCTACTCATGCTTTAAGTCTTCCTTGCCTTTTGGCAACTCCAATAAAATGTTCACCAAGAAACTCAACAACAAGAATTTAAACAGAATACATTTCAGAGGCACCTGACCCCAGAGGGTCTTTCTCAAGACAGACATGAGTCTCCCATTCTTTACACTGAAGCCTGACCCTCTGACCACTCAGCTAAATTATGATCAAAACATCTCACCTCAAAGCAAAAATGAGACAGATCACTAGCTTTTTATTTCCAGAAAGCTACCAATTAAATCTGAGGTCTAGTGGCATAATTTGTAAAATGTATCACTGCTAATCCAAAGGCCATGGCTCTTTGACAGTTCAGATCACCAGATGCTCTGAGAGAGAAGAATGAGCAAACCTCTCTCATGTGATTTACAGTGTCTGAAACCCAGTGGAGGGTCAGCTTTGTGTTGGTTCTACCTCAGTGGCAATGAGCTGCACTTGTTTTTTCAATTAACTTCAGTACTTGTATTTCCCATATTCCTCCCTTCCTTTCCTACTAAACTGTTTTTTAAACATGACTACAGGTTGTAAGCAGGACAAAATTACAGCTTCCTGGTAATCAGGACATTATCTTCTCACTTCCTTCATCTTTTCCACAAATCTACATACATGCATGTACCTGTGTGTTCATTTAAAAATACGTGTACATGTATATAAGTAGAACATAAATGTGAATACACCTAAAGAGAGGATGAAGAGAGACAGGCAAATGAGAGAGAGGAAGGAGTGAAGATGTGAGGGGAGATGATTTTTTGGAGAGATTTGTAAAAATATTACAGAAAAATCACAGAAATGCTCTAGTAAAAAATTAACTGACAGACAACTAACACTTATTGGGATGGGTGAAGGGAAGAACCAATGATCAGATATTGTGAGTATTTTAACTGATGTTATGGAACAAAATATGCATGAATGATTGGGAGAAAAACTTCCACTAAGATGTTTTGCAAATTTTTGCTCAAGTCTCACACATGCACACACACACACACACACACACACACACAGCAGCTCCATATGGAAATAGAACAAATTCTTAATATTAACAAAGAATACTAGTTGCCAAAAATACCTGTCCCAGATTCAAACATCCTGTCATAATATAATGACTCGGTATGGGGGGCAGGCATGGCAGGTATTTCTGGAGATGTAAGATCTTTGTAACTTCTAGAAAAGTAGGCGGCAATGAGATCCACAGCACAGTCGCTTTCAAATGACTGCATTTTCAACGAGGTCTGGATGAGGCTACAAACCCTATCATGTCCTAAACGTAAGAGACATTGTGGTTCTGGAAGACCCCATGAACACTGTTTAGAAAATGCCAAGATCTCAAGAAAAGATGCTCATAAATAAATTATCGTGATGGCAGATGAAACTGTCCTGAGGACAGTTTAAAAAAAATGGTATAGTGATCAGTTAATCAGCCAAAGAAAAAATAAAAAGAGCACAAACACAGATATCAGACACAGGTACAAAGTGTGCTGGGGCTTACAAATCTCTATATTTAAGAGGGGAAAGAAAGGGCATCTCCTCACGTGCATTCAGAATAAAATTCCAAGTCTAGTCACTTCTCAGAAAGGACAATCAGTAAGCAGGAGACAAAGGAAACACAGAAAGCACTGCCCAATCTCTCCACCCCTTGCTTAGTTTCTTTCTGGCTGCTTGTTAATTGGACAAGAACAGAAAAAAAAGAATTTTATTGAGCACACAAAGATGTCTAGTAAGAGAGACACAAACAGAAGCACTGGGTCTTCTAAAGTACCCAGGCCCCAAACACCATTACCAATGTGTGACCACACATCATTAGTGTGATGTCATGGTCATGCATGGCTGCTGTGGACAGTCAGCAGTCTTCAGAAGCAGAGCTCTGGGGGTCTAGTCTAGTGACAAGTAACTGATGCAATCCCAAAGGCAAACAGTTTGAATCTACCAGCTGCTCCTTGAGGGAAGGATGAGAAATCTCTCTTGCCTCTGAAAATCCACTGGAGAGTCAGGTATGGGTCTGTTCGGACTCAACAGTACACAATTGCAACAATAACAGCCTTCATTAAAAAAGTCAGGGCAAACAGGAAACGATTCTGAACATATGGAAATAGGTTTTAGTATTTTTAAGTGGATGTAAGATATTAAGAGAACTCTGCTGGCCCAATCGATAGCGAGTGAGTTGTGCTGCTAACTCAAAAGCTGAAATTATCTAGAGGTTCAAATCCAGCAGCTGATCTGAGGAAGAAAGACGGGCAAGTTTCTCCCTCTCACATGATGTACAGCCTCAGAAAACACACTGGAGGATCGGTAGGGAATAGGCCCTGATTCAACAGTAACAAATTGTGTTTAGATATTAAAAACTGATAAAAGCCTTGCTTCAAATTTGAAGAGGGGATGGTAAAGAGATTGAGGTTGTTAACAGCTTTCATTTGCTTGGCTCCACGGTCAATACTCTTGGCACCAGCAGCCAGGAAATTAAAAGACACATTGCGATGGCAAAGTCTGCTGTTAGGGACCTCTATAAAGTACTGAAGAGCAACGGTGTCACTCTGGAGATTAAGGTGCGTCTGACACAGGCCATGGTCTTTGCAATCACTTGCTATGCGTCAGAGAGTTGGACAATGACTAGGGAGGATAGAAGGAGAATTGATGCCTTTGAGCTGTGGTGTTGGAGAGGAGTATTGACTATACCATGGACTGCTAAGAAAATAAACAGGTTCATCCAAGAGAGGGTTAAATCAGGCTGCTCCTTGGAGGCAAAGATTTGAAGCTTCTCCTGACATATTTCGGACATGTTGCAAGGAGGGACCAATCCTTGGAGAAGGACATCTTATGTGGGAGGGTAGAGGCACAGCACAGGAGAGGAAGACCCTCTAGGAGGTGGATTGACTCAGTGACTAGAGTAATGGGGGTAGATGTTTCAGAGACAGTGAGATTGGCACAGGATAGAGAAGGGTTTTGGGCTGTTGTACATAGGGTTGCTATGAGTCACAGGCGACTCGACGGCACACAACAACAACAACAACAACAACAACGTTAACAAATGCATTATAACATCCTAAAAAAAAAATATTTTTCCCATCTGGTGGCACAGAGGCTTAAGTGTTGGACTACCAAGTAAATGGTCAGCAGATTCCAAGGGAAAAGAGAGGCATTCTTCTACCACAGAGATTTACAGGCTCTGAAAGCCACGGGAGGGTTATAGTGAGTTGGAATCGGCTGGACGTGTAGCTTGACCAGGAACTAAACACACCCAGACAACTTCATTTCTTTTCGGATGTCTTTTTTTAGCCAAGTGAGCCAGCAGCCTGCCTTAAATTGTGTATTTCCAATTTTATGAAAGCACGTGTCAAGACTTTCTCATAATATTCTTACGAACAAGATAGAGAAAAATGACTGTACAACTGGGTCAATGACAATCTGAATGGGCAATCATGCTGAAAAATCTTGATCAAGCACAGTTAGCTTGGAATGAGATCTCTTAAGTCATGTATATATGTAGAAAAATAAACATCAGCAAAACAAAGATTGTCACCACTGGGCCGATTGGCAGCATCATGATAGATGGTGAAGAGATTGAGAAAAAGAAAAGGTATATGAATTCTATATAAAACCAAGATGAATTAAAAATATTTTTTTTAAAAAAACTGAAAATCACATTTGTAAAGGACATCATTTTGTTTCTTAAATTGTAAAAGGTGTTGCCTGTTTTGTTGGTTTTAAATGACAATGCCCGGGGCCAAGAGGAATATGGAGTCTCTGAACAGTGCTAACTGAAAGCTTAGCAGTTTAAGTCCACCAAGGGTACTTTGGAAGGAAAACTTAGCCTTCTACTTCCGGAAAACAAGTCACTGAAAACTCAGGGGAGCTCAGTTCTATCCTGAACACAAGAAATCATGAGCAGCCTGAATGGAGGGCAACTGAGAGAAAGGAGGAATATAAATTATCACAGTCTTCTCAGAGGACAAGGAAAATACATCACACCTTTGATGTACAAATTCTATTTCTAGTTTTCTTTCTTAGGGGATAATTTGATACATACAGGAATGTACAAGGTTCTTCACTGCTATATTATAATGGAGAAAAAAAGTATTTCACAAAGAATGATTAATGATTCATCCATAAGATGAAATATTAATAGAGACTTAAAATGTACAAAAATTTTCTTTAATGGGGGGAAGCTTAATCTGGAAAGTTAAGTAGGGAAGGAAAAGCAGGGTACAAACAAAACACACAGCTAGAGTTTTATTTGTGAAAATGTGGGGGGATATGTACATAAAAAGAGAGAGTAAAAAAAAAATCACCCCAAAGTAACCATTTTATCTGAGTAGTGAGATGCAGCGATTTTTATTTTTTATATATAGTGATTGGTCAATTTATTTTTAATTTTTAAATTCATTTTAATGAAAGTTTACAGAGACTTTGGATTTCCATTCATTGTGCCCACTTTCCTCCCTGGCCACCTCTCCCCCCAGTTTGCTTTTCTTTTTGAAAAGTAAGAAAAAATCTTTCATTGTTATACAATCCCCCTGCCAGCGCCCCCACCACACCCTGTCATCGCCCAGTCTACTCTACTATTCAGCTTTCATTTTGGACTCTTTTCATGACAATAATACCTAATCATATATTCCTCCTAAACAGTTCTCTCCCTCATCTATTTCAATGTAGTATACATTATTTATCCCTTCTTTTCTCAGTTTTTCCCCAACCCCAATGTCAATGCAGCTTTACAACAGTGGCATTTTGCAATGTTTGTCCTTTTGTGACTGAGATATTTCACTCACTATAATGTTCTTCAGGGTCATCCATTTTGTATAATAATTCATTCCTGAGACCCTTATTTTTTAATGCAGCATAGTATTCCATTGTGTGAATATACCACTTCTCTATCCATTTGTCTGTTGATGCACACTTGGGTTGTTTCTAGCTCTTTGCTATTGTGAACAAAGCTGCAATTAACATGGGTATGCAGATATCTGCTTGGCTAGCAGTTCTGGTTTCTTTAGGGTATATTCCCAGTAGTAGATCTGCAGGGTCAAATGGTATTTCTATTTCTAACTTTTTGAGAAAGCGCCATAATACCTTCCATAGTGGTTGTACCATTTTACACTCCCACCAACAGTGAATAAAAGGTTCCAGTTTCTCTATAACCTCGCCAGCATTTTTTGTTTGTGGTTCTGTTAAATTTTACTATTTATATGGGGGTGAGATGATATCTCATAGTTAGTTGTTCTGATTTGCATCTCTCTTAGAGCTAGAGATTTTGAACACTTTTTCATGTGTTTGTTCACCATCAACATGTCTTCTTTGGTGAAGTGTGTTCATCTCCCGTGCCCATTTTTCAATTGGGTTGCTTACATTTATCTTGTAGTGCTTGAGTATTTTATAAATTCTACATGTAAGTCCCTCATATGACATGTCATTACCAAATATTTTTTCCCCAGCTTGTGGCTTCCCTTTTTACCCTGTTGAAGAAGGTTTTGGATGTGCATAGAGATCTTATTCTTAGAAGATCCCATTCATCTATTTTCTCCTCTCCTGGTTATAAGTGCAAATGTTCAATTTTTAAATAATACATATTCAGTAGTTTTACAAGCACAGAACACTAGTTACTCACACACTCACACTCTCTCTGTTGACAGATATTGCTGCTGCTGTGTATCATTGAGTCAGAATCAACCCATAGTTGACATTCCAGAAGGTTTTCAGAGGCAGTTAACTTCAGGGGAGGAGACTGCCTGTCTTTCTCCTACAGAGTAGCTGTTAGAGTCGAACCACATTGCTTTTAAAATAAAATTTACTATATATGTGTATGTATATACAGGGAGCTCTGGTGGCTTAAGGATAGATGTTGTGCTGTTAACCTAAAAGCATGTAGTTTGAATCCACCAGATGTTCCATGAGAGAGAGATGGGCAGTTTTTTTCTGTGTGATGTGCAGCCTCTTAAAACCACTGGAGGGTCAGTCATGAGTTGGCATCAAGGTACACAACAACAAGATACACAGACACAATTGATTTTAAGAATCATACAACTGGGGGCTGGAGGGTTATTTTTGAGGGACACACAGAAACGTGAGAGAGAGAATTTTCACACTGGAAAGACTAGGCTCTCCACAAGGCTGTTCCAGGAAGTCCTTCCCACCAGCAGTCTAGGCCTTTGAGAAAACTGAAATTATGCAAAGCAGGAAACCTCATCACAGCTTGGGTGAGTTCCAAGCTGGCTCAAATTCAAAGAAAGAGCCAGGCTGCTAATGGAAAGATCTGAGGTCACATCTACCCAGAGGCACCTTGGAAGAAAGACCTTATGAACTGCTTCTGAAATGTCACGGCTCTGTAGTGCCTGGGGTCACCATGAGTTAGCACCACCTTGAAGGCACCTGGGTCGGGCGTTGGGGAGGAAGGGCCAGGATCTGCTCTTCCCCCAAGTCCTTCCCATTTAAAATTAACTTACCTATATAACCCTAGGATACAGCTTATTCTTCACAGTGATGCCCCCAGTTTCCACTTTCTCTCAAGCAGCAGGCGAGAAAAAGATGTCTCTTTATGAACTTCTGATACAAAATGGCCCAATCAGAAATCCAGAGAGGATTCTACTTTAAGAAATCTACCCAAATAATTTTCATACTAGAAAAGGAATAAAGCTAAATTACTAGTTTAAGGCTTTTTCTTTAATTCAATAACATAAGCCTTCTTTGGAACGAAATCTAATAACCTAGACTTCTCTCTGGAGTTGAGGGAGGAATGAATAAAAATAAATATATCTGGAAAGTAGCTCATTTGCAAATATATTTTCTCCCACAGTAAAATCCACCCTCCACATACAATTCATCATCGGGACCAATCCTGTATTATAAAGCTTATTTCCACATTTCTTCAATCATACTTTGAATCATTCTGACCTGAGGCTCAACTTTCTCGTCTACTCATATTTCATTCTGGCTTCAACACAGAAAGACTAAGGGGAGAGGGTGTGTTACACTTGTCCTAACTGACCATTAAAAAACGAAACATATGGATAGACTAGCTAACACCCTAAAATTGTGGATTGATAGAATAGCCATCTACAACGGACAGGCCAGACATGAGCGGCTTCTAAACAAGACTGTGCACATCCATCAGGGGATCAACTATTGCTGACCAGCCAACATGAGGAAGCAGGCCACGCAGACCTGGGCGCCACCCAGCTAGGCAGAGCCATGAGCAGCTGGTGAACTTGAACCATGCACCTTTGGGTTACCAGTGCAACTCCTTTCCACTGAGCCACCAGAGCTCCCTTCAGCAACTCCAAGATGTACAAACTATCATTATATCAGTGACAGTACTATGAAAGCCCCTGTGAGAGTCTCTTTTCTTAAAAATTATTTCATTTCTGAGCCCCATTGTTTAACACTTTATTTTCTGAATGTAAAAATATTTTTAATTTTTTATTGATTTGCATACAATAATTTGTTTAAATTGTGTTTCATTTTAAAAAAATTACCATTATATCCACTTTTACCACATAATGAAAGAGGTGAGGTATTTAACCCAAAGTTTACTAATGAGTAGGGAAGCTAGGATTAGAATTAGGTGGTACGATTCCTGAGCTAGAAGAGAAGTTGTTTTGGCCAAGGGACCAACAAGCTGAGCCAATGGCAAATTGAGATCTGTCCCAACTCCTGCAGTGGTCCCACTGAGCACAGAGGGAAGGTTTCCCACAGCCATGCCTTCCCACTGCCTTTCCAAGGAAAAGGCTATGCTTTCACTACACTGTCTCCTCTAGCAACTGCAATCATGTCCTATTTCTCTTTGTGTACTTGTAAGATTCTTCCATCATGTCTCAAAGTAAAAATATTAAGAAGGCATAAGACACATGGGACTCAAGAGTGCAAAGGGTAGGAGCAGAGAGGTGAGGATGGGTAGGGGAGAAATCACAGGGTTGTACAATTTAGTGGGTGGAGGGAGGGGTTAAAGGAAATGGGGAAGATCCAGTGGGGCCCTGAAAAGACAGAATAATGGTGAGCATAGTTCAATGGTGATTAATACTATAAAACATAATGCATGGGAATGATTGTATGAAACATAATGTGAATGAAAAATTGTGTAAAATACAATGTATATAAACTTTATAAGGAAACCAATATAAAGAATTAGAAAAGAATATTAATAAGGTGAAAAAGAGTGAGAGAATGCAAGGAGGCGGGTTGATGCCTGCATTTCTACAGCACAGGGGCTCTCTCTTGGGCTTCCCCTTTCCTTATGCCCTCACCTCACTATCCAGGCTGCCACTCTTCCCTCCCACTCCCCATGACCCTGCATCTCTTCATCCCTGTTTCTATCAATGCTACAACAGTCCTCTTATTGGTCCTTGGTCATCTGCACGATCGAACTCAGCTCTGCCTAGCCCGGCAGCTGCAAGAAGCCAGCGGCTCAGACAAATCAGATACTTTCTGAAGTTGCCTTTCCATTCACTCACTTGATCTTGGCCTCCAAGCAAGCTGAGCTATTTGAGTTAAAGGCACCACAAGCAAAGATGTCAGTCACTCTCAGCGGCCATCAAAGATCTAATCACTGGCCTCTCCCTATTTGGAGCAAAGAAGAGTGAAGACCATTAAAGACCCGTGGAAACAATTAGCCCCCACACAAAGGCACCTCTTGATCCTTAGCTTCCATGGCTCAAAGGTCAGAAGAATAGATGGTGAGTAACCTTCACTGCTAACTCCTCTCAAAGAAATCACAATAGAAGGTTCTGGATAGGGTAGGAAAATACAGAACAAACCTCAAAATCACAGTAATGGCCAGGATTACTGGCCTGACAGAGACAGACAGAACCCCAAACATTATGGCCCAGCTGACTTCTGACCCCAGAACGAACCCACCTCAAGGTACAACTTTCAGTGAAGCAATAGACTGAGCTATATGATGTACAATAACACCAGGAGGACATTTGGGACTGAAAACACTCAACCACACAACAGCATAAGAGCAGCAATTGTTCAAGGATAAAACTCAGAAGGTAGGAAGGGAGAGGATGAAGGGATGAATGGAATCAAGAGTCACAGAGAGAGAGAATGGGCAGAGGGCAATATGGAACTGTAACCAGTGTCATACAACAATAATTGAATGGATTGTTAAACAAAATACCAATCTGCTCTAAGAACTTTAAGTCATAATAATAAATAAATAAAGGAAAAACCCTAAAGAGTAAACTCAGCCCAGAGACTGCAATCACTGGGAGGACGGTGCCACATGAGGACCACCAAGGAACCAGGAAAAACCCTCGCCTCTATGAATCCACACGATCAGAGCCCTGATGGGGGTTTCAGCCTCTAAAACTGGGAGAAAAGAAATGTCTGTTCTTTCAAGTAAAAAAAAGAAAAAGAAATCATTATCCAAAGTCTGCACATCAGACCTCATATCTGAACAACGCAAAGTGAACTCCAAATGCTGAGAAAATCCTCCTGTCAACATCTCAGTAAGTCTGGTCTTCCTGTATACAGGATTGGGTAGTGCAACATAGGCATAAAAATTATTCTTAGTTGTCTCCTTTCAAGCCCTTTTATCAGCCAAATCCTTCTCCCTAAGCACCTTTAGGATGTGATTTGCAAAATGAAGATTCAATAACAAGGATGAGTATTTGATCCGGGACACGCTTGCCGTTGCCTCAAAAGATCACAGAATCATGGATTAATTAAGCAAAGGGAGGACCCTAGCTTTTAGGAACCCATTGTTTGTAAACCTGGCCCCAGCTTTAGTTACCCATGATATTCAGGGAAGCAACCT
Organism: Elephantulus edwardii; assembly: GCF_000299155.1. NCBI lineage: Eukaryota > Metazoa > Chordata > Mammalia > Macroscelidea > Macroscelididae > Elephantulus > Elephantulus edwardii. Next base: position 1,872,694 of record NW_006399760.1, on the reverse strand, counting down.
AATCCAGGCCCACAGCTGCGCCCACACAGTGACGCACGCTGAGGGAATTGTCCTGCTCTGATGTGCATGTAAATAGGTAAGCTTACCACTGCTGGCATATGTTTCCCCTCCTCCCTTCTCTGTGTGGTTGGCTGTGTTTCCAATCACCATGGCCTCCCCGTAAACAATGGAGTTTACAGATCAGGGGCCAAACCTACTCATCATACCTGGAGACCCACAGGTCCCCCCTGTAACACACCCTTCTCAACAATCCAGCAACCTTCACTCAGAATACAAATTGGTAGAGCTGCATGAAGAGGTTTAAACTCACAGCTCAGCTGTCCCTCATTAAAGCCAAAATTGACCCCACATCTCACATACAGGCCTTAAAGGAATAAAGAGGTGTGCACAGATTCACACATGCATGGTGAAAGGAGTTACTGCTTAAATGAGCCAAAGCTAGAACAACTGAGACTTCCTGACAGAAGACTGTTAAATAAATCATGGCTCAGCCCACATCAGAATATCACAAAGCCATAAACAGAATGCATGAGACACAGAGGCAGGAGATTTTAAAATGGCCTTGCTTTTGTGACACAGTAAAGACTCAAGTTTCTGAACAGTGTGTGCAAGGAGATCCTATTTCAATTTATACACAATATTGCGTGTATGTGAGAAAGAGAGTGTGTATAAGAGCACAGGGTGTCGTTCATACACTTTATCTGCAAGTAAATACTTCAAAATGTTCATTGTGATTATCTCAGAGTGAGCCTATTCTTCTTAAATGGTTTAAAGTACTATTTGGGAGGGTTGTGGTGAAAGCATGAATGAGAGGAAATTGTCACTTTAAAATTTCTACTAATATACACCACAATTACAATTCATGAAATGAATCAAAATATTTGCATTTCTAAAGAATCAACCCAGGGCCTCACATATTCATGAGAACTGCCTAATCCCTTATGACAAACCACCTGAGCTCACCAACATTAATTCTATAATCAGATCACTTCAACCCCCCTGACTTAATAACTCTCCCCTGGCTTCCACTGCTCTTATAACCAAAACACCTCCCAAGGCTCACAGAGCCCTGGCCGTCACCCTTGTGGCCCTCTCTCATCGTGGTCCAGACCCCACTCCAATTCCAAATCCACCTGAGTTTATTTCATCACCATATAGGACCATATAAGGCACAGGAGGCCTGCATGTCAATAGGTGAGCTTATCACCGCTGGCATATGTTCCCCCTCTTCCCTTCTCCATGTGGTTGGCTGTGTTTCCAATCACCACGGCTTCTCCATAAACAATGGAGATACCTGGAGTCTGACGTATACATACAACCTTCATACATATGGAGTATGACCATACAACCTTCTGAGTGAAGGCTGCTGGATTGTTGAAAAGGGTGTGTTGTTACAGGGGGGACCTGTGAGTCTCCAGGTATGATGAGTAGGTTTGGCCCGTGATCTGTAATCTCTATTGTTAATGGAGAGGCCATGATTATCTCAAACACAGTAAGTTGGACCAACTCTCCCCAGAACCTCCCTAGAACCTAGAGAGTAAACCTATCTTGTCCTCCAGAGACACTTTCTCTCTGGCTGTTTCCTTCCATTCAAAGAACATACAGTTCAAATATCATCTCTTCACAGGGCCATCCTCAATGTCTACCTTAAGTGTAACCCTCCTCACACCAACACATCATCACGTTTTAATACTTAATACATTATTAGAAAACAGTTGTCATTGAGTTGATCCCAACTGACAGGGACCCCATAGGTGTCAGAGTAGAAGTCTTCTCGTTGGGTTTTCTGTGGTTGGTGTTTTTGAAAGTAGAGCACCAGGCCTTTCCTCCATGGTGCCTCTGTGTGGACTCAAACCTCTGACCTGTCAATCAGCAGCCGAGTTCATTGGCCATTTGCTCTATGTGGGAACTCCAACTCTTCTCTGAAATTATTTTCTTTTCCATCTTCTGCACTCTAGATCAACCAGCGCAGGGAATTGGGTTTGTCCCCTGCTTCTGCCTAGTTTCCTGGAGCCTCAGAAAGTGCCTGACACATTTCTCCTGCCATCAAGTCAATTCTGACTCACAGAGACACACACATACTCACAGGACAGAGCAGAGCTGTCCAACAAGTTTTCTAAGGTCATAAAACTTAACATAAGCAGACAAACACATCCATGTTCACCAGAATGACTGGTGACTTTGACCTGTCAACCTTTTGCACTTTAACACTGTGCCACTAGGGCTCTTTAGGAAGCACATTTCAACTGTTGAGGTGATTCTGACTCATAGTAACGATTCTGACTCATAGTAACCCTACGGGTCAGGGCAGAACTGACGTTTCCAATGCTGTACATCCTTATGGAAACAGAGTGCCATGTCTTTCTCCAGTGGAACAACTGATGGGCTTGAATCACAGACCTTTCAGTTAGCAGCCAAGCACTTAACTATTGTGACATGAGGACTATTTTCCTGGCACATCAAGGACACTCACTAACTCACTTTTGAATGGATGAATATATATCAGAGTCAGGTATAAGGAAACAGCTTCTCTTGAAAGGAATCGGACTGTTGAAACTGGACTTTTCTCAAAATAAATATCCCAAATTATTAACCTCTCATATATTTATGACAAACTGACAAAACAGGCAACCAATCAGAAACCAAAAATGCCTAAGTCATCACATACCATGTTAGAGATCACCTAGAAAAATCAAAACAAGTACAGTTTGTTGTTAGGTGTCATCAAACCGAGTACAACTCATAGTGACTCTGAACAAAAGATCTGACCCCTTTTCTCTCCTGTTCCATCCTCACACTTCCTGACACACAAGAAGAGCCCACTGCTGCAATCACTTTGTCAATCCACCTGGTTGACGGTCTTCTCCTTTATCGACCCTCCACCATTCCCAGCATCATGTCCCTCTCCAAAGAATATCCCCTCCTAGCAACATGTCCAAAGTATGTGAGGTGAAGCCTTCACCATCCTTTCCTCCCAAGAGCACTCTGGCTGCACCCTCTCCAAGACACAGTTGTTCTTTTGGCCATCCATAGGATATTTGGTGCTCTTCTCCAACACCACAGTGCAAAGGCATCAATTCTTCTTCTGTCATCTTTATTCATGGTCCATCTCTCAGATGCATACATAACAAGTGACTGGAAAGACTATGGGCTGAATCATACACATCTTAGTTCTCAAACTGACATCATTACATCAGTAATTGGAGAGGTCCCTAGCCACACTTTCCCAGTGCAGTGTGTCTCCTTATTTCCTGAATGCTGGTACGAAGGCTATTAAAATTGTGATCCAAGCAAGATTAAGCTGTTTACAATTTCAATCTTCTCTCCATCCATCATGACGTTGCCTATTGGTCCAGTGGTAAGAATCTTTATTTTCTTGATACTGAGATGAGGTCAATACTGAAGGCTGCATTCCTTGATCTAGTTTAGATTCACTAATATTTCATGGAATGACTTCAAAATCCATCTACTCATTACTCTTTACTATGGCTGAATGAAACAGTAAAAGGGTCCTTCAGGGATTGCTGCTGTTGTGCAGTGTCGGGTTGGAACTGACCCATAACTGACCCTCCAGCGGGTTTTCAAAAGCAGTTAACTGCATGGGAGGAGACTGCCCATCTTTCTCCCACAGAACAACTAGTGACCTTGAACTGCATGCCTTTGGGATTGAAGTGCAGTTTCTTGCCTCTAGGCCACCAGAGCACCCTCCTTCTGGGATTGTTATTATTGTTGTTGAGTGTCATTGAGTCATTGGCGACTCATAGTGACCCTATGAATGAAAAGTCCTCGGCACTTGCATGCATGACTTTCCTCCTTCTGGGATTACCTTTCCTAAACTTTCAATAGCCAAATGTACCCATGGAGAAAAGCAAATATTTACTCAGGTTTGTCTTAACTTAAGGCAATAGAATATTTTACTCCAAACAGAGATAAAGCAGTGGGACACTGAAATGCTGCTGTTGTTATGTGCCGTTGTGTCATTTACCAACTTATTTCTGTACTCTCAGATGGGACTTGTCAACAGGCTCTCCACACAGCTACTGTTTCTGCCTGCAACACATGTCTTCAGTGTGGAAGGATATAATTCCTGGCTTTCTACGATCTCAGCTTCAACCACCTTGGGAGGGAAAGGAGGATGCTACTTTGACTTAAAAAGAACCAATTTATTTGCATACAGATAACCTCCACAGCACCCCTGTATCATGCATATTCATTAACAATACATATCCAGAAGGAGTAAAAGAAATTCTTTCTGAAAAGGACTAAGGAACATATTTTGTGCTGCTAACTATGTAAGAAAAGCCCCGGTGGCCTGGTGGTAAAAGGCTGTGCTGTCAACTCCAAGGCATGCAGTTCCAATCCACCAGCTGCGCCTCAGGAGAAAGGTCTCCTTCTGTGCAATGTACAGCCTCTGAAGATCCACTGGTGGGTCAATCTTGAGTCAGTTCTAACACAGTGTTACACAACCACAACAACTATATAAAAGAGCTCAAGCGGCTAAGTGGAGAAGTTGCACTGAAAGCCCAAAGGCAGGAGGTTCAAATCCACCAGCTATTCCCAGGGAGAAAGATGGGCAATCTCCTCTTGTGTGATTTATAATCTCTGAAAATCCTCTGGAGGATCAACTATGAGTTGTCAATAATTTCATTCTACTTGGATTAACAACCAACATTCACAGAAGCAGCAACTAACAAAGTCAGAGAAAGTTCTTCACAAAAGAGGGTACTGCAATGGCCAGGGTGTGTACGAAATGCTGGTCAACATCATAAGTCACCATAGAAATGCAAGCAAAAACCATAATTTCACTCTCACTATGATAACCAAGATTGAAAAATAAATATAAGGAATTCTGGGAACACTACGTGAATGTAGAAATGTGTGAAACACAATGCACATGAATGATGCACAATATATATGTATTTTGTATGTGTTGTTTTTGTTGTTATGTGCCGTCGAGTCGCTTAAATCAAGATAAAATAAAGTGGAGAAAGGAGGGAGGGAATGTTGGGAGAGTGCAGAGAAATTGGAATCTTCACCTATTGCCAAAAGGAACGCAAAATGGTACAGCCATTGTGGAAAACAGACTGGTAACTGCTCATATAAACTGAGTTAGAATTCCTAGTGTTGTTCCGTGCTGTTGAGTCTGCGGCAACTCATAGCAACCGTACACACAACATCTCTGAGCTCTGCCTTATGCTGAGCCAGATCCATCTCATCCAGGATCTTCCTTTGCTGCAATGTCCCTCCACCCTTTCAAGAATGATATCCTTCTCTACAGACTGGTCCATCCTGGCAACATGCCCAAAGTATGTGAGACAGAGCTTCAACATCCTTGCCTCCAAGGAGAAATTTGCTTTCACCATCTCCTGGACCTATTTGTTCTCTTGGAGGTCTCTGATATGTTCAATACTCTTCTCTAGCACTGTCAACTAAAAAAA
>NW_006399760.1:1865714-1867156 GCF_000299155.1 Elephantulus edwardii | reverse complement strand
TCACTGTCCAGTTCTCTGATGCATACTGAGTAACTGTGAAGAACATGGTCTGGATCAGATGCACCTTAGTCTCCAAACTGACATCATTGTTTTCTAGCACTTTGGCAAGTTCCCCGATAGGAGATTTTCCTAAAACAATTCATCTTTTGATTTCTTGACTTCTGGTGCCAGGAACAAAATAGAGCAAGCCGAAATTGTTAACTATCTTAACTTCTTCTCCATCTACCATGGTGCTGCCAATTGGCCCAGTGGCAAGAATCTTTGTTTTTTTGATGTTGAGCTTCAATATATATTGAAGACTGTAGTCCTTGACTGTCTGCAGCAAAAAACTCAGGTCCTCCTCAGTTTTGGCAAGCAAGGTTGTATCATCTGCATAACACAAGTTGTTGGTGAGTCTTCCTCCAATCCTGACTCCACATTCTTCCTCATTAAGTCCAGCCTCCTGAATGATCTGTTCTGCATATAGATTGAAAAGGAATGGAGAGAGGATACATCTCTTGACACACTCCTCTCCTGATTCTGAACCTTGCTCTCTTCTGAGGACTGCTTCGTAGTTCAAGTATAGCTTTCACATGAGCACAATAAAGTGTCCTGGATTCATACTCTTTTCAAGGTTAACCACAATTTGGTTTGATCCACACAGTCAAATGCTTTTGCATAATCCATGAAATGCAGATTGACATTCCTCTGACATGCTCTACTTTAAACCAAGATCCATCTGACATTGGCTATGAGGTCCCTAATGCCACAGCCTCTACTAAACCCAGCTTGCACATCTGAACGAATTCCTATATGGCCTATAACTCCACTCCTAAGTAGAGACCCCAGAGAACTAACAAAGGTGGCATAAGCTGACATATGCACAGCTATGCTAAAGGCAGCACTAGTCACAGAAGTAAAAAAGATGAAAACAACTCAGGTGTCCATAAACAGATATATGAGCAAGTAAAATGCAATATATGCATACAATGTTCTACTACCCAGTGATAAAGCAAAATGAGCTCCCGAAACATCGTGGAACAGGGATGAACCTGGATGGAGTACATTATATTGACTGACACAAGCCAATCACACACAATCTCAGTTATAGTATGTTCTCACATTATATGTATGTGAATATATGTTCCCACCTATAATAATATGTCAAGTGGTATCATCATGTAAATATACAGAAACTAACATTCATTGTTAGTTCTACAAACTCTCTTATAAATGTATAGGCATGTTTATTACAGCACAGAGTTCAGGACTTTTGTGCAAAGCTTACTCTGAGTCATATTCAACTTGACAACACTTAACCACTGCTAAATGAGACTAGTGCTGTGATAACTGTAGGAACATTCTTCCTTGTTGCACATCACTTTGTCAGTATGCTGTATGAGGTAAGCTGGGTTTGCTATGATGCCGAACTTTGTGCCAATGGGATATCAAATACCATAAAG
>NW_006399760.1:1835741-1865614 GCF_000299155.1 Elephantulus edwardii | reverse complement strand
AGAAATGCAAGCAAAAACCATAATTTCACTCTCACTATGATAACCAAGATTGAAAAATAAATATAAGGAATTCTGGGAACACTACGTGAATGTAGCCAATCACACACAATCTCAGTTATAGTATGTTCTCACATTATATGTATGTGAATATATGTTCCCACCTATAATAATATGTCAAGTGGTATCATCATGTAAATATACAGAAACTAACATTCATTGTTAGTTCTACAAACTCTCTTATAAATGTATAGGCATGTTTATTACAGCACAGAGTTCAGGACTTTTGTGCAAAGCTTACTCTGAGTCATATTCAACTTGACAACACTTAACCACTGCTAAATGAGACTAGTGCTGTGATAACTGTAGGAACATTCTTCCTTGTTGCACATCACTTTGTCAGTATGCTGTATGAGGTAAGCTGGGTTTGCTATGATGCCGAACTTTGTGCCAATGGGATATCAAATACCATAAAGGCTTCCCATTGTAGACAGTGTTGTCAAACAGGTTGGGAAGCAGGAGTGGCATACACTTCCTAAACCACATACCTTTGGAAACTCTATGAACTTGGAGAAACAACGATAGCTATGTAAAGGTATTGGGTTGTTTGTTTTTTTTTCATAGAGTCGTTATGAATCAACCTCGACTCGATGGCAATCAACAACAACAATATTCATTAGGGAGCTCTGGTGGTTGATTGATAGGGAATTGTGCTGCCAACACAAAGGTACATGATTCAAATCCACAAGTTGCTCTGCAGGAGAAAGATAGGCAATCTCCTGTGTAATTTAAAGCCTCTGAAAACCCACGGGAGGGTCAACTCTAGGTTAGGAGGGGGCAGGAGAATGTGGAACAATTTAAAAAAAATAAAATAAAGCATTTTCAGTGTTAATGTTAATAAAAAGCCATAAAAGATGTGAGATGATGTGTCACCATCCTTTGCTCTAAGGAGCGCCTTGGTTACATGTCCTCCAGGACAGATGTGTTTGTCCTTTTGGTAGAGCATACTTTTCAGTACTCTTCAGCAACAGTGCGGCAGGGTCAGCTATGAGTCGGCTCTGACTGGACATCTGACTGGCTTGAGTGTTCAAGATAAATGCTCAGCAAGTAAGCCGGGAAATTGTACCATATGAACAATGTAGTCTCAAGATTGGAGGAAGGCTCATCAACAACAAGCATTATGCAGAAACCTTGCTTGCATGTAATATTAATGAAACTGTTAAATTATTTCCATATTCTATTGGATCTCCTTTTCTGTAATAAGCATAAATATATCTCTCTTGCAGTTACTTGGTCAGGTATCTGGTTTCCAAATATCTTGGTATATCCAAGGGAGCCTGTGCAGGGCTTCATTCACTTGCTAATTCGCTAAAATATTCCAGATGCTAGTTTTCTATCAATTCCTGGAGTCATAGTGTTTGCCTGTGTCTTCCGCTTGGAATTCCTCCTTCATTACCATTGGTTCCTGGCCTTCTTTGTAGATATATGAATATTAATCTGTCACTGACAACACTTAATATAGATTCTTTTGAACAACGAATGGGAACACATTCCTCTTCAATCTGTTATTCCTAACATAGTAGATAATAAGACTCTGTGATTAAAAATGGCCAATGCCCATCGGTTTCGCTCATTACTTTTAATTTCTAATTATTTCCTTTCCATGATTCATCCTTCCACACATTCCACATCCTCATCAGATGTTTATAGATGTTCTACCTCATCTTCTCAGTCCATGTCATTAAGTTCCAGTACTTTGTGGCATTATCTCTTCTTTAGTTGTTTTGAGTCCCTTCCAACATGAAGAGTTCATCTTCTGACATTACATTACACAGTGTTCTGCTGCACTTCATAAGGTTTTCATTGACCAATTTTTCAACAGGTAGATCACCAGCTCCGTCTTCCTAGTCTGTCCTGACCCAGAAGTTTCACTGAAACTTGTCCACCATATGTGACACTGTTGGTATTTGAAACGTAACTTTCGATATCACAGCAACATGTCAGCCACCACCATAAAACAATCAAGCAAGTGACACAACAGTCACCACAATGGGCTCAAACATGTGAACAATCACGATAGTACAGGACCTGGCAACATTTCATCCTGTTACACAAGATGACCATGAGCAGGAACAGATTCCATAGTGACCAAGAACAAGAAGAGAAGGAAAAGTCTCTGTGAAGACTTTTGAATAAAGATTACAGATCCAGATACACTTTTAATTCTTCAAACATCTTCTCTTCTAATCCATTTCCTAAAACACTTACATGGCAAATAAGATGAACACCTTCGTTTTAACCAAATAAGTGACGAAAGATTTAGCAGAAACTGACCTAAAATATTATTTAACCTCATGCTAGAGGAAGATGCTCTGCTCGTAAAGCTCATGTTTACTAAAGGGTGCGGTTGTTTAGAGAAAGGCAGGAGGTAGGGAGGAGGAAAACACCAGGATCCCATTTAATACAATCTCACAGAATTCTAAAGGCAGGCTTTAGCACTGTGGTGGACCCCTTCCTACCAGAAGTAATTCGTACGTAGACACAGCCAGCAGCCAGCAGTGTTGATGGGAAGTTCAACAGCACCCAGTCGGGTAATCACAGGAAGGCAGACTGAGTGTAGAGCAGATGAGGGCTTCATAAATTTGCTCCCAGACTGGCTTACTCTTTTTTAATTTCTCCAAAGGGAACAAGTTGGTTGATAGAATCCCAAAAATAACATATGCACCTTGTAAAAATGTTTCAGAAAATTAAAAAAAATAACATAAACATCATTTGGAATCAACATTAATATTTTAGTGTAGATTGGTAATCAAAGGAAAATATTATGGCAAAATCAAATAAAATTAAAAATACTTAACAAAATCTTTCTGGAGGCTGAAGAGTCTAGAGACTGAAGTGAGAACAAGCCATAAAAAGTCAGTTGAGCCCAGAGTTTTCCTTTGCCAACAGGAACTGTTGAGAAGAGAAAGGGCTTGCCAGGACATTCTGCTGGCAGAGATGGTCACAAGAAGGACCTCATCCATATTGTATCTCTGAACTCTCAAGGTGTAAAGGCATCTGAAGCTGAATCCAACTGCCTGAAAACAGAAGCAGCAGAGTGGGGCTGAAAGGACATTGAACACGATGATTTTCAGGCTCAGAACTGCAGAAGGTGACCATTTACTGAGGAAAACAAGGATGTTTTAAACAGTGCAAGGGTCTTTGCACTCTCAAAGAAAACTCTCCATTTAGCACTCTTTTGAGGAAAATTCCTTGCTGTGGCACAGAAACCACAGGCAAGTCCTGGTGCCTGATGGCAAAGCCATGGATCCCTTAGTCAATGAAGCCAGTGAGCCCTGCCTCCCAGCCTGGCATAAAAAGACCCCTATCCTCATTTGCAAGGCCTCTGAGATGATGGAGATGGTGGTCCTCCTAAAAGACATTTTCCAGAGAGCCTGGGATATGAACGCCAGTTTCTGGGAATGCCAGTCCACCCTTAGGCTGCCTGCAGTGGGCCAAACCGTTTATCTGTGTCAACAATTGTCCATCATGCAGGGTCAAAACAAACTGTAAAGCCTAGGACTGTAGTTCAAAATGAAAACCTGTATAGTTCTTAGCTGTTCTGGATCCACAACCTCCTTCCGTCTTCCTCTCACTAATTTTGGGTTGTAGTTAATTGTTAAGAAGGTAGATTCATTCCCAGGAGAAAGGTCGAGGGCTGGAAGAAAAACCTTGAAAACAGGAAATGCAGATGTTCATTTGGAGAGAGAGTGGTGCATAGTGGTTGCAAGCAAAGGAACTTTCTTTATCAGATGGTAAATAATCCCTCTCTGTGATACAGAATCTTCTATAATGCTGAACACAAAGCAGGGACTCAGTAAATGGATGTCATTATCACCTTAGTCAAGTTCATGTCATGTCTATTCTATCTCACGGTGACCCTGTATGTGTCGCAGTAGAAATGTGCTCCCTAGGGTTTTCAATAGCTGATTTTGCAGAACTACACAGCTAGGCCTTGCTGTACAGAGGTAACTTGTGGTTGCTGTGAAGCCGAACACTGTGACACAGATGAGTCAAATGCGAGAATGGTTACCCATGCTGGACAGTATTTGGTGAAGCTTCCTGATTAAAACAAGCTTGGAAGCAGGAGTGGCATCCACTTCCACAATAGCTTGCCTCTGGAAACCCTATGAACCTGGAAAGAGGACGAAAGTTATACAGGGTATGTCCGGGACTTTCATTCACAGGGTCACTATGAATTGCCTGCAACTTAACAGCACTTAACAACAACAACAATAACAACAACATAGCTGGGCATTTCTGTTAAGGAGCCTCTGAGTGAATTCAAACCTCCAACCTTTAACTGAATCTTAGCAGCTCAGTGTGTAGACCATTGGCACAGCCCAGATAGTCCACAGGGATCTCTGATGTGGGAGTGGGGAAGGAGTTGCACTGCCAATTCACAGGCAAGTGGTTTGAATCCACCATTCACTCCTTGGGAGAAAGAATGGCAATCCATTCTCGCCCCTTCCTGTGACTTAGAGCCTCTGAGAACCCAACGGAGAGTCAGTTATGAATCTATTCCATCTCAGTGGTAACAAGTTAAGACAGTCCACCCCCTTAGCAAGAACCAGCCAAACGCTGCACGACATGAAGAGGTTCCATATTCAAGCTCCTATCCTACAACTCATTATTGAACACCTCTCTCTCAAATACCTACTATTGGCAGGTATTCTATTATATCCATTATATGCTACTATAACTATTATGTCTAAGTGCCAGGCTTGTTATGCTAGGGATCAGGCTTAAAATGAACAAGACAGTCATGGAATATTCCTGTCTTTGCAAGTTTAAAGTATCGTGAGGGAAATGAACAAGAACCAAATATGACAATTCATAAATTAATACAAATGTTAAAAATAGAATATGGGTGATATAGCAAGATAGAACTACCTGCTCGGTTATTAAGCTGTACTTCTTTAACCACCTAAGTTCTATGAGCCAGAGTCTGGAAACTGTCCCAGAATTGAAACAAAAGGCTCCTCATTCCCATCTGAAACTCTGGCAATCTATTTCCCAAGAGAAAAACAAATGCCAAGGCAGCATATGAGAGTTATGTTCACCTACACCAGTAACTGAAGGAAAAAAAATCACATTAACATGAAGAATTCAATTTTCCACCTGGACAATTGGCAGAGAGCAAAGAGAATTACAACATACACACAGTGCAGGCAGAGGTGAGCCAACAGGCTCTCTCATCCCTGCCGTGGGAACATCAACTTTAGTAGGACTTTTTGGAGTGCAGTTTGATATTGGATCTCAAAACTGTAAAGTGTCTTTGACTCAGATTTCTAGTAATCTATTCTTTAAAAGAAAAACAAAAAAAGAACAAAACTTAAGACAGTCTGTAAGAACAGTCTTGCTGATGATACCTGCAAGGATAGCAGTTCGAATCTACCAGACACTGTGGGAGACAGGGAATCTCTTTAGATACAGATCTATAGCTCTAAAAACTCAGAAGAGGGCTCACTATGATTCAGCATGAACTCAAGAGCAGTGGGTTTTGGTTCTGACAGCAAAATGCTGGGAACAACCCACATCTCTGGTACTAAACTGCTTAAACAAAATACACTGTGTCCAGACACAGAATATCACACACTTAGCACTAAATTGCATACCTCTTTTTACCTGAAAGTGAAAAACTGTTTAAAATGTGTTGTTAGTTTGCAAAGGTAAGAATATATGATCTCTATTTGTTTTTAGGTTTAACTATTTGCATCTGTACACACAGACACAAAGTTTATCAAAATAGTAGCTGTGCTATCCGTGGGATGGACAAAGAACAGGTGACAATGACTGTGTTCTTTACAGATTAATTACTTAAACATTGTTAAATAAAAATCAAATATTACTTTGTCTTGTTCCACAAAAAATCACTTTTATTTTGAGGAAAGGGAGCAAAATCTGAGAAGCAAAGACCATGCTTTTCTCTTCTTGTTGTAAAGACAGCATACCACCTGTCAATTCACTGTTTTTCACATTACAGTTTAGTGCTATCAATTACATTCATATAATGAAACCATCACCAAGAACTACTGTCAATTTAATTCCCTGTGAATTGAAATTCAGTGCTTTCTCTGAGACAATGATTCCCCTGAAGGACTTACTTTTTACCCGCTTCCTCATTCTACTGCCCCATGTTCTCAGATTAAGACTAACTTTCTAAATATGCCAAGTGTTTTATTTTAAATATTTCTTTGCAAATGACTTCATCCCAAGCTCTTGAAAAGCTAAACAGTACAGTAAACAATTATAAACTATGCTAATGTGACTTAATCCACAAGCAAAAAACAAAACAAACACCCCAGTGTCTCCTAGCCAACACCCTCATGGTAGGTCTATGTGTGTAAGTAAGGGCAGGATTGTGTCCTGTAAGGTTTCAAGGACAGTCTGTCTGAACCAGCTCTATAGGCCTTTCTTTGGAAGTATTTCCGGATGTCTACTGTTTCCACTAGGAGATAAGTGCACCTACACATTAGTACCAACCAGAGATAGTAGCATAATTAATGCTACTAGAAAAGCTTTCTCAAAACTGTAGTGGTAAAAAAAAAAAACAAAAAAACTGTAGTGGTTCTTGTCATGTACCAGCCAGTCAGTTCGAACTGTTTCCCTATGGAGAACAGAAGGAAACCAGGCCAGCCTTGTGCCGTGCTCACAATCACGGCTAGAGTTGAGCCCACTTTTAATCCTTTTCACTGAGTCCTCCCTCTTTTCTGCTGATGTTCTACTATCCCAAGCATCATATCCTTCTCCAGGGACTAGTCATTGATAGCACGTCTAAAGTATGTGAGAGGAAGTCTCATCTTCATTTCTAAGGAGGATCCCAGCTGTATGTTCTTCCAAGATAGATTTGTTCATTCTTCTGGCAGTCTTTGGTAAAGCCACATTTGTCACCAACACAATTCAAATGCACACCTCTTCTCCATGTGTCTTTATTCATTGCCCAGCTTTGGCACACGTATGAGACTTTGGTCAGGCACAAAGTCCTCCAAGACTTTGCGTTTTAATACTTAAGAGAATAAAAATAAGTAGAGTATTGAACATACCAGGGACTGCCAAAAAACAAACAGGTCTGCCCCTGGAGAGAGTGAAACCAGGTGCTCCTTAGAGGCAAGGACTGTGAAGCTCTGTCTCACATACTTTGGGCACATGGCCAGAAGAGAACAATCCTTGGAGAAAGACATCATGCCTAGAAAGGCGGAGGGACAGCGCAGGAGAGGAGGACCCTAAATGAGAGGGATTGACACAATGACTGGGGTAATGGGGTAGATGTGTCAGAGAGGGAAAGACTGACTCAGGATAAGGCGGAGTTCAGAGCTATTGTACACAGGATCACTATAAGTCATAGGTAACTGGATGGCACATAATAACAACAAATATATATATATTTTACTGAAGATTATCCAAAAACGACTGGACCAGCACATCAACAGAGAACTACCAGAAGTCCAGGCTGGGTTTAGAAGGGGTCGTGGTACTAGAGATATTGTAGCTGATGTTAGACGGATCTTGGCTGAAAACAGGGAATACCAGAGGAATGTCTATCTGTGTTTCATTGACTATGCAAAGGCATTTGACTGTGTAGATCATAACAAACTATAGCTGACTCTGAGAAGAATGGGAATCCCAGAACACTAGATCATTCTAATGCGAAACTTATACTTGGACCAGGAGGCAGTCATCAGAACAGAGCAAGGGAACACTGCATGGTTCAAAATTGGGAAGGGCATACGCCAGGGATGCATCCTATCTCCATACTTTTTCAACCTATATGCAGAACAGATTATCCGGGAGGCGGGGCTCTATGAAGAGAAATGTGGGGTCAAGATTGGTGGACGATTTATCAACAGCCTGCGTTATGCGGATGACACAACCCTGCTTGCTGAAACTGAAGAGGACCTGAAGCGCCTGCTGCAGAGTGTCAAGGACTGCAGCCTACAATATGGATTGAGGCTCAATGTCAAGAAGACAAAGATTCTCACCACTGGACCAATTGGCAGCATCAGGATGGATGGTGAAGAGATTGAGATTGTACACAGCTTTAGTTTGCTTGGCTCCATAGTCAACAGTCTTGGCACCAGCAGCCAGGAAATTAAAAGGCGCATTGCCATGGGAAAGTCTGCTGTTAGGGACCTCTCCAAAGTACTGAAGAGCAATGGTGTCTCTCTGGAGACTAAGGTGCGTCTGATACAGGCTATGGTCTTCCCAATCACTTGTTATGCATCAGATAGTTGGACAATGACCAAGGAGGATAGAAGGAGAATTGATGCCTTTGAGCTGTGGTGCTGGAGAAGAGTATTGAGAATACCATGGACTGCTAGGAAAACAAACAGGTGTGCCCTGGAAAGGGTTAAACCGGGTGGCTCCTTGGAGGCAAGGATTCTGAGGCTCCATCTAACATACTTTGGACATGTTGTGAGGAGAGACCGGTCCTTGGAGAGGGACATCATGCTTGGAAGGGTGGAGGGACAGCACAGGAGAGGAAGGCCCTCTATGAGGTGGATTGATTCAGTGACTGAGATAATTGGGATGGGAGTGTCAGAGACAGTGCGACTGGCACAAGACAGAGCGGAGTTTAGGGCTGTTGTACATAGGGTCGCTATGAGTTGCAAGCGACTCGACAGCACATAACAACAACAACAACAACTATATATATATATATATTTCTGAGCATATACTGCAATTACCTTCAATACCTCATTTAATCTTCACCACAATGCTAGCTGGTCACAGTCATAACCCTCCTTTCATACATAAGAAAACTAAGGTAAGAAAAGACGGATCCCTCACTTCTGATGGAAGTCTGGGTGTGTGGCAAAGTGCAGCCTGGGAGAAGGGGCTCTTCTCTGGTCCAGGCTCGCTCTCTTTTCACCGACGCGTTCTGCCTGGAGAGCCACAAGCTGTGGAATCTCAAGATAACCCCTTCATCGAGTCGGAAGGACCTCTGCTTTCACAGCAGACTTGAGTCCAGACTACGAACAACCGGGGAGATCAGGTCCACCACGCACGACAACCCTCTCCTACCCAGCATCTCAGCTGTCAAGGCGGCATCTCTAAGTTCTCTGCCCCTCTAAGTCAGGTCCTGGGCTTTCAAGAAAACACAGTTAAGAGCTCTGTACAGTCAAGAGCACTAGACAAGTCTGGACTAAATGGGATTTGCTTCCCTGGAGCCGCCTTTAGAGGCAGACCAAACAGCTCACAAGAAGAGGAGTGTGCTCTGTATTATTTAGTATATTCCTGACATAACCCATCACCTGTGCAGTGCACTCAGATCAGACACCAAAAGCAAATCGCCGACTTGCTGTCTCTTGATCAAACTGGTTACTGCTCTTTTTTCAATCTCTTCATCAATTCCCCAGAGTGGTCACAGAGCAGCTGGAGTCAGTAAGCAAAAGCTTATATCATGATGCCCTGTCAACTGGTAGTTGTCAGGCCAAAGCATTTGGCTCAGCAACCTGGAAGGAAAGCAGAGGCGGGCCCTGGGTGAGAACCAGTGTGCCCTATTTATTTCACATGAGAAGACACACAAAGGTCTGGTACCTCCTGAAGAATATCCATGCCAAGCTCGCAAAAGTGCTTTGCAATATGCTGCTGCACAGGATGCCATTTGGAGGTGCATTTGGAATTAGAAAACCACCTCCCGGGCTACACGTTTGCCCCGCTGTTGCAGAAGCAGGAGCCTGCCAAGGTGAGCAATGCTCCCACCTGCTCCCGCTCTGTCTCAATGAGCTGACTGATGCCCAAAGAGACAGCTGGGGCCGCATGCTTTGGCACAGGCCCTCCTGTGCTGCCATAATACGCAAAATGTCAGGTGCCCCAATGAAAGTCAAGCTGTACCCTAGGCGGCAGGCCTCCCGATGGTCCTCCCTGTGCAGCTGATGACCGTAGGACGTTGTCCCTCCTGTGGCCTTACACAACCTTACACAGTCCACAGAGCTGAGAATGGCCAAGACAGGCGTGAAATCCCGTCACATTTGGCCTTGCCCAGTTCCTCCTCCACTCATTTATCCCCACACCCCCCTAACTCCAACACCCCTTCCCTCGCCCCTCATTACCTTTCTCTCATTTTCAAATACTATGCCTTCAATTAATAACTATAGCTGTGTCTTACAAAAAACAAACAAACAAACAAACAAAAAACCACACAGATTTAAAATTATCAAAGTCGAAAGCTTTGTTGGACAAAATGACAGCTACTAAATCATATATGATCATTAAACAGAGAAGTCCAGTTGTTCAAGTTGCATTTCAAGTGTTCAATGACCACCTGTGCCTAACAGATATCATGCTGGACAGCACACACACACACAGGACTCTCCTTCATCTCAGAGTTCTATTAGACAGCTCTGGTCTAAAGGGTATACAAAGAAAATGCCTCTCCCACTCCCAGAACATTTAATTGTGCTAATGCGAAACCCATACTTAGACCAAGAGGCAGTAGTCAGAACAGAGCAGGGTAACACTGCATGGTTCAAAATTGGGAAGGGTGTACTCCAGGGATGCATCCTGTCTCCATACCTTTTCAACATGTATGCAGAGCAGATTATCCGAGAGGCTGGGCTCTATGAGGAGAATTGTGGCATCAGGATTGGTGGAAGATCTATTAACAATCTGCGTTATGCAGATGACACAACCACTGCTTGCTGAAACTGAGGAGGACCTCATGCACTTGCTGCGGAGGGTCAAGGACTGCAGCCTTCAGTATGGACTGAGGCTCAATGTCAAGAAGACAAAGATTCTCACCACTGGACCAATTGGCAGCGTCAGGATGGATGGCGAAGAGATTGAGATTGTTCACAGCTTCAGTTTGCTCGGCTCCACAGTCAACAATCTTGGCACCAGCAGTCAGGAAATCAAAAAGCGTATCACGATGGGAAAGTCTGCTGTTAGGGACCTCTCTAAAGTACTCAGGAGCAACGGTGTCTCTCTGGAGACTAAGGTGCGCCTGATATAGGCCATGGTCTTTGAAATCGCTTCTTATGCATCAGAGAGTTGGACAATGACTAGGGAGGACAGAAGGAGAGTTGATGCCTTTGAGCTGTGGTGCTGGAGAAGAGTACTGAATGTAACATGGACGGCCAGGAAAACAAACAGATTCATCTTGGAGAGGATTAAACCAAGCTACTCCTTGGAGGCAAGGATTCTGGGGCTTCGTGTGACATACTTTGGACATGTTGCCAGGAGGGACGGGTCCTTGGAGAGGGACATCATGCTTGGGAGGGTGGAGGGACAGCGCAGGAGGAGAAGACCCTCTATGAGATGGACTGATTCTGTGACTGGGGTAATCGGGATGGGTGTGTCAGAGGTAGTGCGGTTGGCGCAGGATAGAGCAGGGTTTAGGGCTGTTGTGCATAGGGTCGCTATGAGTCGCAAAGGACTCGATGGCACATAACAACAACAACACTTCCCTCTGTCTCAAGGTCCCTCCCAGAAAGGCCCCTGCTGCCAGGCTTCTTGGCATCTTTTCAGAGAGCTCTGATATGCTGAAATAAGCCTATTGTTGTATGTCATCGAGTTGGAACTGACTCATAGCTGAGGCCCCAGTGGGTCCTTAGAGGGAGTTAATCACATGGGAGGAAATTCCCCATCCTTCTCCTGTGGAGAAACTGGTGGATTTGAACTGTGTGTCTTCGGGACTGCAACACAGATTCTTACCACTCAGCCACCAGAGATCAATTAAGAATGAACTGATGTAAATCTCATTAATTAAACAAGAATGTACGACAAACACTGGTTTCTTCCATGAGTCTTTCACGATGATACACCTTGGAGATCGCCATATTTCTACACAAGCAATGCTTGATTTAGGAGTTGGCTGGGTGCCTTGTTGCCCAGCACTACCACACCCTCACACCCCATACACTTGTGTGCAGCCTTCACGTCAATGCTAGTCTGCTGTTCTCAAAGTCTCTTCTTCAGCTTCACCTTCTTGCTGTAACAAAACCCAACTGCTCCTGAGTAAAACTGCTTCCCATCTTTGAAGTAAAAGACATGCTTTTCTCTCTCCTCAAATTCCAAGGCCTTTTGGTCCCTCATGGTCTCTTCCAAACCTGTCTGTCTGCTTTTCCATCCACACTCCTAGTTACCATCAGACTGAACCCCTCTTTGCCACTCACTGTGGCCACTGCCCAACCCCAAACGACACACACAATCTCCTACCCTTCCAACCTGTACACTAACAACCAAAGAACCTGCCTCACTGTCTCCATCTTCTCCATTAATTCCACAAACATTCCTGATAACATCACTCCTGGCAAGAGAAGCCAGTCGACACCTGGCCCCACACGTTCCTGACCTTATGTCCACATTCTCTCTCTGTACCTGGTCTAACACAAAATCGATACCATTCATGAATCTGCGAACTCTATTTTTTTTCATCTCACTCTTGGATTAGAACTTCCACACCAACAACTGCTGACCTAATCCAGACTCATAATCTCCAGTTATCCTCCAGCATCCCTGGTCCTGACGGACAGTCTAGTCCAAGAATCCCTCTGTGGCAAACACTTGCCCCCATAACTTTCTATCTTAATCACCTGCTGAAAACCTCAACTTTGAGTAAACCTGATGGTTCATCTTTACCACTCTTGTATTTCCTCACTACTGCAAAGTAGGAGCCAAATTTGGAGTTTTAAGGAATAATTTCTTGAACCTGCAGGAATGGTTAAGCACTCAACGACTAACTGAAAGGTTGGCAGTTCAAAACTACCTGGAGCTGCCTTGGCAGTAAGGCCTGGGGATCTGCTTCTGAAAGGTCAGAATCTTGAAAACCCTACAAGGCATATTTCTATTTTCACACACAGATGGCTGCCCGGAGCACCCTCAACATCATTCTCTGGCAACTAAGTGAAAACCAGTACTTTTTCTAGCCATCCCCTTTATTACACATCCCAGTTCATTAATATGTAAACATCTCAGCTGGAGGCAAGTTCATGAATTTTTAATTTATATAGGATGAGCCCAAGATTAAAACTTTTAAATAAAGTCAGCTATATAGAAAAATTGCATTGTCATTTTAATCCCCAGATTAACTCTCTGAACGGAAACACTGGTACCATCAATGAGGGATTATGAAAGCAACTCCTCAGTAAAATGTTGCATTTTTTGGTAATAAAGTAGACAAGCTTTTTGCAAAACGGTACATGGTTTTTGTTGTTAAGTTCTATCAAGTCAAACATGTCTCATCTTCTCTCATCTTTGAAGAACAGATCTGAATCCTGCCGTATCCTGCACCACCCTTACCAGCTCTGATATGCTTGAGTCCATTGTTATTGTCACTGTGACCATCTACGTTGGCAAGGGTCTTCCTCTCTTTCTCTGACCCTCCACCTTCCCCAGCATAAATGTCTTTTTAAATACTAACCCCTTCTGAAAACATGCCCAAGGTATGTGGGAGAACGTTTCACCAGTCTTATCTCTAAGAAGCAATCTGGTTGTCCTTTCTCCAAGGGCGACTTCTTTGTTCTTCTGAGAGCCCCTGGGATAGTCAACAGTCTTCTCCATCACCACAATCCAAAGGCATTGATTCTTCTTCTGCCATCCTTATTCCCCGTCCAGGTTTCAGATTCACAGGAAGCAACTGACAACACCATAGCTTAGATCAGACACACCTTAGACTTCAAATGACATCACAGCTCTTTAGTACTTTGTAAAAGTCTTTGTCTGGGGATAATTAAAACCGATGAAACCCAAGGCATTTTATTCCATTAGTCTTGACCATGGGAAAAAAAAATCTCACGCCAAAGATGAATGCCTAGGGAGACCCCAACACTACAGAAACCCCACTACTGTGTGCCAGGGTGCTCTGGTGGTTTAGTGGTAAGGAGTTTCACTGCAAACCCAAAGGAGCACAGTTCAAACGCACCATCTGCTCCATGGGGAAAGGATAAGCAATCTTGTCCCTTGTGATTTACCACCTCTGAAAATCTGTGGGAGGGTCAGCTGGTAAGTTCTGACACTACAGCACCAAACAACAACAACTGTCTGCCCAGGACTAGTACAGAAGAAACACCTTTGGGCAGAAAGGAGACTTGAGAACTCAATTATTTCTGGAATTGTAAATAAAAATTTCTAAAAGGACTCATTTTCCAGACAGTGAACTCTAAAATCTAAAAAAAGAAATGACAGAGGAAAGACGAGCTTTCACTTTTGAGGTTGCTATCCACCAACATATGATTCTAAATTTCTATGTACCACATGAAAAATAAAAAACAAGCAACAAGAATTGCAACAATTTATTTAATCTGATACCTCAAAATATTTTTATTCTTGGCATTTAATCAATATTTTTAAAATCAGTAAAGTGATTCTATTCTTTTCTTTGAAATCTATGGTATATCTTACAGGCACAGCACATCTAAACTCAGATCAGCCACATAGAAAAGGCTAAAATATCCACTTGCTGTAGTGTGGTTCCATACAAGAATTCTCACTTTCTGCACAAGAGATTCAGGTTCAATTCCTGGTCAATGTACCTCTTTCCATGCAACCTTTACTCATGTCAGCAGAAGCCATGACATGAACATGCTTCATTGGAGCTCCCAGACATATATGCTGTTTTTGTTATGTTCCGTTGAGTCACCTGCGACTCATAGCGACCACAACCCTACAACAACCCTAAACTCCGCTCTGTCCTGTGCCAATCTCACTGTCTCTGACACTCCCATCCCAATTACCCGAGTCACGGAATCAATCCACCTCATAGAGGGCGTTCCCCTCCTGCGCTGTCCCTCCACCCTACCAAGCATGATGTCCCTCTCCAAGGACTGGTCCCTCCTTATAACATGTCCAAAGTATGTTAGATGGAGGCTCCTTGCCTCCAAGGAGCCGCCTGGTGTAATCCTCTCCAGGATAAACCTGTTAGTTTTCTTAGCAGACATACATAAACTAGGGGGAAAAGGTGTGGTGGTCACCATCTGGAATCAGCCAGTGAAAACCCTACAGATCACAATGGTATGGTCTGCAACAGGTCCCAGGAATGTCCCAAGAGAGGACTATGCCTTGTTCTAATGTAGGTGGGGTCACCACGATCTAGAGATGCTGACAGCAAAAACTGCTATACTTGGTCACACAATTACAGAACTGCTGAGCATGTGTCAACCTGGCAGGCCAGGGGAGAGCTCCTCAAAGGGGAGCCTGTTTCTAGATTGTTCTTTCTATCATTTGCAACAACAGCTTGAGCGGATGTATGTCCCACTTCTTCAGTTAAACTAGTGGGAATTTTGTGAACATCCCTTAGGGCTTCTATTATCTGAATATTACAGAACAAACCCATCAAGACCGCCTTCTGACTGGGTACTACTGCAAACAACAGCTAAAGGGCAATTTTTCAATGATATTCAGCTGTCAAAAAAGTGAAGAGCTGTGGTAAACTTCCTGTCCTGATGGAAAGCAAACTTTTCAGGTTCTCCTCAGTTTCAGAAGTAAGATTGAGTGATTTGCGTAACACAGGTTGTTGATAATTCTTCCTTCAATCCCTAGACGCTGTTCTAGGGAAGTCCCCTTAACAATCACTAATGTTTACTGGAGTACAAGCCTGTGGTGTAAGAAACCTTGTAAACTGACTTGTCTATCCACTGCACTAGGCACCACTGTAGACACATGGTCTTGCAAATCATCAATAGCTCTGGGACCAATATAAAAGAATGTTTTTCAAGATCTGGTGTGAAAAACAATGTATACAAACTTTGTAAGTAAACCAGTATAAAATAATTTTTTTTTAAAAAAAAAGAGAGGGTGCTTTCCAAACTGTTAAAGATGGAAGACAGAAGATGAAGAGACTATTGCACTGGTATGAAAATGAAAAGACTGTGGCACTTTTGTGAAGAGACTGTGGCAAGGTGTAACCAGAGGAATCCTGGAGACAGAGCCACAGATAAAGGTTCGCTTGCTGAATGACTGAAAAGCTGCTGACTTGTAACTGCTCAGAGATAAAGTTTGCTGGGTGACTGAAGAAACCAGAGGTGTACTGTGCTGCTGAACTAAACCAAGACTTTCACTAATTTAGGAATGGTGCCTTGTTTATCTCGCTTGGGACTGGTAGACTTGAAACGTGTGATATACTTTGCTTCCCTCATTCCCCAAACTATTACTCTAAGCCCCACAACTGTAAGTAAAGTTTGTGAGTCATTTTGCATGAACACTGGTTTCAATGATTCAAGAAAAAGGTGCAAAAGCATTTCTGCCCATGTAGCTATTTGCACGGCACTATGGACAATAAAGTTGTCTCAAAACAGAGCAGGGTTCAGAGCTGTTGCACATAGGGTCACTATAAGTCACAAGTGACTCGACGGCACGTAACAACAACAACAACATTGACATTATTGATGGGGAAAGTTCCCCTTTATGAAGCAGACAGAAGTCAGACTCGGCCACCCTCATGTTGTATCTACTCCTTTCACAATGCCCAGTGATATTCATAGTTACCATCCTTGCTAGGCCCTCAATTAAGAACTCAGGTTACCATGGATCACACTTACAATGTATGGTTTTTTTAACAACTTTGGGCAATAATACGCACTGCATACGATGCGGCAGTGCAAAAATAGCTGATGCAATCATTCTCAGATGTTCCCTCCAAGATATTGGATGTAATTATTAACTGAAGCTTTTCTAACAAAATCATGAGCTTCAGCTGCTTGAAAACATGGATTCAAATGCTCATGAATTTTAGGAGTTGACTGGCAGATTCAAGAAATAGTGTAAGGTTACCAGGACATGCATAGAGAAAGAACTGGATCATAGTCTCAGTAATTTTTAACTAGAAACACTTCCTTCTTCATTCCCAGGAATAAGCTAAATGATCCAGAGTCTCCCATAAGTAGAGTTATTACTGCAGTTGACAAAAGCCAATGTTATCCAAAATAAATTTTCCTAATCTGTCTACTTGTAGTATGTGTGTGGATGTGTGTGTACACTAAAATATTGTTAAGAGTAAATTTTTACAATTTGCTGTCTGTTTTTATGTTTCTTTAAAACATATCAACAACAGCCTTTGTTATGAAGATGACACAACCTTGCTTGCCAAAACTGAGGAAGACCTGAAGCATTTGCTGCAGAAGGTCAAGGAATGCAGCCTTAAATATGGGTTGAAGCTCAACATCAAGAAGACAAAGTTTCTCAGCACTGGGCCAACTGGCAGCATCATAACAGATGGTGAAGAAATTGAGATTGTTAACAGCTTCAAATTGCTTTGCTCAACAATCAACATTCCCAGTACCAGCAGGCAGGAAATCAAAAGACAAATTGCATTGGGAAAATCGGATGTCAGGGACCTCTCCAGAGTTCTGAAGAACAATGATGTCAGTCTACAGAATAAGGTACACCTGATCCAGGCCATGGTCTTGCAATTACATCCTATGTATCAGAGCACTGGACAATGCCTAAGAAGAATAACTGGTGTCTTTGAGTTGTGGTGCTGGAGAAGAGTTAAATATATCATGACTTCTAGGAGAATAAAACAGGGTCGTCTCACCGAGGGTGAAACCAGACTGTTGCTTGGAAGCAAGGATTCTGAAGCTTCACCTGACATAACTTAAGCAAAGAGGGACCAATCCTTGGAGAACATCATCATGCATGGAAGGATGGAGAGAGAGTGCAAGAGAGGAAGATCCTCAATGAGATGAATTGACTCAGTGACTGGGGTAATAGGGGTAGGCGTGTAAGAGACAATGAGGTTGTCTCAAGATAGAGCAGGGTTCAGAGCTGCTGTACACAGAGTCTCTATAAGTCCCAGGCAACTCAACAGCACATAACAACAACAACAACAACAACAAAACTTATCTTTCATTTTATAGGTAATGTTTAAAACCTCAAAGGCAAATAATTATCAGATTTATAGAGATACTGATAATGAAAGGAAAAAACAGTGAAAAAGTTTTAAAACTTGAGGTATTCAACTTACATCAGAAGCAACATATACAATGCAATCACGAATACAGAATCCTGTTTTAAGTTAGGAACTTCTTGCATTTGCATTAAAGAGTTAGAAGCATTACAATAATTTCTGTGAGAGAGATATTGTTGGTGTGTTCTTTTTTACTCTGATTTATTTACAAAGTTTCAATACATTGCTTTTCACAAAAGATCCTTCCCATTTCTGCCACCCCAAACACCCATCCAATTCTGTTATGATTAACACTCTATGTCTCACATCCACACCCTCGCCCCCCCACCTTGGATCCCCATACTCATTCTACAATAATGGGTGCTTTTTTATTTTTTTATTATTACTTTTAATGAAAATTAACCAAAACTTTGGACTTCCATTATTTCATTGTTGCACTCCCAACCCCCACCCCACTGCCCCCTAGTTTACTCTTCTCTTTGAAAAGTAAAAGAAAAATTCTTCCATTGTTATACAATTGTTATACAATCCCTTCCCACTTCGTTCTGGACTCCTGCCATGACAATCATATATCCCTTTTAAACAGTTCTTTCCCCCATCTATTTCAATGCAGTATACATAATTTATCCCATCTTTCACAGTCTCCTCCCAACCTGGATATCAGACCTCTTTTACAACAGTGGCACTATGCAGTATTTGTCCTTTTGTGACTGATATAGGTTTTATACAATATTTGACCTTTTGGGATTAAGTTAATTCACTCAGCATAATGCTCACAGTTCCTGCCACATTAAGTAGTAATTTACAAAGTGATTGCTCCTGCGTGCTGCATAGTATTTCACTGTATGAATGAAACACAACTTCTCAATCCATTCATTTGTGGTTGGACATCTGGGCTATTTCCATGTTGCCCCGATGGTGAATAATGCTACTATAAACATTGATGTAAAAGTTTCTGTTTGATCCTCGGGTCTCATTTTCTTGGGGGTATATTCTAAGCAATGAAATAGCGGAGTCATATGGAATTTCTATGTTCAGCTTTTTGAGGAAGTGCCAAACTGCGTTCCAAAGTGGTGGTGGTGGTGCTTGTTCTTGTTGTTGTTGTTAGGTGCCATCGAGTTGAGCACAACTCATAGCAACCCTATCAACAAAAAGTTCTGAAACCAGTCTTGTCCTTCACCATCCTCACACCTTCTGATACACAAAAGACCACTGTAGCAGTCACCTTGTCAGTCCACTTGGTTGAGGGTCTTCCTCTCCATTGCCAACCCTCCACCCTTCCCAACACCATTTCCCTCTCCATCTCCCAGCAATATGTCCAAAGTATATGAGGCAAAGCCTCGTCATTCTTGTCTCCAAAGAGCACTCTGGCTGCACTATCTCCAAGACATATCCATTCTTATTCTTGGCCTTCTATGGGATGTTCAGGAACCTTCTCCAACACCACAGCTAAAAAGCATCAATTCTTCTGTCATCCTTATTTACTGTCCAGGTCTCAGATGCATGACTAGTAATTGGAAAGACCATGGCCTGAATCAGATGCACCTTAGTCCTCAAACTGACATCATTACTTCTCAGTAATTTGGAAAGGTCCCTAACTGCAGATTTTCCCAGTGCAATGCATCTCCTTATTTCCAGACTGCTTGTATCAAGGGTGTTAATTGTGGATCCAAGCAAGATGAAGAGGTTGACAGTTTCAATCTCCTCTCCATCCATCATGATACTGCCTACTGATCCAGTGGTAAGAATCTTTGTTTTCTTGATATTGAGATGCAATCCATACTGAAGACTGCATTCTTTGATCTTCTGCAACAAGTGCTTCAAATCCTCCTCACTTTCAGCAAGCAAGATTCTGTTATCTGCATAACACAAGTTTTTAATGAGTCTCTCTTCAACCCTGATGCCACACTCCTACTACATTGCCATGGTGGTTAAGACAGCACGGTACTGGTACAATGACAGACACATAGATCAATGGAATAGAATCAAGAACCCAGATGTTAGCCCACCTCCCTACGTTCAACTGATTTTTGACAAGGAGATTAAACCGTGAAGTGGGAAAATGATAGCCTTTTAAACAAATGGTGTTGGTAAAACTGGAAAACTATCTGTAGAAAGCTCAAGCTAGATCCATACCTCACACCATACAGAAAAACCAACTCAAAGTGGATAAAGGACCCAGGACTAAAACCAAGGACTATAAACTTCATTAGAGAAAAGCTTGGAAGAACTCTAGAAGCCCTAATGCACAACATAAACAGTCTTCCAAGCATCCTGAAAAACCTACTACCAGAAGAGGATAAAATAGATGAATGGGACCTTCTAAGAATCAAATCCCTATGCACATCCAAAAACTTCTCCAACAGGGTAAAAAGGGAAGCCACAGGCAGGGAAAATATATGACATGTCTGATAAGGGACTTATATATAGAATTTATACTCTATTTTTTAAGTTCTTGTACCTCTTTAACTATTCTATCAATTTGTTCTTTCATCTTTTTTATTTTCTCCCTTACTGGCTCATGTTGCTCCTTATCAACATATATTGGACTATTATCTTTGGAGTGTTTGCTTTCTTAACTGTTTCTTCCATCGTTTGCATTTTCTCTCTTACCTGTTCAAGTCACTCCTCATCAATGTATTTCTTCTGGATTGTTGTTTCCGGGTTTTTTGCTTTCTTAACTGCTTCTTCCATCATTTGCATCTTCTTCTGTAGCTGTTCAAATAACTTCACATCAATATATTTCTTCCGGTTCTATCTAGGGTATTCATTGGGTCTGATTTTTTAGGAGATGGGTTATTTTGTTTTTCATGATAACTGAGGTAGACTGCTGCTTTCTTGACATTATGTGAGTCTTTTCTTTGTAGATGTTTGTCATTGTAACTGTATAGTGACCAAGAGTACGGCAGTGTTTTGTAAAGGAGCTGTATATTTGTATTTTCTACTTGGCAGGCCTCAGGTCAAACAGCTGTGATCCCCACAAAGTACCTGAATGGAAAACCAGGAAGCCTTGGTTTTCCCCTTTGAGAACTGGCTCTGTCATCTCACTCAAGTTCCAGGTGTCCTGCTCCGATATTGTTGGTTTTATCTGAGGCACAGAGCAGCTGGCAGCTTTTCCTCAGTCACAGGCCAGCAAGTGGTGGAGCCCAGACATGAATTTAGAAAGAAAATAAAATCCAGCCCCTGAATTTAAGCTATTACTACCCAAGGGGTTGGAAATGGTGTAGAGATGGGAGGTGGAAAGGACAGAGACCTTATGATCATAAACAGGATTCCTTCAAAGACAAATCATCACCCATAATACAAAGGTTCAGCAAGCAAAATCCAATACAACAGACAGGGGTGGATAACAAGCAAAATGATTCGAGAGTCTCAAGGTGCCTTCTCTAAGTTACAGTAGAGAACACATCTTACTTAGAAGCAAAGAAAGAACATGAAATTCAAGAGAAGAAAGATTCCAATAATAGAATGAGACAGGATGAAAGGAGAGGCCATCACTCTGACCATCCCAGGAGACCCTGTCACATGACTTGACAGACAGAGGCCATCTGAGACTGTCTTCTCATCACTGGGTCTAAAGCTACAGTGGCCTCATTTGCCAGGGTTCTGCAGATTGGAAGGAGATCAAAAACCACTTACATGTATTCCCTGTGGGCAGAGTGCACAGCGGCCGCGTTGCTGTAACGCCACAGGACAATTGCTGACGACAGGACATCCAGAATGGCGTCAAACTAGGAGAAAGAGACACAATATTAGTTTTTCTGAGTTAATAAGGCATGACTGTGAAGACACGGGGAAACTGTGCTGGGATTCGTAACATCACTTCAGTGCACAGAGAGAGGCTGCCCAGCTGGTCCTGAGCCACTTGCCCTCACAGAGCAGCTGGAGACTAGGCTGGTGGCTTCCCTCGGCCATCCTCAACATAGCTCTTGCTTGAGAAGCTGCCCTGAGCAGAGGTCTTAGGGGGGAGAGACTACAGGGCCCTGGCTCCCAGCTCTCTAGAAATGTGGAGGGCTCCTGTTCTTAACCACACAGAACTGACTTCCTGATAGCCAGAAAAAGTATCCTGGTGTCTTCCTGTAAATCCCAAGCAAAAGATTCAGGGTGAGGAGTGTGTTTCTGGCTCTTAATGAGACTGCCCTACCTGGAATCTGGAGAGGTGGGGTGAATGGGTCACCCAAGAGCTTTCAGAAGTTGGTCAACATTTTGAAACTGTACAAGTAATTCAACGCTTTTCTGTGAGTGGTTGAGTGAGAGAATGAATGAGCTGCAGAGGTGTAGCAAGGGTGGGAGGAAGCAAGTTGCGTGTGTGTATACATGTGTGTACGTGTGTGGATGTGGAATGAATGAATGTCTTCTTAAGATTCTGAAAAAAATCTGCAACATGCCTCAAACATGGAGTTCCTTATGTCTTCCTAACAAGCAGAGACAGTGGGGACTGGAACACACCCCTCAGGTACTGCACAGGAGGGCCGACACTTCAGGAGTTCTTCCATGAGTCGTCCAGCACACTGCACTTCACACTTGGAAAATCACAAGCGCTAACACTCTCTTAAAGGAAGCTTGGGCACTCAACATACCTGATCTGCACAGCAGTGTGGACATCTCATTCTCTGAACCACTCCTGCAAGCAGGCAGACTCAGGCCTGGCTGCCCCCAGCAGCGCCAAGCTTAACCCTCAGCACCTCTCTCCCCACCCCATTTTGTGTCCATTCTCAAGTCCACACCTAGTCATGGCAAAACGTGACTGCACTCATCTGACTGAGAATACATTCTCAGTGCAGTTTATTCCGGCAAAGTGGACATTTTACAGTGCTATTCCCACAAAGAATGTTTTCCTCATGCTAAGCTCTCATGCTGATTAACTTCTTATTTGAGGATATAGGGTGAGACCAGTGGGCTCTGGATAAACGTGCAAAACTTCATAAAAGTATATTTCAAGTTACTTACTGCAAACCCAAAAGCAGAGGCGCTGTACCTCATAACGGAGACAGCTAAAAAGAAAGAAAATATCATTCAGAATATTTTAAGACTTCATGGCTATATCTCTCTCATATGGGAGCACATTCATATCTTTGAAATAGCCTCTTAAACATCAGTGCCCAGTTCTAAAAGAATAAAATTAAAAGTCTACGTAGGATCAGAATTTTTTTTTTAAAGTAAAGCATATGCTAAAAAGACTGCCAGGCACCATGTGTAACATCTTCCCTTCCCTGTGGGTCCTGAAGCCCTGGATTCAGAACCAGAGAGCATGAGCGGGTGCCAATCAAATATCTTCTTTGACATTGATAATTCAGCAAATGGCAATAGAAAGCTGGGATTGACACTCAACCTTCATTGTGAAACAGCAAACTGGCAAAACTATCTGATAAAAGGGTAATGAGTGATGCTATCTTCTTGCATTTGCCAAGGCTGGCACGGTCAAATAAAATCTATGCCTCTCAGGGTTTAAAATCAAATGCACACCTCAAAAAAGCTGTCAAGAAAAATAACTAAGAGGTAATTTTTTATTTAATAATGCCATGGTTGTTAATTGTCATCAGTTCAGCCCCTGACTCAGGGCAAACTGAAGCACAAGAAAAAATAATACTGCTCCGTCCTGAGCCATGCCCAGGAGCAGGTGCTGATCAACTCTGGGGAACCAGAGCCAAGCCCAGGAGCAGGCACTGATCAACTGTGGGGACACACCACCCCCTTCTTCGGAGCCCATCTCAGCCAGGACGTTCCCTCAGCTTCTGATCCACCTCAGAGCAGTACATGGGTCTGGGCATGAGGAGTGTAGGCTGTGTTGAGACCTCTACATCTTTTAAGTGCAGGTAAAAATTCTACCATGGAGCCACCGCAGCTCCAATTAAGTAACAGATACCCACAACTGTAGATGTTACAACTAAAATGTTTAAATATGTTTTAAGTATTCAAAACTCTGTCTACTTTCTGGAGACCAAGTCAACTGGGCTCTTCTGTAATATTCAGCTTCAAGGACTGCTGTTTTGATTTAACTGTGATGTATCTCAAAAGAAAAAGGCATGCTTAACAACTTTGCATTCGTCTTGAAACAAAGAATGAAACCCCATCCCAAGGGCAAGGCTCTGAATTGGGTTGTCTGTGATGCCAGGTCTCCCTGGTGGTGACAGAGCAAGGATGAGGTGCATAGGCTGACACCTACATGGATGTTCACTCAGTTGCCACAATGTCAGCTCTCTCTGACACACTCCCTGCTCTACACGTCATCCAGGAGGAGCCCCTAATAGCTCTGTGGGTTCTGACACTGTCTCCAGCCTGGAGTGGCTTAAATCAGAGGCACTCAACCCAATGTTGCCCAAACATCTTTTCTTTTTCTGTGAACAAAGGATTAAGACAGAGAGTGAGCCGAATCAGTTAGTGTATGTTTCTAGAACTGAAACTTGTCTACAGTTGGTCATCACTTGCTAGACAGGGGACAGAGGGACAGTGTGGTCACACACAACACTGGGGCAGAGACGGTCAAAGACTTCCTGCTGCTATCACAGCCTTCCTGAACTCAGCTTCACTCCAGTCCTCAGCCAGATGAGGAAGGACATAAAAAGCACAAACCTCGCGTCTCCCCATGTCACAGCTTTCACAGGTTGTAACCTCAGTGTCACCATTACTGAGCTTTTCCTCTGTGACACCACTGCGTGGGCTCAATGCCTCAGTCTCCAGATTAATATTATTGTTGTTGTTTATTACCACTGAGGTAGAACTGACTTAAAACTGACCCTTGCGAGTTTTCAGTGGCAGTAAATTACATGGGAGGAGACAGCTCATCTTTTTTTTTTTTCCTGTGGGCC
The DNA here is from genome assembly GCF_000299155.1 of Elephantulus edwardii. Lineage (NCBI taxonomy): Eukaryota > Metazoa > Chordata > Mammalia > Macroscelidea > Macroscelididae > Elephantulus > Elephantulus edwardii. Next base: position 1,840,924 of record NW_006399760.1, on the reverse strand, counting down.
AGCTGGTAGATTTGAACTACGTACCTTTGAGCTGGCAGCACAACTCCTTCCCACTAGTTCACCAGAGCTCCCTAGGCTCATGTTGTTGTTGTGTGCTGTCAAATCGGAACCTACCCACAGATGACCTTCCAGTGGATTTTCAGATGCAGTAAATTGCACAGTAGGAGACAACCTACACTTCTCCATTGGAGCAGCTGGTGGATTTGAACCACATGACTCTGGGATTGCATCACAGCTTCTTATCACTAGGTCACCAGAGCTCCCTCCCTAGGTTCACAGTCAAGTACAAATTAAGTGTGCCATCTTGACATTGACATGGGCTTCTTGTTGCTCAGAACTGGTTTATAAAGAAGGCAGCATGGAGAGCAGTATCCCCAGACCAGCCCAAGGGCAGCATGACCTTTCCAAAGAGCATCAACTCATGGCCCAGATGGCATGTGCAAAAGAGACAGCTGACCCCTCACAGGGCTGCCCTGAGTACTGAGAAGCCCTACAAGCATTGAGCTTGCAAAAGGAGTCCTTGGTAACCATTACTTAACCTGAAACAGCAAACCTCCTGCCATCAGGTTTACTCAGCCTCATCACAGCCCTCCACGGGTTTACAAAGCTGTACATTTTGGCCAAAGACTGTCCATCTTTATGCCAAGGAGCCCTAGAGGATTGAACCACTGGAGAGAGGCGGTCTTTTGATTAGCAGCATGGCACACTATGGACTTTGCTGACAAGAGCTCAAACCAACAACTAGGTGTAACAAAATTTTGTAGAAACACGTCAAAGGGAGTCTCTGTTGTCCTTTACAACCTGCTTTTAGGCTATCTTAGCTCTATGCCTTTTGTAAGTTTCTGTAGGCTACTTCTTTATCAGCTCTCTCAATAAAACCCCTCATTGCCTGTAAGAGCTGAGCCTCCAGCAGGTTTTCATGAGACTATAAATCACGCAAGAAGACAGTGTCCATCTTTTTTCCTCAAAGCAACTAGTGGATTCAAACAAGCAGAGAAGTATCACCTCTGGGGTATCAGCACAGGACCCTACAAGTTATGAGAGTGCCCTTCTTCACTAGCAGATCTATTCACTTCTACTAAAATCTTGTAGAGTCCTGGGTTGAGACGAAATACTCAGTTGGCAACCACAAGGCTGGTGGTTCAAGACCACCCAGATATATCTTGGAAGAAAGGCTTGATGGTCTACTCCCCCAAAATTACACACTGGAAGATCTGTGGGGCATGGATTCTATTCTAATGCACTTGCGGTCACCACAAGTCAGAGACAGAGCAATAGCAACTGAACAGGAAATAAAGAAGAGATGTTCAGGCGGCACTTCAGCTCCGCTCCACCAGTACTCTCCTGCCCGTGGACCACACTGGAGGACTGCCCCAGGGACCCTAACACCAGTGCTTTCCTGACCCTCACACCAGTGCTCTCCTGCCCGTGGACCATGCTGGAGGACTGCCCCAAGGACCCTAACACCAGTGCTCTCCTGACCCTCACACCAGTGCGCGGACCACGCTGGGGGACTGCCCCAGGGACCCTCACAGAAGTGCTCTCCTGCCTGTGGACCACTCTGGAGGACTGCCTCAGGGACCCTCTACATCAGTGATCAGTGGCTACATCAGTGATCTCCTTCCCAGGGACCAGGCATGGGACTGCTCTGCTGACCACCACACGAGTGCTCTACAGCCAGGGAACCATGTTGGGGGACTGTCCCATTCACCATTCCAGAAGAATTCTTACTGTGGAAAGTTGCCTTTTTGACCACAGCCTACTTTTAAAATTCTTTCATCTGAGCTCTTTATTAGACAGAGGCACTGATAAAGTGATAGAGATGTCAAAGCGGTTGACCACTGAAAATTTCACTACACTGAGAAACACAAGGAATTTGGTTTCAGAGACTTTGGAAGCAAATTCAGCCCACAACCCCTAAGAGGTAAGGTTCCTTGACTCAGCCAGAGACAGGTGTCAGGATTTCAAATGCTCAGAATCACACTGAAAGGTTCTTTTAGTGTGAGTAAATGAAGCCTCCAAATGCAGGAGGTAACCTGGAAGACAAGTAAAATGTTCCTACTGCTCCATTCCCCCACGGGCCAACGAAGATGAGACAAAGCACTCCAGGTTCACCGAAGTCCTTCACAGAATGGAAGGATTAGCACATACTATTTACCTTTAAATTGGCTCCATTCAATTTCCTTGGTAAGATGGAAAGATGAAAATGTAAAAAATTGCACGGGGAATTGAGAATACGCTGAAGGACCCTACACACATCAGCTTTCCTTCAAGACCAACTCCTCGTTCTGGCTACTTAATAACAGAAACACATTGGCATGAGGGCAGAGGTGGGTCACTCACCAAGGTCTTGCCTGCTGTGCTGGGAACTTGGCCTTGAATCTGACCAGTGCCCCTCCTGGGCCACCACCAGCCATTTGCCAGTGGAAGCTTTTGTGTTGGTATAAACAGAACAGGGTTCTGTGGAGATTCCAGATTAAAATAAAGTGCCCTACCTCTGAAAACCAGCCAATGAGAAAACCTGCAGATCATCTTGGGGCTAGGGTCACCAAAGGAGAGGTTCAACGTGGCAACAGTTAAAGACTGCATCAGCCCAGCACCCACATAGAGGCCTGCAGGCTGTGTAAAAATTTCTCAAGTGTCGGGTTTTGGTGGTTTTTTTGATTGAGAGAGGAGTGAAGACTTAAATCCAAGATCATGGCAAGACATTTGAAATTCATTGCCAGGACTGTGATGGTACAGGATGGCAACATGGAAAGTGCATACAGGAGCCTGAACAGAATCCTAAGCATGGATGGGCTCATTGAAGACATTAAGCGAAGGAGATACTATGAGAAGCCCTGCCGCAAGCGACAGCGGGAAAGCTATGAGACCTGCCGAAGGATCTACAACATGGAAATGGCCAGAAAAATCAACTTCCTGATGCGAAAGAATCGGGCAGATCCATGGCAGGGCTGCTAAGGCAATTTGTGTCTCCACTTGTTTTTTTCTTGCATCCATATATTCTCTTACTATTCTCAACAATAAACTCAGTCACTTGTATGCAAGAAGACCTGCAAATAGAGATAATCCGACTGGTAAAAAAAAAAAAAATTTCTCAAGTGTCAAGTAACAGCTTTGTTTTGTTTGCCTGTACTTACCATGACACATCCTCATTCTGAGATAAGGACGAACTTGAGAGAAAAGGGTCGGATTGGATTAGTCCTTGTCTCCTGGGAAAATAAAGCAATCTGTGGGGTTTTTCATCAGGATGTTTTCAACATTCGTCACATCAAAAACGGGTCCCATTTGAAGAACAACAGTCATGAGTCAGGAGGAATCCTCCACTGCAGAGAGGACCTGGCCGGAGCTCCTAAATCCCACACATACATTTGGGTGAATGTGCCTGAGGCACCATGCACCTAACCGAAGTCCTGTAGTGCCTTTAATCCAGCTGCTATCTCTTAATAGTGGACAGCTCACACAATTATGCTCCAAGCTGGCCAGGGTCACAAAGAGAAGGAGCCATGCAGCTCTCTCATAAGGTGGGCCCAGGGTCAAACAGGGGCCACTTCACTACAGGTAATGAAGTCGCTGCAGCTGTCAGCCTGCTTAACAAACACCACGCTGGCTCAGAGTGGAGCTCCTGACTGTCAGCAGCTTCTAAATTCATCTGGATGATCCTGTCATCAGAATGCCTTGGGGGAATGTTCAAGAATGGTTCTGTCCCTGTTGCTTGTAGACCATGCTCCACTGTTCATCATTTTAGCATGCACCCAGGCAGCAAAGAGGTAATGTCAACCTTTACCCCATTCCCCAGAAGCTGTGGCCTCTGCTCCCACTCTTACTCCACCCAGAGAAGCAGAAATAGATGATCATTTGATGAGACTGGTCTTACACACTCCACAATGCACACTGAGAATGTGACATGAGTCCTCAGCCTCCACGTTGTTATTCTTTTTTTATTTAAGACAGCAAAAGCAAGCTAAACCATATGCTGTGGAAATTCAAATTCATTACCACTGAGTCAGAAGCAACTCATAGTTAATTCTTCAAGGGGTTTTCTGAGGCAATAAATCTCAAGAGAGGAGACTGTGTCCATCTTTCTCCTGTGGAGCCTCTAATGAATTAGAAGCACCAGGGGGCTCAGCCTTTGAGTTAGCACCACAACTCCCTATGGGCAACCCACCAGTGTGCTCCGGATGCCACGGAGTCAGTTCCAATTCACAGTGATTCCGTATGTGTCAAAGCAGAACTGTGCTGTGGTGCCTGATTTTTCTGATGTAAATCACCAGGCCTTCCTTCTGAGGCAACTCTAGGTGAGTTCAAACCACTAACCTTGCAGTTAGTGAGTGTCATAAACATTTGTACCATGCACAGACTTCTTAAAATGTTCATCTGTAAAATGAAGATCTGTTGTTTGTGGATTCTCCTACCCTTTCCCCATCTTCAGGTCCAACTATTCACACAAGAGCACAATTCCATTTGAGCCAATCTGCACCAAGTGGTTTTTCCTGAAAATGTTGGGAGATGGGTGAGCTGACAGGATGACAACTTGGTATTGCAGATGGCAGTTTTGCCCAAGTGGGGTTAAGGTTGCCTCAGAATGAAGCCAAACAGAGAGAATTAATGTTACACAAGACAGATGCTCAGACTTCTCTCAACAGTTGCTGAACCTCTGGACTCAATTCTGCCTGAAGTCTATCCCTCCACTTTTCAAATATGTAAGCCAACTGGTTACTAGTGTCTGTTAGTTGCCTTCAAATGTGCCTCTGATTCAAAGCAAACCCATGCAAAGAAGGAGGAAATGCTGCTCAGACTTATTCTATCCATGAACAGCTGAAGACTGTACCACTGCCATCCAGAGAGCTGTCCTTGCTGGGTTTCCGAAGTAGACCATCAGTCCTTTCCTCCTGGTATTTCTTAACCTGGAAGCTCTGCTGAAACTTGTTTAGCATCACAGCAACAAACAAGCCTCCTCTTATAGACAGGTGGTCGCTCTGCACAAAGAGCACTTGCAGGGAATGGAACCCAGTCCTCCCACACGGAAGGGAAGGATTGTGTCACTGCACCACCACTGCCCCTACAGGGAACCACAAATTACCCTACGCCAGTCTGAGTTTGTATCACTTGCAGTCATATGTATCTGAATGTCCTATTCCTTAATCCAGTAATAATTACCTTTAAAAACCTCACAGTTTATA
>NW_006399760.1:1834408-1835496 GCF_000299155.1 Elephantulus edwardii | reverse complement strand
GTCCCATTCTACAACAGTGGCATCATGTAATATTTGTCCTTTTGTGACTGGGATATTTCACTCAGCATAAAAAAATAAAATATTTTTTAATGTATAAACCCTTTAAACAAATTAAAGTTCACAGGAGAGTGACATGATTTGTAAGAGCAAAACACTGGAAAGATTCCAAATGTCCAGTAGTGGGATGATGGTGAATTAAGGTTGGGTGCTCTGGTGGCTTAGTGGTAAGGATCTGTGCTGCCAACACAAAGGCATATGGTTCGAATCCTCAGCCGCTCCACACAAGAAAGTTGTGCAGATTCCTTCCATGGGATTTACTGCCCTTGAAAACCTGCTGGAGTGTCAGCTGTGAGTTGATTCCAACTCAATGGAACTCAACAAAAAGATTCAAAGACTAGAAGCCATTTAAGAAGGAACGTTGGTAGCGTAACGGTTTATACCTCAACTGATAACTGAAAGGATGGTGGTTCAAAGCTGCCAACTACTCTAAGGGAGAAAACTCGAGTGCTCTACTCCCACAAAGAGTACAGCCAAGAAAACCAGTGGGGCAGTCCTACTCTGTCCCAAAGGTCACTATGGATCACAATCAACTTGATCTCACACAAAAGCAAGAACCACTTAGGAAAGTTTACAAATGGCACTGCTGGTTAGTTCTTTCATTAGCAGACGAGGGAGAACAATGACAATGAAAAGAGGTAACAGACAGACAGCATATGGGGTACCAGGGGCTAGGTTCCTTGGAAAAAGGCAAGGTTGGGTCTGAGGGACTGGGTGTTCTGGCTGATGCAGATGAAAGGTGATCAAAAGAAGTTCTGCTAAGAAAGTGACATCCAAACCAAGACTTAGAGGCAAGGGATGACCCAGTTATCTGGAGGCAGGGCATTCTAGATACTGGGAAGATTCACTGCAAAGGCCCCAAGGCAAAAGAGTCTGGCAAGTGTGAGGCCATTTAAGCTGCTGGAAAAGGAAAGTGGAGGACGGTTATGGGAGATGTTGTTATTGTTGTTGTTATGTGCCGTCAAGTTGTTTGCGACTCATAGCGACCCTATGTACAACAGCCCTAAACCCTGCTCTATCCTGTGCCAATC
>NW_006399760.1:1805379-1834062 GCF_000299155.1 Elephantulus edwardii | reverse complement strand
GACTGCCTCTTGGTCCAAGTATAGGTTTCACATTAGCACGATTAAATGTTCTGGGATTCCCTTTCTTCTCAGAGTCAGCCCCAGTTTGTTATGATCCACGCAGTCAAATGCCTTTGCATAATCAATGAAACACAGATTGACTCTTCTGGTATTCTCTGCTTTCAGCTAAGATGGGAGATAGTAAATGCCTTTATTGTTGTTGCTGTTGTGTACCATAGAGTTGGAACCGACCCATAACTGACCCTCCTGTGTGTTTGCAGAGGCTGTTAATAGTGTGGGAGAAGATTGTCCATCCTACTCCTGCAGAGCAACTGGTGGTCTCAAACCACATGCCTTCAGGATTGCAGTGCAGCTTCTTGCCACTCAGCTGGAGGGTAAGCAAAAATTCTCTAAATAGTTGTGATTGATCTTTGGGAGGTAGTAATCCTGAAATATAATTTTTTTTTACTTTTTTTAAAGAATTTTTCCACAAAGATTCTATATAACCATTGACATTTAAAGAAACAAACTTATTTTAGTTGGAAAAAAATAGAATAACTGAGCTAATGAAAATACAACTAGCACTGTAAAACTCAGGTACATGGTGTGAGTGAACTGAATGAGGTCGGCCTGCACCGAATCTGGTGCTGTCCTACGTCCCAGGTCCTGCTCTTAAGAACATGTGACCCAAGATCACAGAGCTGTCCAATAACCAGTTCTGCAACATTCAAAGGTGGCCCACAAGATTGTCACAGGAACAAGCTCCAAAGCACAGGGAGCTGGGGCTTAGGCAGAGTGCTCCAGCCACCAGCAAGTCTTGTTAAATGAGTCCTTGTGGGAACACGTGGGATGTCAATCCATCAAATGGACCAGCACTCTTCCCAACTCTGTACCGAATTCTGCAAATGTGAGTACAGGAGACAGATATCTGCTTACGCTCCCACTTGAGAACAGCATCTAGAACTGCCATCCTGGTGCTTCCCAATTTGCAAAACCTTCAATCTCAATAAAGCTCTTATTTGACTGAGCTTCTGTTTTGTTTTCACAGAGCTAACATAGAAGCACAGAAGCTGGATGTGTGATGCACACTTAGGAATAGGCTGCACATGGGCTCACAAATGCCTTTGGCTATTACAAAGGCACCTGCCTTTAAACAGATGTCTTCATCACATCCGCTTCCGAAACCCATGTTTCTAGACCACATATCACCTACACCAGTGAGAAGCTTGAGCCCGAGAGAATTCATGAGAGGCTGGCTATTTAGACAAGCCAGCGTGCAGAACACAAGCAGACCGTCTCTCAGTCTGCAGGGCCCCTGCTCCCCAGTTTTGTGCTTGTCTTACACTCCAGTTTCATTCACACATCAAGGGAGTAATAATAGCTATGCTCCCAGAAGCACACACACAGCAGACATTTAGATAAATATTTATCCAGGTCTGGTTAGAGACCAAACCTTCTTTAACTAAGTCATAGTTGTGCCAGGCCAGAAAGCACATCAGCTGGAAACTCAAATTCAAACAGAATGACAGCTGGAAAGTGCACCAGGCCCAGACCTATTGTGAGGGCAAGGCCAAATGCAAATCCCACAGCTGAGCAAGCGAGCTGAGGGGGCAGGAGGTGGACACTCAGACAAAGCCCCTCAGAAAAGCTCGGAGAGGTGAGGGCGCCAGCAAGGCGGCAGAGAATCAAGGCAGAGACCCCTCCACATAGAACAAAGAACACCATTCCAAGTGCATGCTCAATTGACAGCAACAATGAGAGCCCATCTGTCATTCTCTCCAACTCGGGCAATAATTATCTCGAGCCTTAGCACTCCTTAGCAATACCCCAGGCCCCATAACACCTCCGAGTTGCTAAATTACGTGCCCAGCAAAGCTCTGTTAATAAATCAATCCCACTTTAATTAGACCGCCTCTATCATTCAGCCGCCTGGCAGCGGCATCGCCAGCAGCCATGTAGCTAATCTAACCTGAGAACCCATTTCTGCACCACACATGCTTCAGTCAGAGCATCTAGGGCAGGCTGGTCGCTCCCGGGAAGCAGAAGGGCAGAGTTAAGACAGGTCAAAATTAATTTCTTTCTGCTCCAACTTGCTTTTCCAAAACCTCTCTCCCACTCAAAGGTCCTGAAGAACTGGTGACAGGGTGTTGAATTTAGCCCCTACAAAAGGGGAAGGGAAACCCAGGTGGGAAGCAAGCAAGGGCACTATAGCTGAGCCACTAACACACCATCTGCAGCACACACAGTGATTTAACGTTCTCTTTCTTGTCTTCTATTTTTTTAATCAAAATTTTAATGAACATTTACAGAGACTTTGGATTTCCATTGATACACTGTTGCACATTTTCCTCCCTGCCCATCCCTCCTTCCAGTTTGCTTTTCTCTTGGAAAAAAAATTTATTTTATTGTTATATAATCCCCCACCCAGTCCACTTTACTATGCAGCTTTTATTCTGGACTCCTGTTATGGAAATAATACCTAATCATATATTCCTTTTAAACAGTTCTCTCACTTTTCTGTTTCAATGTGGTAAACATTACTTATCCCCTCTTTTCTTAGGTTCCCCCAATCCTGAACTCATGAAATATTATTATACAGTATGGTTGATCCTGGAAGACATTATGCTGAGTGAAATAACTCAGTCATAAAGGACAAATACTGCATAGTGTCACTGTTGTAAAATGGAATTGATTTAATGTTCTTGTTCAACTAAACCAGAAGCTGCAAGGAGCAGCTGCCTCAGAATTGGCATAAGGTGTTTTTAAATCAGGAGACTTAACACTGAAAAGACAAACACAAGGAAAAATCTGGGTGTCTGTCTTCTCTTCTGAGAAACGGAGACAATCTCTACTGACCTTCTCTCCCTGCCCTCGCCTCCTCCGGCCAACGTTCCCCCAGTTAGCCTTTCCTCACCTAGCCCTTCCCCGTCATCCCTGTGCAGCCATCTTTCCTCCTGTGTCTATGGGACCTTTGGGCACCACGACTACAGCATGAGAGCCAGCCTACCTCACTCCCATCAGCACCTGCCTGACTCCTGGGGGCATCGAGTACACCCCCACAGGCTTTAAGGATGGAAATTCCATCTAATCCATGAGCAACTGGAGGAAAAGAATAGTGGTTGCAGATTTCTATCTATAATGCATAGCCAAATGCCTGCTAAATAAATGCATGTGATGCTGCATAGACAGTAATAGTCTTTAGCACATCCTGCTCTAAGGTCCAGCTCTCAGATACATAGCAAGTGACTGAAAAGATCATGGCCAGAATCAGGAGCATCTTAGTCCTCAAATTAAAATATTTATTCCTCAATAATTTTGAGAAGTCCCTAACGGCAGACCATCATCCCAAGTCCCATACAATCCAATACGTCTCCTGATCACCTCATAGCTGGTAACAAGTGTACTGATTGTGGATCCATGTAAGCTGCTGTCTCTGACAAACTCAATCCTCTCTGTGTTCACTGCTATGCATCTGAGAGCTGGACAGTGACTAAGGATAAAAGAAGAAGAATTGATGCCCTGAACTATGGTGTTGGAGAAGAGTACTGAACATCCCATGGACTGCCAAACAGAAGTGTCTTGGAGAAGGTTCAACCAGAATGGTCCTTGGAGCTTCATCTCACATTATTTTGGCTATATTGCTACGAGAGCTTATTCCTTGGAAAGGGACAACATGCTTGAGGGTGGGGTAACGAAACAGAGGAAGATCCCCAACTGAGTGGGTTGACACAGTGACTGCAGAAATGAACTTGAATGCGTCATTACTGCCTAAGCATGAAGATGACCCTGGCCTCCTGTTGGCACAGTGACTAGTTGGAGGCTTGGAGTTCAAATCTACCCAAGAGTCTCAAAGGAAAAAGAGCTGGCAATCTGCTCTTATAAAAATTATAGTCTAGAAAAATCCTAGGGGGGCATTCCACCCTAGCATACCGAAACGCCGAGACAAGAATCAATTTCATGGCTCAGAGCAACAAGATGGTCTTGCTCCGTCGCGGAGACCATCACAATGCATATTGGGCTGGTTTGAAGGGCTGCTGAAAAAGAGCAGAATACATTGTAAGGAAGGATACACTGAGCAAGGCTTCAAAGACTTGGTTTAAAGGGATAGTGCTGAATAAATATTTGCTCATTTACTCCAAATCAAAGGCATTAGGAGATCATTTCCATTATCATTCTCAGAATATAAGTCAAATATGGTGGGAATGAGGATCTTTCCCACCACCTTCCTCCTCCCCACTCTCTTCTGTAAAATCCACTGAACTAGTAATAAGAACAGAAAACTAGAAATATGACATAATAATTAAATGAACTAGGAAAGGGCCCAAATGCAAAATTACAAAGAATACTTTCCAAACACATGAAAATATAGAAAGAATATGCTAAAAGCTGACACATACCTCCATCAAGTCCTCTGCAGTGCTCAGAATTATTACAAATTAAATGGCATGGTTGTCCACAGCCTAAACACATAACCCAACATGGAATAATAAACACGGAGGTGAGCTGAAACTCCTTCTCCTGAGCCCTGTGTATTCTGTATATCAGAGAAGCAATGTATGCAGAAGTAAGTAAGTCATTGCTCTGGTATAAGAAAAATGAGACAGCTGGATAACTGATGACACTGACAAAGGCAGGAATATGGATCCACTGTCCACCACACGGTCTTCTCTTGTTCACAAGGCAGGGATGTGACCCCCCTTCCACAAGGAAACTAGTAGAATGTGGTACAAAAATATTGGGAAAAGATACAAAGTAATGGTGAGTACTTGTCCCTTTCTACTCATAAAAGCACAAGTATTAGAACTGAGTGGTACTGGTAATCTAGTAAACAGAATCCGGGAACTGGGGGGAAGAAAATAAAGAACTGGATTAACAAGGCAACTGACCCTAAATAATTACACAAATATCAGCTATATTTTTATACTGGCCACAAAGGAAGGCAAATAAAAATGTATAAGCTATGCTATTTACAGCAACAGGGAAAAAAACCCCAAATACGTAGGAATAAACTAATTAAATTCAAGGGGAAATGTGCAAGATGTCTACATAGAAAAATAATAAAGCATTAATTAGAGCAAATATTTGTCAGCTTGTCATATTATATGGGGGCTTTTGTGTTTTTATGATGCTGAAAGTTATACCAAACTTACTTAAAATATCCGCAAGGTCATCCACGATGGACAAGGTTCACCAAAACTTCTAGACTAAACAAACTGAGAAGAAAAATTTTATAATCTATATTTTTAAAAATATTGGCCAGTGAAAACCGTAGAGGTAGCAGCAGTCAAGAAATCAAACGTATTACATTTGTCACAATGTACTGCAAAGGATTTTCTTAAATGTTAAAAAAAGTAAGATGTCACCTGACTCAACCTTATGATGTTTTTATTTGCTTCATATGCATACCTCAAGTTGCTATAATGAAGGATGCTATGGGTAAAATCTTGAATAATCCAGAAAGCATTAAAAGAAGATGGAAGGAATACACAGAAAAACACAATCATTTCAGGAAGTAGCACTTGATCAAGAAGCAATGACAGAGAAGGAAAAAGTTAGAGGTGTACTGGCAAAAAATATGGCCCAGGGATTGATGGGATACCAACTGGTATGTTGACATGGGCCAACAAACAGATCGAGGCCCAAATGTGCTCACCAGTCTGTGCCAAAAAAAATCTGAAAGAAAGCTACCTGATCAACTGACTAGAAGAAATCCATTTTTGTTCCCATTCCTCAAGAAATCGATCCAACAGAACATGGAGATTATTGAACATCATTAATATGACATGCAAGTGAAATCTTGCTGAAGATGATCTGTAAATGGCTAAAACAATATATCTTGCTGACAATTATCCAAATATGGCTAAAACAGTACACTGACAGACATTCAAGCCATATTTAGAAGAGGCTGTGGCACCAGGGATGTGACTGCTGATATTAGATGGATCTTGGTTGAAAGTAGAGAATCCCAGAAGAATGTTAATTTGTGTTTGATTGACTATGAAAAGGCTTTTGATAGTGTGAATCACAACAAATTATGAGTAACACTGAAAAGAATGGAAATTCCAGAACACTTAATTGTGTTCATGCAAAACCTAGACCAAGAAGGTGCTGTCTAAACTGAACAAGCGAATACTGCTGTATGGTCTAAAATCAAGAAAATGTTCATCAAAGTTGTAGCCATTTCTCCATACCTAACCAATCTGTAGGCTGATCAAATAATTCAGAAAGCTAGACTTTATGAAGAAGAACGTGGCATCAAGCTTGGTGGAAGATTCATCAGTAACTCATCGGTGTTATGCAGATCATACAATCTTGTTCACTGAAAGTGAAGAGGACCTGAAGTGCTTGCTATAGAAGATCAAAGACTAGAGCCTTCGATAGGAATTACATCTCAACATCAAGAAAACAAAATCCTCATTACGTACCCAATAGACAACATCCTAATAAATGAAGAAAGGATTAAATTTTTCAATTATTTCATCTTATTTGTATCCCCAATCAATATCCTTGGTGTTAGCAGTCCATTGGAAAAATCTGTTGTCAAGGCCTTCTCTAAAATTCTAAGGTGCAATTATGTCAGCTCAAAGACTAAGGTGCATTTGATCCAATCTATGATCTTTTCAAATATTTGCTATGAATGTGAAAGCTGGACAATGACAAAGAACGATAGAAGACTGATGCCTTTAAGTCATGGTGTTGGAGAAGAATACTGAATGTCCATTCTACTGCCAGTCAAAAGAACAAATATATCTTGGAGAAAGTGCAACCAGGGTGCTTCTCAGAGGCAAGGATGGTGAAACTTCCATCACAGTTACCGTGAATGTGTTGTGAGGGGGTGCAGTCCTCAGAAAAACTCATCATGCTCAGAAAGCTGAAGCTCAGTGAAAGAGAGGAAGACCTTCAATGAGCTGGATTGACACAGTCACTATAACAGTGGGATCAAGAGATGAAGAGTATGGCACAGGACAGAGCAGGGGAAAGAGCATAGGGTCACTATGGGTACAGCATATATCTGTCAGACACTGTACTAAAGTGGAGCTCCTAAATCAAGACAGACTAAGAAGGACCGGCAATTCACTTCTTTAATAACAAGCCTCTGAAACCCTATGAACTACAGAACATAAACTTAGACACTTAAGACTATTAGATATATACTTGGAACTAAGCCTTCATATTAGGGAACACAGAAGTGAGGAACAGTTGCAATGGATTGACACAGTGACTGGCAATAGGGTCAGGTGTGTCTGAGACAGGGAGGTCGGCTCAGGATAAGGCAAGTTTCAGAACCATCATTCATAAATTCATTATAAATGGTAGTCAATTTGACAGCACTTAACAGCAACAACTGCAGCAACATGTCCAACATATGTGAGACAAGTTTCATCATCTTTGCTCCAAGGACTACTCTGGCTGCACCTTCTCCAAGACATATCTGTTTGTTCTTATCTTTTCTTAAAATAAAATTTGTATTCTATCCTTATATACTTAAAAGCCCACGTGTTGTTTTTCTTTCCCATTTCTTTTACCCACCCCTCCCTCTACCTATCAAATTGTGTGACCCTATGATTAACCACATCATTCCCCACCCAACCTCATCCCTCTGCTCCCACCTTTTCCCCCTTGGGTCCTCATCCTGTCCTTATCGTACTCTTATACCGTCATTATGGGACTGAGTTAGTTCACTTAGCATAATGTTCTCCAGCCCCTTCCAAGTTAGGTAGTGATTTATAAAGTCATTGCTCCTGTGTGCTGTATAGTATTCCTTTTTGTGAATGTACCATAATTTCTCAATCCATCCAATCATAGCTGGACATTTGGGTTGTTTCCATGTTCTTGCAATGATGACTAATGCTGCTATGAACACTGGTGTACAAGTCTCCTTTTGTGCCTCAGTTCTCATTTTCTTCAGGTATAGTCCAAGCAGTGGAACAGCTGGGTCATTTGAAATTTCTATGTTCTGCTTTCTGAGAAAATGCCAAACTGCCTCCCAGAGGGGTTGTACCATTTTACAATCCCACCAAAAGTATTTAAGAGTTCCTATCTTGCCACACCCTCTCCAACATTTATTACTTGCTGTCCTGTTAAACTTTGCCACTGCTACTGGAGTAAGATGATATCTCATTGTGGTTTTTATTTGCTTCTCTCTTATTGCCAGTGAGTTGGAGCATTTTTTCATGTATTTGTTGGCTATCCAAATATCTTCCTCTGTGAAAATTCTTTGCATGTCTTTTGCCCATTTTGTTCTTTTGGAAGTCCATGGGTACTCTTCTTCAATTCATCCTCTGTTATCCTTCTTCACTGTCTAACTCTCAAATGCATGGCAAATTACAGAAAAAACCACAGCCTGACCAGGCATATCTTAGTCCTCAAACGAACATCACTTCTCCTCAATAATTTGGAGACATTACTGATTTCAGACTTTCCCAGTGAAATATATATCCTGATCTCTGACTGCTGGTACCAAGTATACTGACTATGCAGCCAAGTAAGATGAAGTCAACAGTTTCAATCTTTTCTCCATCTATCATGATGCTGCCTATAAGTCCAGGGGTAAGAATTTTGTTTTCTTGACCTTGAGATATAACCCATATGCAAAGCTGTATTCTCTGATCTTCTGCAGCAAGCGTTTCAAGTCCTCTTCCCTTTGGGCAAGTAAGGTTTGTGTCATCAGCGTAATGAAGTTATTGATGAGCCTCCCTCAAAACCTGAATCCACAAACCTGATGCTTCATAGATTCCAGCTTCTCTAATAATTTGCTTGGCATACAGATTGAATAGCTATGGAGAAAGGATACTAACCTGACATACACATTTCTTAATGTTAAACCATGTAGTGTTCCTTTGCTCTGTTTGCACAATAGCCCCCCCCCACCCCTGATCTAGGTATGAGCATAATTAAGTGCTCTGGGGCTCCTATTCTTCTCAGTGTTAGTCACAACTTGTTATGATCCACACAGTCAAATGTCTTTGCATAGTTAATAAAGTAAAAATATACCTTCTTCTGGTATTCTTTACTTTCAGCCAGGATCCATCTGGCATCAGCAATAATATCTTTGGTGCCACAATCTCTTCTAAATCCTGCATGAACTTCTGGCAGTTCCCTACTGTTCCAGTCATTTATAAATGATATTCAGCAATATTTTGCTTGCATGTGTTATTACTAGTAGTGTTTGATAATTTCTGCTTTCTGTTGGATCCCCTTTCTTGGTAATGATAACAAATACAGATCTCTTCTCGTCAGTAACCAGACAGCTGTCCTCCAATTTTCCTGGCATAGACTGGTGAGCACATCCAGGGCTGCCTTTGTCATTGCTGTGGCATCAATTCCTTGGGCCTTATATTTTGCCAATGCCTTCATAGCAGTTTGAACTTTACCCTTCATTTCCACTAGTCCTTGATCATCTGGTACTTTCTGAAACATTTCAGTACTGGTCAGTTCTTTCTGGTATGGTGATTTTGTGTATTTTGCCCATCTTCCTTTGATGCTTCTTGGATCATTTAAGATTTTGCCCACAGTATCAAAGTATTGCAACTCGAGGCTTGAATTTGGTTTTTCGATCTTTTAGTTTAAGAAAGGATGACTCAGGTGTTCCTTTTCTCATTCCCCATTCTAGATTCTGCACATTCTATTCTAATACTTGCTTTGTCTTCTCGAGCAATCCTTTCAGATCTTGTGTGCAGTTCTTTTACTTCAACATTCTTCTCTTTGTTTTGACTTCTAGATGTTCCAGTATGATTTTCAGGGCCTCTTCTGACCCCTATTTTGGTTTTTTCTTTCTCTTGTCTTTGTAGTGACCTTTTGTTCTCTGCATGGATGTCATCCCACAACTCTTCAATCACTGGTGTTCAAAGCTTCAAATATATTATAAAGATGAGTTTTAAATTCAAGTGAGATAAAATCAAAATCATATTTTAATTCTTGCAGAGCAGTACAATTGGTATTAGATTAGTAGAAGGAGGTGTGGGAGCATGCAGGCCTTGCCCGGCCTAATGGGAACTGGTTTGGTATTATGAACGTTGCTAATGGGGACTGTTCCTCTTTAGGAAGTCAGCAGAGATTCAGCTGCACCCATGTCATTTCATTCTTTTTACTAATATCTTCATGTACTTCCAAGGTAGGGACAGAAGTTCAAGTGATGCAATCAGGAAAATATAAGTTTTAAACACAACTGTGAATCTGTTATTATATAGTGGTTTGCCATCATAGGCTTCAACTGATTTGGCCAAACAGGCTAGAGCTAACAGAGGTGTAAACTGAAGATACTTTAGACAATCTGAGTTTACTGTCCGGTTATATAATCAGAGTCACTTCTGGAAAATATCTACATATTATACTTGATAATACTAATTAAAACAAAAAAGAATGAATTTTCTACAATTAAATTCTCAAGATGGCCACTTTCTCCTTTTGCAGTAACCTTCCCTTTTCCCATCCTACTTGGAGTAACTGCTCAGAGTTTAAAAAAAGGACAAGAGAAACAAATGCAGTATTTTCAATGATATGACTACCCTGAGCATTCACTGCATAGATACAAATGACATAGAACACACTGTGCAGTGGCTGAAAATATCAGGTCTCCATTGAACCAAATCATGTTCTATTTGGGAGTCCAAAACCTAACCATTTTGTTTCATAAAAGATTCCATTGACTCTAACACAGTTAACTGTGTAACTTTACCATTCTTGTAATTGAAAAACATGTACCAAATATTTTGTAGAAGAAGGTAACATACTAAACAACCATGATTCACTTTATTTGAAAGCCTGTTTTGAAGTGACTAGATCTATTACTATGTTTCAACACGCTTTCGATGGCTTTCATTTCTTTTAACCTACATAGAGGGAGAAAAAAAAAGTAAAGGAATAAAATCTTAAGCTTGGTTTCTACATCAACAAATTTATAAAGTTTTTGAGAAATTTAAAGTGAGGAGAATACAAAGACAAGACATTATCAGATCTATCATTCAACTACAACTTCAGATGGACTGAGGAATCAATCCAAGAACAAACAAGGAAGATGTAACACTCAAATGTAAAATCATAAACACCCATGATATTGGTATGCCAAAAACCAAACTGCAGCTCATTATTTGGGTGAAAAAAGCCTGGACTAGGTGCTGATGGAATTTTAAAGCTAGGGAGCTGTGTTGTTAGTATTTCATATCCACCAATACAATGATATCTTCTGGTGATAATGAGCTATAAGTCAAAGATGAATCAGTGTTGATTTCCCCAAAGAAAATAAAAATAGCAAGTCATTATTCTTCTTGGCTCCATAATAAGAGTTCGTCAGTGACAAAATGAGCTAGATTTCTTCATGATGCATTTATTACTAACGCTGTTGTGGTGTCTTGTTAAGTAGGGAATAACTCATAGTTGGATTTTCAGAGGCTGTAAGTCACACAGGAGAAGACTGATGATCTTTCTCTCATGGAGCAGCTGGTGGATTTGAACTGTCTATCTTTGGATTGGAAACCTAACTCCTTACAGCAGCACACCAGAGCTCCCATATAACTCATAACTAAGAATAAAACCAAAACCAAGCCAACTGCCCTTGAGTTGAGTTTGATTCAAAGTGACCCTGCATAGGAATGTAGAGGTCAATCTTTATAGGAGAAAACTGCCCATCTTCCTTCCTCAAAATAGTTGGGAGATTCGAACTGCCAAACGTTTGGTTAGCAGTATGATGTCTTACACTCTATCACCTACTATTCCACTAGGGTTTTTGTATCAAGTATATTAAATTGAAAAACAAACAAACAAAAAACCCACAAAACCCTCACGCTCACTCCTGCTGAATGAATTCTGACTCACAGAAATGCTCACCATGTTCCCCAGGTAGTAAATCGCAGTAAGGGGAGAATGCCCATTGCTTTCCCCACCTGTGGACCAGCTGGTAGATTCAAACTGCCAGAGATGCACAGCCCTAGGGCTGGCAGTGCAATTCAGCATCCATCAGAGCTTCATTACAACAGGATGGGAAATTGAACCTTTCCAACCTTTCCACCACTGGCTCACCTATCCAAGCTCTTAGACCATGTAGGCTTAAGCCTTTAGAGAGCACACTATCCCTTCCTATCTCATTTCAAACGTGACAGCTTCCTTCCAATTTCTCTTAAGAATTATGTTTTGTCAAATTTTAATTTAAAAGAAAGTCTGCAAAACACTTAAATGAAGGCTCTCACCCACCACATACTACATTCTTCATATCACATCGCCTTTGTGGAAGTAGGACTTTATCTGCAATTGTAGTGCCAGTCCATAATCCAGACAAAACCATTTATATAATTAGTTCTCAACGAGACAATATAGCTATACATTGTTTCCATACCCAGGACGGTCCTTGGAGCCTTCCACAATTATCACCAACCTCTGCAGGTGCCCTTCAGCTTTTCCCTTGGGATCCACATATATACAAACAATACATACTCTGTTTATTCAACTTCCTCCAACAAAAGCCATGTGACCAGAGCACAGAGAGCATCCCATTCCCTGGACACAGACGCTGGGCAAACGGGATATCTTTTTTCAGAGACTGAGATAAACAATGGGATTTAAAAAAAAAAAGTTTTCTCCTCCAGAAAGTACCACGGCAGAGGACCATTCTGTGAAAATTCAAGCCTACCTCGTGGAAAGATCTGGTTTGAAAATGAAGCCAACACAGAAGAAAGCAGAAGGGTGAGAAACAAAATTCTGATATCTTCACCTGAGCCAGGCATATTCTGTATGGCACTCTCTTCTCTTTGGCTTATGCTGGCACGAGGGGTCTCCATTGCCTGAAGCCAGCACACCGATGATGCCGTGACTCAGGTATGTCTCATTCCATTAGAAAACTCAGAGCTCACTCTCCCAGGCAGACTGGCCTCACCTTAAAGAGAAGTTAAGAAAAGACTCGCCCAAACTATAAGCTCCCTGTTAAAAATCCACTCACAACCAATGAAGTCATACAGAAGATACAAGTAACACTTAAAATATGGCACCTTGGCTTTCTAGTTTTGCCATAACAGAAAAATCACTAGGCATGGTGTTAGCAGAAAAAGACATTTATCCCCTCACACTTAAGAGGCTGATGTCTGAATTCAGGGTGCTGGTTCTAGGGGAGCTCTAGAGCCAAAGCCTGTGGGGAGGTGCACTGCTAATCCAAAAGCCACCATCTCTGGTGAGTCAACTGGCCCTTCTGTGGAAGGAAGACGTGATTTCTTACCATGTGACTGACAATCTCCCAGAACCTGATGGAGGGTCCATTACAAAACAGTCCTGACCCAATGGCAATGTGAGTGAGTGAATAGTTTTAGTGACAATCTTCTCAGTTGTCTCTGGAAGAAGGCTCTTGCCCCTTCACGTCTGGTGATCTTTATGGGGCCTCATATTCATCTTTCTCCACTCACTTGCTACAGGTCTAATCCGCTACTGGCATATCTCCAAGGCATTTGGTTCAAAACACACCTTACACTGGTATGGATGGCCTCATTACTCAAAGGAATTCCTATTCTGAATGGGACTTCATATTCACTTTAGGATTTCCAACATATATTTTTTGAGAGGCACACAGCTGATAAGGTAATGGCTAAGACGGCCTGGTCTTGATGTCCACTGTTCATTGACGTTTTCTCTTCCAAGAAGAAGCACAGATCTAGCAGTCCACTAGACTACAGTCTGACAAGAGAATAAGGCAATTCTTGCCAGCTCCTCTCTCCACCATGGCCTTCTTCTTACAATCGAGTTAAGGGAGAACACACAAAATCCTAAGATTTTGAAAGTTTTAACTCCAGCAAAGAGAAAGAGCTAAAGAACTCTGCCTATCATTGCAGATCTTTTGAGTTTTGTGGTTTGGTGACATGAGGACGTCTCTCAGGACATGCAGCTATGATCCATGACAGTGAAAGGACACAAAGAAAATTCACCAGAGGAAAAAGGTGCCTGGAGTGAAATCCAGCAGAAAAAACTGGGGGCCTCCCAGAGCCGGCTCCCCCCAGTATCACGCAAGATATTTTCTTTTCCTGCAGCAATGCAGAATGACAGCACGTGTCAAATATCATCCACCAGGCACGGTCACTGGAGACTTGGGGCCCAAGGTTTTCAGGGGGCTTAGTCCACAGGGGAGCTGTGCTCCTGGTCAAAAGGCCATGCCTCTCTACAGGTTCAAATCTACCACTGTCTCCTTGGGAAAAACTGGGTAATCTCCTCTTGTGTGATTTATAGCCTCTGAAGACATGCTGGAGGGTCACCTGTGAGATAGTTCTAACTCGATAGCAATAAGTTTGATTTGGTATTTTTGGTCACATATACACCCTCTGATTATTATTATTGTTGTTATATGCCATCGAGTCACTTGCAACCCACAGCAACTCTATGTGCAATAGCTCTGAAACCTGACCTATTCTGAGCCAGTCTCACTGACTCCAATACACCTAATCCCACTGCTCCAGTTACCATGTCAATTCACCTTATCCAGGGTCTTATGCTCCTTCACTGTCCCTCCATCCTTCCAAGCATGATATCCTTCTCCAAGGACTGGTCCTTCCTGGCCATGTGCCCAAAGTATGTGAGATGAAGTTTCAAAATCTTTGCCTTCAAGGAGAAACTTGGTTTCACCCTCTCAAAGAAAGACCTGTTTGTTCTCTTGGTCATCTGTGTATATTCAACACTCTCCTCCAGCACCACAACTCAAAGGCACCAATTTCAGCTCCAAAATGCCAGGTTCCCAGAAGGCAAGCAGGTAAGCAGGTGTTCAAAACAAACCACACTGCTTGTGTAAACAGTCTAGACACAGTGAGGCAGTCTTATCAGTTAGGGAAAGTTTTATGTCAATATGAAAACCTGTTTACCAGCAAAGTTTCCACAGAAGGCCAGCCTTGGGGTCACACCTTCTTCTGGATAGAGGTCTTGAGCCTGCTAGGAACTCAATGTTTAGTTCTTTCAGTAGTGCAAGGGCTGGGCCATGAGAGGTGATGTGATCTGTCTACAATCTCATGGCAAAGCAAGAACAAGACCCGAGGCTCCATGTCCACAGAGAGAAGAAGGCATACCCACCCCACCTCACCCTCAGGCACCAGACAGAAGGCTCCCAAAGATGTTAGTCCACCACCAAGCTGGGGACAAAGGTCCAAAGAGACAGCTCTGACTCTATCACTCTCCACGGCAACCTTCATTATGTCTTATGTTCAAAAGTTTCACTAATGGAATGAAAAGAATTTCTAATATTCTTCCACTATCCTTCCATTTTGAAAAAATTTTTTTCATTATATTTTATAATATGAAGCCTGTTACCACTTTAATTAAAATCATACATTTCCACTTAAATCTAGAAGGGTCCACAGAGATGGTGTGTGTAGTTGGAACATCTTTATTTAACAGAAAACATCCACGAGTTCAGAGAAGGGGGAAATTGACTAAACCTCATCAACAGGGCCTAGAGCCTGGGTCAGGACCTCACGTCCTGGCTTGTAGGCATCTTGCTGTCCTACCACCCTGCCCTCAGAGCTCAGAAGACCTCCTCTTCATGACCTGAGCAAGGATGTCTGTGCATCACTGAAAGAGCCAATATTGCCCATATTAGAGAACTAATAACAAAGGTTGCTGCATGGAGACTTCACTTGCTAACATGGATGCAATCTATATACATTCCCTTTAAACCTAAGCATTTACCAAGAGGTACAACTCTGTGTGGAATCTGCAGAGATTCAACACATTGAGGTCTGCTGAACTGAATGTCACAGGGTCTGCTGAACACTGGAGAGGGCTGTGCATGGCCATGAGGAAAGGGACACCCCCACATAAACGGCCTGTGGGACAGGCAGGAGTTTAGGCTTCTAATCAGCTACAGACACCTAACAGGCTTTTCTTTGCATAAAGGATTCTCATTTTGTGTCATTCAAGGCAGAAAAAACCCAAAGGATGCAAATTTATAACATAAGGTAAAATACACATTCATTCAAAAAGTCAGTGGCTGACTAGAAGGGGGGGTCCACCAAGAAACTGATCTTTAAGTTTTTCGCAAAGGTATAAACCATTGCTTCTCAACCAAGGGAGTGCTTCTGTTCCCCCATGAGACATCTGGAAATTTCTGGTAATAGATTTGGCTTTCACAGTGAGAGAGATGGAGTGTATAGTACTAGCACGTACAAGGTAGATACTATTGCATAGTATTTAAAGCATTCTGCCTACAACAACAGTCTCCTACAATAAAATAATTCTCTCTTTCTCCGTGTATGTGTGCCTGTGTGTTTGTCTCTCTCTGTAATTGCCTTTGAGTTAGAACTAACTTCACAGCCGACCCTCTAGCGGTTTCCAAGGCTATAAACTGCATGGAAGGAGATTCCCCACCTTTATCTCTGCCCTGGGGTTAACTGTGTAACCCCTGAAGTGACTGTACCTCCAGAACTCCTTCAACAAAGAATTACCCACTGTAACATTTCAGTAGTGTCACCAGAAAACTCTGGTCTAAATAAATAAAGGCCATATCCACAGCTCTTAAAGGCATATAGAAAAATGTATTCCAAGATCCAGTGGATTGTGGCACTGAGCACCATGGTTTACAAAGATGAGAAATTGAAAACATACTCTAATTAACCAAAGAATTCCTGTTCTCATAAATTTGATTGATGTAAGGGTTGAAATCCCTTCCTCTTGCAAAACTTAAAAATCCCTGTGGCTGTAATATGGCCATCGTAGCAGGGATATCAGTTGCAACTGTGCCTCTATTATTAAAGCCCAGAGAGGTGGGCCTTTAAGGTGAACTTCTAGACGCACCTGAGCAGCTAGCATCCATTTATTCCTTGATTTCCCAGCCTCTGGCTAAAACTCAGCAGATTGTATTTTTAATTACTTTTCTAAAGGTTCAGGGTAAAATTTTAGAACCACCCTGAAAAACATCAATAAATTCAGACAGTTGGGGGGAGAAAACTAACTCCCTAGTTAGCAAACAGTAAAGAAGGGTAAAACCTGATTACTTCAGCAATAGAATAGATGAATATGCATGCAGTAAAATGAAACAACAGCTGCAAGATATGTATTTGCAAAACAAAACATGGCAGGGAGGGAGCAATTTTAAGAGTGAAATAGAGCTGGATAAAAAAAGTCTAAGGCAGCTTGTTCAAATGCACCATCTCGGAAATGATTTCCTATTTGTCGGGGATTTTTGCATTAAGAAAGCATCCATTTATATTATATGAAGATCAGATGAGGGTGTTAACTAAGTGGACCCACTGTGCTCACAGGTTTGCAGGCTGCAAGGAGAGAGAGAGGCTACAGAACAGCTTACCAGGCACCATCCAGCTCAGTCTGACTGTTAGTGATCCCACAGACAGAGGAGAACCACCCTGCAGAATTTCTCAGACTGTAACATCTCCAGGGGAGCTGTGGTGACTTAAGAACTGTGCTGCCAACACAAAGGTATGAGGTTCGGACCCATCAGCTGCTCTGAGTGAGAAAGTTAGACACCTTGACATCTTCCTCCCATGTGATTTACTGCCTCTGAGCATCTTCTGATGGGTCAGCTATGAGTCTCTTCTGACCTGATGGTCCATAACAACAAATATCTTTGAAAGGAGATTTTCACATCCTTCTGTCTTGGAACCACTGGTGCCTCTGAACTGTCAACCTTCAGGTTAGCACTGAGCACACCAGCAGGGCTCCACGCAGAGCAGTTTACCACTGCTGCTCACAGCCATCAAGTTGAGTGCAGATCACAGTGACACTCCTGTGATTTCCAGGGTTTATTAAGTCTGAAGAAATGTCTTCATATTTCCAAGGTTTTAAATCTTTACAGAAGGAAAACTGCACATCGTTCTCTTTGGAGTGACTAGCAGATTTGAAACGCTGACTCTTCACTTAATGACTTGACACTGCAACCACTACACCGCATTGTTGTTGTGTGTCATCAAGTCGGAATCAACCCATAGCTGACCCCCAGGTTGGTTTTCAGAGGAAGAAAATTGTACAGAAGGATATTGCCCTTACCTCTCCTGTGAAGTAGCTGGTGGATTTGAACTGTGTGCCTCTGGGATTACAGCGCAGCTCCTTAACACAGGCCACCAGAGCTCCCTACTATGCCATGAAGGAAGCTTAAGAGATTGCAAAGCCAGTGCAATACCACCTCTTCCCACTACTCCGCTTCCTTCATAGACTGTGCAGTGCCCAGGGGCTCCCATTTAAGGGATTAAATAGATGCTAAAACCCAGCCCACCTGCTGAGCTGAACACCATGGTGTGGGATGTGTCCACTCAAAGCAATTCTCTATCCCAGCCACCACTGAGCTGACTCTGACCCATGATAACCCCATGTGTATCAGAGAAATGTCCTCTCTAGAGCACTCGATGGCTCACTTTTTTGGAAGGTGATCAGGCCTTTCTCCACAGGCACCTCTGGCAAAGCTAGAACTGGCAACCTGTAGGTTAGGAGGCAAATATCTTAATCATTGTACTACTTAGGTGACTTAAGGAACGGAAACACAAACTCACTGATACCTAGTCAATTCTGTTCAGACCGACCCTCCATCAGGCTTCCAGGCTGTAAATCTTCATGAGGGGAGCCTGCCCATCTCTCTGCCACTGAAAGGGGACCTTTTTTCTAACATGAACAAAGGTTCCCATGGAGGGCCCAGGCTAGGCTAGTCCAGGCATATGGGACTCCTGGGGGAATGTGAGCCCACTGCAGGCCCTGGGCCTCCAGAACGGAGTGACAGAGGGAGGGGAGAAGAGGTCAGAACTCGCCTCAGCAGAGCTGTGCAGGGAAAACAATAAGGAAATCCTAGAGCACAGTTTGGTAAATGTCGATTGTTGTAGAGGGGCTTCAGGCCTTTTGTTCATAGGGTCGCTGTGAGTTATACTCAACTCAAAGGCAATCAACAACAACAACAACAACAAAGCACAGTTACTGACAGCTGGAGAGAATGTTATGAAGATGGCAGTCCTAGATCACTCGTCAGTAAAATGAGTTCTAGTTAGCAGTTCTGGAAGCATATCCCTGGGTTGTGAATGCCTGGTAGTGAATGCCCAGGTGTCTGCATGCACTGCACGTATCTGCCACAGCAGAGGGTGAGCACACAGGTGAGCAGAACCAGCTCGGCCCCAGCTCCTGGTTTCAGCGTGAAAGACCATATGCAGCCTTCTCAGTCTTCCTCCTACCTCTATACCTTCTTCTTTGTCACATTCCCAGACAAATGTCCCGGCACAGAGAGGACTGCCCTCTTCCCCATGAAGTCAAAGCAACTCAGCTACAGCAACAGAGTGTGTGGGGAAGTGTGGAGAGAGACCTCAGAGACCTCCCGCATGAGACCCTTTTCAATTTAAGATTAGTAACATTTTAAACTTGACCTGAGAGAACATCCCAAGTGCGAGCAAGGCATGTTTCGGAGTGAAAACCTGTGTGGTCTTTGAAGATTGTCCACTTCTTGCTCTAACTCAGCACACAAGAAGCTGCACTATAATCGCTAAGGCACATGGTTCAAATCTCCCATGCTCCATAGGAGGAGGACGGACAATTTCCTCCCGTGTGATTTACTGCCTTTGAAAAACTGCTGGAGGGTCAGCCATGGGTTGGTTCCAACTCAGCGGCACACAACAACCTGTCTGTTTGAGACTAGTCCCTGGGAAGTGAACCACCAACCCAAAGGTAGCACCTCTTTGCTGGTTTAAATCCACCAGTGGGTCCTTGGGAGAAAAATGGGCAATTTCCTCCTGTGAGATTACAGCCTCCAAAATCTGACTGGAGGGTGGAGAATCAGCGATGTGTCAGTTCCAACTCCACAGCAATGCACTTGAGTCTGACTTCTCTATCAGGATGCTGTACTTAAGTGTCTCGGGTGTTACTGTGATGATGGAAGCTTTGCTACCTGTATTTCAAACACCAGTAGGCTCACCCACGGTGACAGGTTTCCATGGAACTAACAGACTGGGAAAAAGAAAAGACCTGGTGACTGACTTCTGAAAATTAGTCCACAAACATACAACAGTATATGGATCACAACAGAATAAGACCCTACATGGTGATAACAAACGAACCACAGTTAGGTACTGAAATGCAAGTTGCCACAGCAGTGGACAAACAAGGCAATGAACGTCAAGGCCACACAAACTTTTCACTACCTACAGGGTTGTCATGAATCAAAGCTGGCCATGTCCACACAGTTGAGAGCCAAGCAGTATAGGGGCCACTTTCTTGAAGAGAAGACAAGGAAAGACATCAGAAAATGTCCATCCATGTTAGGAGATGACGAGTATGGAAGAGCCCATGGAGTTTCCCATGAGAAACTGGATCACAGCACTATTGGAGAGGGGGCAACCAGAGTGCTCTTTGGAGGCAAGAATGATGAGGCTTTGCCACACATACTTAGGTCATGTTGCTAGGAGGGGCTGTTTCTTGGAGAGAGACATGACAATGGAAAGGGTGGAGGGTCTGCTAAGAAGAAGAAGACCCTCAACCAGGTGGTTTGATGCAGTGACTGCTACAATGGGCTCTTGTGTGTCAGGAAGTGTGAGAATGTCACAGGATAGAACAGGATTCAGATCTGTTGTTCATATAGTTTTTAGGAGTCCTACTCCACTCAATGGCACCTAACTACAAGAAGTCCACAGTACCTGGTTTCTACAGCCCTCTAAACAAGGTTCATGAGGAAGGGGTACTTAACTTCTGAGGAGAAAAAGAGAGACCAGAGGAAATGTAGAAGGGGAAACAAGGATTTTCAAAACTCTTAGGGCTCTCAGAGAGAAAGATGCTAAAAAATTAGGCTGGGAATTGTGGTCTGCTTGAGAAATTCCACAAAATGGTTTTAGGCCCCACCAGAGCCTGCAGTGTTATATTTCTCACCAAGACTTAAATCTGGGAAATGAAAATGCCAGCAAGGTCTTTTGCAGTCATGTTTGGGGAAAGCTGCACCCCAGTGAGAAGAGCTTGAGAATGGGTCTAATTTTAGCTTATAAAATAAGCTGCTCCAACAGAAAAAGGGCACCCATTAGGTGGTAGTAAGAACTGTAACACTGGAAAACAATGGCCCAGCATGTCTCTTAACCAATTGCAAGGAATACTGCTCAGAGACTAAGGCTTGCTTTGAAGGAAGCAAAGGTCTTCCATAGGAAGATGCAGCAGCATGAAAGGTAGATAATGACCTGGCACCTCCGGAGCCTCTCTTCCCAAAAGCTGAGGGTTCAGGACCAGTGGGGGTCCACCCTCTTCAAAGGTGGATGCATCTGCAAATATTCTTAAGTTCCAAGCAGAAAAGGCCAATCTTGCCCCTTGCAAACAGGCCCATCTCCATTAGTCTAATATACTTTCTTTCCCCAGTCAACGCCAGGAGGGATAAGACGGTGAGGATAACACTTTTCATCCTCAACTCAAAATATCCTTAAACAAAGATAATACATTTACTCCCTGTCAACCCACACATAGTCAGCTCTTTGGTAACTTATCACATTATGTATCACATTTCACCTCAAATAATTGTACGCATGTTCTGATTATTCTTGATGGATGCTCCTCACAGTCTGCAACTGTCTTTTTCCTACTTGTAAAGCCTTGTCTCGGTCTCATGCTGCCCAATGTGCCTGAGCCAGAATCAACCCATAGCTGACTCTCCAGCAGGTTTTCAGAGTCAGATAATCACACAGGAGGAGACTGACCATCCTCCTCCCATGGAGCAGCTTGTGGATTCGAACTGTGTGCCTTCGGGATTGCAGCACACCTTCTTACCACTAGGATACCAGCGCTTTCTAAGAAGCAGCTACAAAAATAAGCATCTGAGAGAGTTTTTTTCCCTGCACTTAATGAAAAATTTTTATTTTTTCAAATGCTGTGATATTGTTCGGTACCACTGAGTTAGACCACTGGTAGCCTATCCCCCCACCCCAGCCCCCAGAGGTTTTCAGACAATAAGTCACACGGGAGATTACCCTTCTTTCTCCTGCGGAGCAGTTAGTGGATTCAAACCGCATGCCCTTGGGATGGCAGCACTGCTCCTGACAACTAGGCCACCACCATCAAGCAAATACAGATGCTACTGTTATGAGCTGCCATGGAGTCAGCCCTGACTCATGGTAAACCAGTAGCCCACAGAACTAAACACTGTCTCATCCTGCACAATTCCTAGAAGAGCCTGAAGGCTGACCTGCTGTGTCCACAGAGTTTTCATTGGCTGGTTTTCCTTAAGTAGATTTCCAGGTATTTCTTCCTAGTCTGCTTTCATTTTAAAGCTCTGCTGAAATCTATTCAGTTTCACAACATAAAAAGACCTACGACAAGATTCCAGAATGAAGGTTGCATAGTGGAGTATGCTGGGGTGGGGGTGGGGATTGTATATCAATGAAGGAATTTTTCTTTTACTTTTCAAAGAGAAGAGCTAACTGGGGCAGGAGAGGGGTGGGTAAGAGGGAGAAAAATGCAACAATGAATGAATGGAAATCCAAAATCTCTGCAGATGTTCATTAAAATTAATAAAATAAAATTTTAAAAAGTCCAAAGGACAATTTATTCAAATTTTGTAAATAGACTAGTAGAATTTTTTTTAAAAAAGGTCCTACTGATAGAACAGCAGTAGCTGTGCATGAGAGACTTTTGCTGAGATGCAAATCATCCCCTGCATGAAAGGCAAGAATTCTACCTCTGAACCACCAATGTCTTTGAAAGACCAATGGATAGACAGACAGATCATATTCATGAACATAAACCATACACACACTCAAAAGCCTTTATGGTGAGACTCTCATCTGATCTTTTTAATAAATAAAATCCATGTTCTTTCTCTCTGGACAATCATCTTTTCTTGATGGTCCCCCAAGAATTTTCTGTATAAGCAATTGTTCCAGCAGAGAACAGGATTCCATTTCGATGGCTCAAATGCAGGGCTAAGGAAAGACAAGTGGAATGGTGAGAAATCTTGATATGCACAACAGCCAGAAACCAATTTCACTTCTGGGGCTGGGCACGCACACAGAGGATATAAGATGCTCAGAGCCCAGGCAGAGCCCTGTGAGAACAACTGCTTGGGAAAGCCACTGTTGCACTGCTGTGTTGAGAGGAGAAAGCTAGACAGAAAGGGAGCAGAAAGAATAGTTGTGGTCTCTTGCCATCCACCCTCCAATCCCCCTTAGTAGCCTGGAGACTCAACCACATTTCAATGGGAACCAACTCATAGCTGACTCTCTATTGGGTTTCTGAGGCTGTAAATTGCAGAGGAGGAAACTGCTCATTTCTGACCTGAAGAAGCACTGGTCACTAGAATCTCCAACAAGGTGAGAACAGTGCAACCTTTTGTGGACTATGCCACCAGAGCTCCCTCCACCACGTCAGCTGGGGTACTTCCTAGCTCCACCCTCCCCCCCCCCCGCACTGTGACCCTCCATACCCACAGGGTAATTACTTTCATCCTAAGTATGAAACAAGTATGGATGAAGGAGGATTCTTTTTAATAGCCATGTTCCCTACACTAAAGTGATACAATGTTAGAGAATTCTGGTGTTTATGAAGAGTACTGAGTGTCCCTTGGACTGTCAAAAGAATAAATTTGCCTTGGAGGACATACAATCAGGGTGTTCCTTAGAGGCAAGGATGGTGAGGCTTTGTCTCATGTAGTTTGGATGTTGTCAGAAGGGGCTAATCTTTGGGAAAAGAGAGCATGCAGGGAAAAGTAGAAGGTCAGACAAAGAAAGAATGACCTTCAACACAATGGACTGACACAGTAACCAGTAATGGGCTTAAGCATGCCAGAAAACTGTGAGAATGGTGCAGGATAGGGCAAGATTTGTTCTTCACTGGGCCACTGTGAATTGTAGTTGATTTGACTGCACTTAGTAACAACACGCTTATAATTTAAAAGAGGAAGAAGTGAAATTTTCTATTAGATATGAAATATCTGACAAGTTTGTATAAATAGTCTTAATCACAGTACTCAGAGAAAGAAAAGTCCCCATGACTGTTCACATGATCTCATATTTTGTATCTGTCCCATTTTAAAACCATGTGTCTCTTATCAAAACGAAATCTGAGAACACACATTCTCCCACTTGAGGGACCAGACTATTTCTTCGTAGTAATGCTCCCACTGTCCTGTTCTGGTCTTTCAAGAGTCACACAGAAGTGTAAAGGTGACATTCATAGTTGTTATTGTTACTGTTATGTGCTGTTGAGTCAGAACCAACTCATACATGACCCTCCAGAAGATTTTCAGAAGCTGTAAATCAAACAAGAAGAGACTGTCTATCTTTCTCCAGTGGCATGGCTGGTGGATTTGAACCACATGCTTTTGAACTGGAAACACAACTCTTTACCACTAGGCCACCTGAGCCATTTTTCCATCTGCAAGAGTTCTACCATTGAACACTTTACACATGGATAATGATTTGCTGACCATTAAGGACGAGCCCTGCCAGTGAGGTGGTGAAGTGTTCTGATGCTACAAGAAAGGCTGGTGGCTTGAACCCACTTGCTACTTCACAGGGGCAAGACGCAGCATCCATTTCCGTAAATATCTTTGGCCTCAGAACCCTTATAGGACTGTCCTTATCTATGTACTATGAGTATAGAACATTTCAACAAATTTAGTGTGTTTATCTGTTTTGTTTTCATTAAAGGCAGCTGACATATGTAATGCTGAATTTATCCTTTTGGGAAATAACCTGATAACGAATTATACAAGTCAACAGACAACAGCCCCTCATGATACAGTTAACATGAAAAATACTGTGTGCATTCAAAACAGCACTAATATACAGATATCAATCCTCTCCTCTTGCCTTGTCCCAGTAATCAGACACATGGACTAAACATGGCAATCCTGATCATGTTAAACCTCATGGAATAAGTGGATAAATAACTGGATTTTCATTTGGTTTTGTTTTTTTGGTTTGTTTGTTGTTTTTTTTTTTTTTTTTTTTTGTATGTGTACACATGCAAAGCAATGACTTGCCCAGCTAATCAGGAGGAGCCCGGCCCTGTTCTCAGGAAGAGGAGAAGTGAAAACACACCCACTGTTGTATTCACCTACAACTTCACATCCTCCATAGGCCCTGCCCTGCCCCACCACACTCCCACTGCAAAAAGAGCAGAAATGAGACATCAGGGCACAGAGCCATTAGCATCCTTCTTAAAGGGCCCAAGAGAGTGAGACTAGCACAGTCCCTCACTGCCTCAGAGCAGAAAGCAGATAAAGAGCCTCATGGTGCCTTTGGAACCACACTCAGACTACTCAGTTATGGTTCCAAAAATCGAGTCTATTAGGGAAGTAATTTTGGGAGTTGGGGAGGCAAAGAATCTCTCATAATATAAGTCCATGTTTATTTCAGAAGTTCCAAACCAGATTACTAGAAAAACATAATTCCTTAAGTAGTAAAAGTCCTGATTTCAGCTCAGCAACACAAATTCAAATGGTCTCTGGTTTCCTTAATCATCCAGTAAGGTTTGCGTCAGAGCAGTTCTAAATCAACTTCTCCTTCAAGTATGTGGCAAACAAAAAACCCTTTAACTATGGCTTTTATCTCAGCATTCCTCAGGTCACACCTTGCCAGGTTCTTAAAGCAAAGCCAAGTCTCTCCACTACCATCACCAGGGTGTCCCATTCTTACCAGAGAGTCTCACTCTCAAAAGGTCTTGCTCCAGTCTCCCTCAAGTCTTGCTGCTCAGTGTGGGAAGCACTCTCTTATCCTAGTCCCACAGCTGTTAATTATTTGTAAACCCATGTGTCTTCAGTTAAGGCACCTAGATACCAGGTGAGGACTAAGGTAATGGTTAAAAAAAGACAACTTTAGCTGAACACAACATCTACCCAGAAATACACATCTCTGGCCCTATTAAGTATTTACATAAGAGACAATCATGATAGGAAGTAAGATGGTTCTATTAGCTCCACAGGAGTCTGAATGAAGGGGAGAAGTTTCTAATGAGCAGATTACATGCAACAACCCAGAAAAGCAGAATGGCATCAGTGAGACAGGGGTTGGACATACCAGGCCACTTCCACTTTTCTAAACAGGCTGCTGTCATATGACTTGCTTCCCCCTCACTCCCCAAAAAGGCTTTAGGGTCACAGTGATGAACAAAGCTGTCTCCCCACCCCCAACTCCATCTGCAAGTCCATTCAAGCCATAATGGCAGAGACAAAGGGCAATGGCCCCACAAGAGTGTCAACATAAGGACTGATGGTAAAATGTCCAGTGCACCAAAGAATTCTCTCAAAACTCTATTCCTACCCCTGAGCACACATCACAAAATAAAATGGATTTAAAAGCAAGCCACCATAAATCTATTTCTTAGAGGTATGACTCTGATCACAGGTATAATTGGCTCAGGAAATTTTCAAATTGATTCGACTATGGTTTTTTTTTTAATTTAATTTGAAGCCCCTTATATTATAATAAGTACTTTCTAAAAGTGAGAAAAAAAAATAGAGAATCACAAAGGCCTGAATTTATATAAGTTCTACATGTTCCTACTGCTATCCCTTCAGACATACTACTCCAACACTTTTTTCCTACTCATCCACATGAATGGAAAAGACAAAAGGTTCTGAGGGATATTGCCATTTACTAAGTTGCATAAGGTTTTGGGACAAACACACTTGGACTTAAGTCCGGTCACATCTATATACCAGCCATAAAAACAAACAGTCGTCATCAAGTTAATTCTAACTCACAGGGACTCTGATGTTCATGAGAGTAGAGTCATGTTTCATAGGGTTTTAAATGACTGTTCTGTTTTTGGAAGTACACAGCCAGGCCTTTTGTCTGAGGCACATCGAGAAGATCCATCCAGTGACCCCTAAGTCACAGAATGAAATAATTACCTGCTTGCACTAGCCATGAAGACAGGGCAAACTGTTTACTATTTTCTAAAACTTTTATCACATCTGAAGAGAGAGATACTGACTTACAAAGTCATGGAGAAAAGAAGAAATAGTATATGTAAGAAAGTCAGTCATTCAAAATTACTACGAGGTATCATCTCACCCCAGCAAGAATAGCAAAATTTAACAGAAAAGCAAGCAACAAATGCTGGTGAGGTTGCGGAGAAACTGGAAACTTTATTCACAGTTGGTGTGTAAAATGGTGCAACCACTGTGGAAAGCGGTGTGGCACTTTCTCAAAAAGTTGCAAATAGCGATACCAGTAATTCCACCCAAGTAACTGATACCAGTAACTGCCACCCAAGGAGATATAAGCACACCCATGTTTATAGTGGCTTTGTTCACAATAGCAAGGAGTTGGAAACAACTTAAGTGCCCATCAACAAACGAATGGATAGAGAAGCTGTAGTATATTCACACAATGGAATACTACGCTGCATTGAAAAATAAGGAATTAATGAAATACTATAATGGGTGACCCTGGAGGACATTACACTGAGTGAAATATCTCAGTCACAAAAGGACAAATACTGCATAGTGCCACTGTTGTAAACAGGACCGACATCGAGTCTGGGGGGAGACTGAGAGAGATGGGATAAATAATGTATACTGCACTCAAACAGATGAGGGAGAAAACTGCTTAAAAGGCATATATGATTAGGAATTACTGTCATGACAGGAGTCCAGAATGAAGGCTGCATAGTGGAGTGGATCTGGGGGGTGGGATTGTATAACAGTGAAAGAATTTTTCCTTTACTTTTCAAAGAGAAGAGTGTACTGGGGGGAAGGGGTGGGCAGGGATAAAAGTGCAACAGCAAATGGATAGAAATCCAAAGTCTCTGTAAATTTTCATTAAAATTAATAATAAAAAAAACCTTTTAAAAAAATTTCAGTCATGCAGGTCACTATGGATCACAGCCACACAAACAACAGCAAATAAAATAAGGAGTTCTAGTGTCCTGTCATGTACAACAGGTCAGCAGTCTGAATAAACTGGCCACTCTGAGGGAGAAATGTGGGCAGTCTTCTCCATAAATATTACGGCCTCCAGAACCTGATGGAAAATTGCTGGTCAGAATGAGCTCTCACTAGCAGTGTGAGGTGGTGGTTGGTAAATAACTTACTGCTAACCACATGAGCATATCTTGCAAATGTTGCTGTTGTTAGGTGATATCAAGTCAAGTAGGAATCAAAGTGATCCTACAAGCAATAAATCCGAACCCTGCCCTACCCTGTGCCATCCTCACCATCTCTGAAACACTTAAGCTCATTGTTGCAGTCACTGTGCAACTATCCTGTTCAAGATCTTTCTCTCTAGTGCAACAATGAATGAATGGAAACCCAAAATCTCTGTAAATGTTTATGAAAATTAATAAAATATAGAAAAAAAAAGATCTTTCTCTCTTTTGCTGACCCTCTGTCTTTCCAAGCATGATATCCCTTTCCAAGGTATACCCTCTCCTAGCAACATGCCAAACATATGTGAGAGTAAGTGTCAACATTCTTGCAGTTTCTCCAAGACATATCTGTTCATTTTTTTGGCAGTCTGTGGGATTTTCGGTGCATCTCTCTAACACAAAACTCAAAGGCATCAATTCTTCTTCTGTCATTCTTATTCACCGTCCAGCTCTCAGACTCACTGCAAGTGACTGGAAAAGACTATGGCTTTAATCAAACCTATCTTAATTTTTAAACTGATATCATTGTGTCTCGATAATCTAGTGAGGTCCCTACCAGCAGACTTGAAAATGTCTCCTGATCTCTTGACTGCTGGTTCCAAGCATGATG
This sequence comes from Elephantulus edwardii, assembly GCF_000299155.1. Lineage (NCBI taxonomy): Eukaryota > Metazoa > Chordata > Mammalia > Macroscelidea > Macroscelididae > Elephantulus > Elephantulus edwardii. Next base: position 1,805,465 of record NW_006399760.1, on the reverse strand, counting down.
ATTGTCGATCCAAGTAAGATGAAATTATGAACAACTTCATGCTTTTCTCTATACTGCCTATCAGTCCAATGGTAAAAATTTTGTTT
>NW_006399760.1:1801740-1804381 GCF_000299155.1 Elephantulus edwardii | reverse complement strand
ATAATTTTAAAAAATATTTATTCATTTGCGCACATTTTTCTCCTTCTCTTACCCCTCCTTCAGTCCAATGCATCTCTTATTCTAACTGTTGTCATACATATAATACCTAATCATCTATTCATTTTAAGTTGCTCTTTTCCTCATCTGTTCCAATGCAGTGTTCATTATCTATCCACTCTTTTCTTACTCTTCTCTAATCTTTCATGTCAGCCCTGTTTTATAACAGTGGTTTTATGCACGATTTGTCCTTTTGTGAATGAGATACTTCACTCAACATAATACTGTCCAGGCTCACTTGTTGTGTAATGTTTTATGAGTTCGCTGTTTTTCAACACTGTGTATTATTTCATTGTGTGAATATACCATAGTTTTTCCACCCATTTGTTTGTTGATGGTCACTTGGGTTGCTTCCATCTCTTTGCTATTGTGAAAACCACAGCAATAAACACAGGTGTGCATATGTATGTTTGAGTTAATGGCTCTGGTTTCTTTAGGATATATTCCCAGTAGTGGGAGTTAGCTAGGTGAAATGGTATTTTCATTTCCAACTTTTTGAGAAAGCATCAGATCACCTTCCATGGTAGTTGCACCATTTTACACTTCCATCTGAAGGCTGTAGTCTTTGATCTGCCGCAGTAAGTGTTTCAAATCCTCCTCACTTTCAGCAAGCAAGGTTGTGTCATCGTCATCTGTTTCTTGCAAATGCTTGACCCTTAACAAACAGTAATAATTTGGTCTCTTATATATCACTTGTCAGAGTTCATGTGATAAAAAATTAAGAGACATAGACAACTTGCTTTATGCAGATGACACAACTCTACTTGCAGAAACTAGTAAGACTTGAATTGCTTACTGAAGAAGATAAAAGACTGTAGCCTTCAATATGGATTGCAGTGCTGCATCAAGTGAACAAAAATCCTCACCACTCGATCAATAGTTAACATCATGAAATATGGATCCATAATCAACACTCATGGTAGCAACAGTCAAGAAATCAAAAGACACATAGCATTGGGAAAGTCTGCTGTCAAGGGTATCTTTCAAGTGCTACAGAACAAGGACATCAGTTTAAAGAGCAAGATTCACTTGACTCAATCTATGGCATTTTCAACAGGTTCATTCACATACACAACAGGACAGTGAATGAGAAAGCAATCAGCAATGCCTTTGAATTGTGGTGTTAGTGAAGAATATTGAATGAATGGTCTGCCAAAAAAAAAAAGAAAAACCCACATGTTTATCTTGGAAAGAGTGCAAGAAGGGTGCTCTTTACAGGCAAGGATGGTAACGCCTGGCCTTGCTGTGGATATGTTTCAGGAAGGGTCAGTCAGGAAGGTGACATGTTGGGAAAGGTGGAGGGTCAGAAAAAGATATGAAGAGCTTAAATAGACAGTGACTGTACTGATGAGCTCAAGCATACAATTGTGAGGACTGCACAGGATAGGGTAAGGTTTAATCATGCTGTTCATAGGGTCACTGTGAGTCACAGTCAACGTGACAGCACCTAATATCAACCACAGTCTTCAGAAAAGTAAAATAACACAAAATAATGACATGAAAGAAACAAACAATAAGTACTGTGTATTAGCAGTCAATTAGTCAGAGAAGATCCAGAAATTTCAATTCCAAACTCTCATCAGGAGATTCCAGAAACAGAACAGAGGCAGTTCACCTTTCCAAATATATAGTAACAAACGAATCTTCTTAAATTGAGAAGATGTATTTTCATGGCCCATTAAATGCTTGCTGTCAATACCTCAATGGCTTTCTTAGTGAGAAGGGAAACAGAGGTGAAAAGAGAATTCACTAAGAGTTCAAATTAATTAGTCCATCTCAACCCTGCAAGTCACAAACACCACCATCAGATATTAATTAGGAGGGTTACAGAATAGTTGAAGAACTATAACCAACTGCCAAGTCCAATTAAGCAGGTTGATGGTACGTACTATCTAATGCCACAAACTATTCTTTTAAAAAAAAAAAGATATGTGCAAGGAAAGCATTTTACAAAAGCTTCTGGGCTCCCTTCCTATAAAATACAGTATGCCTGTAGCATAACTGATTGATGCATTCATTCATTTATTGCAAAAAGCCACCTACAACAGGTTAAGGACATTTGTTTATGGCAAGCAGCTTCGCCTGGAAGGTCTCATGAAATAAATTCTGAGCTTCTTATCAGTTCCAAGATACTATAACAATGACTTTATTTCCAAATCATTATAAAAGAGACGAAAATTATTATGACAAAAGACTCTAAAACTGGTTCTTTAACCTCTCTCTTTCACATACATTGCTGTTAAGTTGGAATTCGCTCATAGCTGACCCTCCAGTGGGTTTTCAGTGGCTATAAATTGCACAGGCGGAGATTCTTCTTCTTTCTGCCTTGGAGCTCACGGTGAATCCGAACCACATGTCTTTGGGTTGGCGATCCAATTCCTTACTCACTGAGCCACCAGAGTTTCCTAATTGATCAGAAAAAAAAAGGTTCTATTTGAACTAAGCCAAAACACTTAGCATACCTGAATATGTTGTTGTTGTTATGTGCCATCGAGTCGTTTGCGACTCATAGCGACCTTATGCACAACAGCCCCAAACCCTGCTCTATCCTGCGCCAACCACACTGCCTCTAACACACCCATCC
>NW_006399760.1:1773214-1783922 GCF_000299155.1 Elephantulus edwardii | reverse complement strand
CACATAACAACAACAACAATGATTTAACACCCTCCCCCAACCCCTCACTCCTCTATTTCTACCCTCCCCCCTCCTTGGATCCTCATACTCATTCTATAATAATGGTTTCACACAGTATTTGTCCTTGTGGGACTGAGTTAGTTCACTCAGCATAATGCTCTCCAGTCCCTCCCAATTTAGGTAGTAATATACAAAATCATTGCTCCTGTGTGCTGCATAGTATTCCATTGTATGGATGTAGTTTGGCACTTCCTCAGAAAGCTGAACATACAAATTCCATAGGACCCAGCTATTCCCTTGCTTGGAATATGCCCCAAGAAAATGAGAACTCAGGGTCAAACAGAAACTTGTACACCAGTGTTCATAGCAGCTTTATTCGCCATCACAAGAACATGGAAACATCCCAGACGTCCAACCACCAATGAATGGATTGAGAAGCTGTGGTATATTCATACAAAGGATACTACACAGCTCTCAGGAGCAATGATTTTGTACATTACTATACACCTGTGTTCTTACATGCCTCCCCTCTTATAGCTCCCCACGCAGGCTGGCCTCTGTTGCCTGGCACCAGAACCACTGTGAATGCTCCTCATCATATTCCTCTGGTTGGCTTTCTCCCAGCTCTCACCCACTTATGGATCAATCTGTCCATAACCATGTATGTATTACATCACTCTTCCATTTGCAAATATCCATGGTTCCAAATCACAGAGCCTGACATTCAAGGATTCCCCCACTAGTCAAATGCTACCATTTACAGATGTTTCTATCTCCCATATGGCTCTCAGGCGCCTTCTAACATTGCCTAGAGCCTTCACAGCCCGTACTGTATGCACATGACAGTCATATTGGAAACAGACGAATAGGCCCCCTTTTACCCCCATGGCACCTGGGTGAACTCAAACCACTAACCTTTCAACAGAGCACATTCCCTGTTAGCATCACTCAGAGATGCTACAGGAAGGGAATTCTTAGCATAAGCTTAAGCAAATGCATTCAGTACCAGAAGTGTGTGTGTGTGTGTGTGTGTGTGTGTGTGTGTGTGTGTGTGTCATTTCCAAGGATTACAGTGTCATTGTATCACTTGGTATATGACGTCATATATCCTTGTACGTGAGATAATAACAAACAACAGTGCTATAACAGTGCTATTCTTATACAGTACTCCAATCAGCTTTATTCAAAGTTACGTAGTTTTCTCAGCCTCCAGAAAGTTATGTTTCATCAAGGATACAAATGGGAAGCTTTTAGAAAGATGAGACAATAAGTGATCAATAACTAAGTTATGTAGAATCGATTAAGTGCCTATGAACTCAGAGAAGAGAGACAGAAGCTAGCAAGGCAGCAAGCAGAGGCAGGTCTGAGCATAAGCTCTAAGAGTCTAAGAGTGAGCAGAATTTAGATAGAGAGAGAATGACTGACTCTTTGAGCTGCTCAGCAAATGTATCCATTGCCCTAAAAGCAGAGTTGGTGGGGACAAACCTCTCAAAAAGGCGCGAGCCCTAATGCTGTCTCCCATCATCTTTGGAGGAGATCTAAAAAAACCAAACTGATGAAAAGCCACAAGGCTCTGGAGAGAAGGAGCCTGGATAGACCTAGGGTGCTGAGAGTAACATCTGGACCAGTAGGATGGGGGCAGGGAGGGCGTGGAGGTGGTGGAGACAGAGTTGAGTCAGCAAAATGGGCCTACGGCTTCTCCAATCAATGTGCATCCTTCAGTTCAGAGCTTGTGTGGGGTTAATAGCTTCTGGTGACTAAAAGCTTGATTAATAAAAAATTTAAGAGAGTTCTGACTCTGGAATGTCTTTATGTGCAGAGGTTTTACCCAGTCGGCTGCTGGCCTACTTGCAGTGATTAACCCCTGGCAGAGCTGCTAGAAAGCAGTGCATCCCACCCTTAACCCAGCACAGACTCCACCAGCAAGGGAGTGAGCCACTGTCACCTAATGACATTCTCAGGTCTCCAGATGAAGGATTCTGAAGGTTGTGGGCAGGCACTTACATGAAGATAAAAGGAAAACATTGCAGCTATAGTGGTCTAGTGGTGAGAAGCTGTGCTACAATCCAAAAGGACACAGTTTGAGGCCACTAACTGCTCTGCCAGAGAAGATGGGCAATTTCCTCTCATACGATTAACTGCCTCTGAAAACCCACTGGTGGATTGGTTATGAATCTACAGTACACAACAACAAAACAGGTAAAACTCTTTAACAAGGGAAAGATCAAAAGTCAGAACTTCCAAATCTTGCTGAGCTGCAAAAAAGAAGCGCGGCTGGCTTGCTCCAGAAACATTTTTTGCTCTATGGTATTCCAGTCAGTAAGAAGGGAAAGAAGTAAAGTCATGAGGATAAAAGGGGGAGCCAGGAAAATGTTAACATTACGGCAGCCTAACGGGGTCAGTGTTGGAATCAGCTCAATGGTAAATAGTCTGATTTGGGTTCTAAAGGTCATCTGTATCACCATCAAACTTATTTAGTTATATGTGTACCTTAACTAAATTTACCAATATTTTCAAATGAATGTGACACAGCCTGCCTTCTACTAGGTAGTAATTACATCCTGCAGGTTATTAAATAAGAAATCCTATTTCATTTTTTCCAAAAAGTCATTACCATGGAAAATAAAAATGGAAGCTGGCTATTTATATTCTGCCTGTCACCAAGCCCTCTCACACACAGCAGGAGGAAAACAAAGACATATGTGGCACAAAAAATTACTCTCCCTTCCCTTAGAGCACAGGATGCCACAGACACACACTTGGAGGCACACCCACTGGCAGTACCTCGGCCTGATGAGCTCACAGAATCGAACTCATTCCTAAGTACTCGTTTAGATAATCTCCAAGTCATTTCATGCAGCACACAAATAAGCCAGCTTCAGAAGAAACCACAGTGGCCAACTGTCTGTATCCCACAAAATCTATAACATACGCATCTGCAGCATGAACTCGTGTGTGTGTATGTGTGTGTGTGTGTGTGTGTGTGTGAGAGAGAAAGAGAGAGAGAGAGAGAGAGAGAGAGAGAGAGAGAGAGAGGACAAACAAGCTCTTTCAATTGACCTCCATTTATCCATTTGATAATCTACTTATGAAAACTCAATCCTTTGAAAACCTATGGAGCAGTCATCAGCTCCATGGTGAAGAGTATGAGGTCACCACGAGCCACAGCCAACTCAATGGACCTGGCAGTGGTATCCACTCACCAGACTAATGGGCATTCTCTTTCCTCACTTCTCATCACTCCCAACATATCAGGATCCTCTCCTTGAACTCGAAACCAAGTCTACTTCCACTAGCAGACCAGTCAAGAAACAGTGTTGTCTGCTCTCAAACCTGTTTAGGTCAGTTGTTATTTGCTGATGCAATTGTTGTTGTGTGCCATCGAGTAGCCTGGGACTCATAGTGACCCTACGTACAATGGCTCTGAAGCCTGCTCAGTCCTGAGTCAGTCTCACTGACTCTGACATACCTACCCCGATTGCCCTAGTTACTGTACATATCCATTCATCTGGGGTCCTCCTCTTCTGTGCTGCCCTTATGAGCATTTACACAATGCTAAATATTTATACCTGCACCTGCACTCACAGAGCTGTCAAGACTCTCAGAACTGGAAAAGTTACAGGAATGGTTCTCATGTTACTGTCATTAGAGACTAAGGTCCTTGAGAGGAAGGGTTTGTCAGTTATGTTCACCTCTGTTCACAGACCCCAGAAAAACATCTACCATATAAGGCAGTCAGCCAATATCTGTGGCACAAATGAGTACAAAAGTGAAGAGATTTTAATTATATGGAACTATAACGACTCAGTGAAAGAGACCTGGATAAGCAAAACAGGATAGAGATTCAGGGGACAGCACAAGAGAAGAAGACCCTCGATGAGATGGATTGAGTCAGTCACTGGAGTAATGGGAGTAGGTGTGTCAGAGACAGTAAGATTGGCACAGGATAGAGCAGGGTTTAGGGCTGTTGTACAGAGGGTCGCTATGAGTCACAGGCAACTCGACGGCACATAACAACAACAACAACCCAGAAAAGATAACTCGTTCTTCATGGGTAATGAAGAAGGATGTGCTTTTGTGGACGATGTAGGGTCCCTGGATGAAATTGAGCTGTTAACCAAAAGTCTGAAGGGTCAAGACTACCCAGAGGGCCTTCAGAAGAATGTCCTGGTGACCAGCTTCTGGAGAGCCAACACTGAGAATCCAGTGGAACACAGCTCCACTGTGACACCCACAAGGTCACCAGAAGTCAGCGGTCACCCCACAGCACCTTGCTGTCTCATAGCTCCTCCCGCTTCCCCACTGTTGAGTAGTATAATTACTTTTTTCTCTAGCCCAAGAGAGTCCTAAGCAACAAATGGTATAAAATGTTAGACATACAAGGGATTAAAAACTGTGCAATGGGAGGAAGCAAAGGAAATTAGTATCCGAGGACTTACTAAGTACCAGATGCCTCCAAATACATTTAATTTTAAAACACAAAAGTCAGTAAAACAGGTTTAACTGCAGGATTTTTATATACTTACCTACTGGCTTCTTAATCCCCCTAGTACTTGGCTATCAGTAAAATAATAAATTATCCAGCATCTAGGGTCATTGTGAGTCAGAATGGACTTAATGACTTGTGTTTGGTTTAGGTTTCTTATCACTAAAGGATATAAAAGCCACATGGGTCACTCATAGATGACTAGGGAGCAGACCATGAGTGGGTAAGATCTGTTAAATATTGAAAATAAATGGTACATTCTTCTAAACTATTACCCTCCTAAGTTACTTTTTCAGAAGGGTTTTGAAAACAATGAATATGGCAGAAGGCAAGAAGCACTAACCATGGTGAAGAAACCCAACTTCAACCATAAAACCCCTACAGTCCTGTGGTTTTTGGCCAACCACTGCCTCTCGGGGCCCCAACCCCCCATCTATGAAAGAGGAGACTAACTTGATCCCATTGAGCTCCAAGTCAATTTTAAACTAATGTCCACTATTCTGTGAGGGACACAAGGAAAGCCACATTGAGTCTCAGAGGCTATGCATACATTGGTCTTCATGGGATCTTTCCACCAAACTGAGAGAGTGTAAAGATACATACGTTAGTAGTATATATGAAAACACCTTCTTTGACGTCAAAGGTCTCTTCTGATTTTCAGATTCATTCAAATGTATTCACTGGTACCACATGAAAGCAGTATAGGCACACAGCACTGCTGTGCATGAGGAGCAGTCAGCCCTGGTCTGCTCGCCCAGCAATGCCAGCTCACCCACCCCTGTGAACCAGGGCATTTCCACGAGCTGTGTTCACATAACACATGATAAGGGATGCATAGCGGAGCTGCAGCAAGGCCCATCTGTCAGCAAGTACAAGAGGGCATGGGCAGCGTGGCTGGAGGCCAGGGGGACAGTGAAGCAGAAAGCAACACAACAGCCACTAACTGTGAGAATTAAGCAGTGTGCATGGCAGGTGGGAAATGACAGAGCACCGTTAAGGGCAATTGCAGGCCCCGTGTGCTGCCTGTGTCCTTCCTCCATACCTACCTCTAACTGGCTCCAAGGCTCTCTGGTCTAAATGATCCAGATTCATTTCATTCAGTAAGTCTTTATGGGGTGCCAACTGTACACAAAACACAGTTCAAGACACCCAGTCTACATGATCTGGTAAGGAGAACAGAGATCCCGAGAAGCTAATACTCTTTTGAAGACAACAACCAGTAAGCAGTGAGCATAATAAATCTGTTCTATCTATATGTGGAACAGATTATTTGGGAAGCTGGGCTTTCTGAGGAGGAAAGTGAAGGAAGACACATCAACAACCTACATTACATAGAAGGCACAAAAGTGCTCGTTGAAACTGAGGAGGACCCAAAGTGTTCAACCTGGATTGTAGCTCAACATCAAGAAGACAAAGATTCTAACCACTGAGACAATTGCCAGCATCATGATGGATGGAGAAGAGACTGAGGTTGTTAGCAATTACAGCTTTCTTGGATCCACAATCAACATGCTTAGCACTAGCAATGGAGAAATCAAAGACAAATTGCACTGGGAAAATCTGCTGTCAGGGACTTCTCCACAATACAGAAAAGCAATGATGTCAGTCTAGAGACTAAGGCGCACCTGATCCATGCCATGGTATTCAACTACCTGCTATGTGTCTGAGAGCTGGGCAATTACTTAAGACAGAAGAATTGATGTCTTTGAGTTGTGGTGCTAGAGAAGAGTCTTGAACAGACCATGGACTGCTAAGAAAACAAGCAGGTCTGTCTTGAATAGGGTGAAATAAAGTCTCTCCATGGAAGGTAGGATTTTGAAGCTTTGTCTTACATACTTTGGGCACAGAGCCAGGGGGGAGCAGTCCCTAGAGAAGGAATCATGCTCAGAAGGGCAGAGGAACAGCACAAGAGAGGAATACCTGTATGAGATGGGCTGAATCAGTGACTTGAGTAATTGGGGTAAGTGTGTCACAGGATAATAAGGTAGCTAAGGTCAGAGCTATTGTGCATTGGATTGTTATGAGTTGCAAGTGATTCAATGCACATAGCAGTAACAACAACAGTATTCATATCCCATTACATTCCATTTTTGTTTTAAAATAATGGTGTACTATTAAGTCTCACATAGATGATGATTTTAAAATGAATATAATATACCTTTTAAAATGATCGACTGACAATTAAGGGTGGTATTTATAATTCTGGTAGCCAATCTGTTACCTAGCTTCAAGATATTAGTATTGTTATGCACACTTGAGTTGAAACAGACCAATAGATGACCCTCCATCAAATTTTCAGAGGCAGTTAATCATATGTTGTTGTTGTTGTTGTTGTTGTTGTTGTTGTTGTTACGTGCCATCCAGTCACTGGCAAGTCATAGCGACCCTATATACAATAACTCCAAAGCCTGTACTATCCTGAGCCTGTCTCACTGACTCCAACACATCTATTCCTATTACTCCAGTTACTGTCTCAAACCATCTCATCTGGGGTCTTCCTCTTCTGTGCTATCCCTTCACCTGACCAAGCATGATATCCTTCTCCAAGGACTGGTCCTTCCTGGCCATGTGTCCAAATTATGTGAGACAGCTGATGGATTTGAAACCATGCGCCTTTAGGTTGGCAACACAATTCCTTACCATTAAACCACCAAACTGAACAGATTCAGGCCTTGAGCTGCAATACTGAGAGATGCTATAGGCTAAATCTTAAATGACCCTGGAACCATCAAAAGAAGATGGAAGGAATACAGAGAATTACTATACCAAAAACAATTAGCTGACACTGAAATATTTTAGGAAGTACATTATAATTAAGAGAAATGGTAATGAAAGAAGAAGTGGAAGCTGCACTGAAGACACTGGCAAAAAAATAAAGCACTAGGAACTGATGAGACAACACCTGACAGGCTTCTATTAACAGTTGTAGCCTTGGATGTGCTCAGCAGTCTATGCCAGAAAATTTGGAGGGCAGCTGCCCGGCCAACTGGCTCTAAGAGAAAAATCCATACTTTATCCCATTCCCAAGAAAGGTGATCAAATAGAATGTGGAAAATATCAAACATTATCATTAATACATGCAAGCAAAATACTGTTGAGGATCATTAAAAAACAGCTAGAACAGTACAAGAAGAATGGCCAGATGTTCAAACAGCATTTAGAAGAGGCTCTAACACCAGGGATTTTATTGCTGAAAGAATACCAGAAGAATATAAATTTGTGCTTTATTGACTATGCAAAGGTATTTGACTCTGTTGATCAACACAAATTATGACGAATATTAAGAAAAATGGAAATTCCAGAACAGTTAACTGTGCTCTTCTGAAAACTATACCTAAAGGAATAGTCTGTTGTGCAAATACAGCAAGGCAACAGTAACTCGTTTTAAACTGGGGAAAATTGTGCATCCGGGTTGTATTCTTTCTCCATACCTAGTCAATCTGTATGCTGAGCAAATTATTTGAGAAGCTGGACTCTATGAAGAAGAATGTGGCATCAATATTGGAGGAAGACTCATTTATAACCTGTATTATGCAAATGATACAACCTTGCTTGCTCAAAGTGAGAACTCGAAGCATTTCCTGCACAATGTCAAAGAACACAGCCTTCAATCTGAACTGCATCTCTATGTCAAAAAAATAGAACTGATGTCTTTGAATTGTATGAGGTGTTGGTCAAGAACAGTGAATATGCCACTGTAAACAAATCTTGCAATAGTTATAGCCAGAATACTACATAGAGTTGTGGATTGTTAAGAGTTTGTCTCAGATTTTGGGCATGTTATCCAAAGGGACCAGTACCTGGAGAGGAACAGGACAAAGTAGTTGCTGTTGCTATTGTTTACCTCTGACCCAGAGATGACCTTCCAGTGACCTTTATAGAGGCAGTAAACTACAATGGAGTTTGCTGCCCATTTTCCTCCCACGGAGCAGCTGGTGGATTCAAACCACGTACCATTGTGCTGGCAGCACTGGTTTACTTAGAAAGTTCATAAAATTCACAAATATTGTCTTCACACAAAATCTTTCCCCTTCCCTTTACCCACTCCTCCCCCCACCCATCAAATTGTGTGACCCTATGATTAAGCCCCCTTCCCCTTGGATCTTCATACTCATTATAAAATAATGGTTTTATACAGTATTTGTTCTTATGGGACTGAGCTAGTTCACTTTGCATAATGCGCTCTAGTCCCTCACAGTTTAGGTAGTAATTTACAAAATCATTGCTCTTGCATGCTGCTTAGTATTCCATTGTATGAATGTACCATAATTTCTCAATCTACTTCATTGTGGTTGGGCATTTGAGCTATTTCCATGTTCTTGCTATGGTGAATAATTGCTGCTATGAACATGAGTGTACAAGTCTCTGTGCCTCAGTTCTCATTTTCTGAGGGTGTATTCCAAGCAGTGGAATAGCTGTGTCATATGAATTTCTATGTTCAGCTTTTTGAGGAAATTTCAAACTGTCATCCAGAGTGATTTTACAAATTTACAATCCCACCAACAATGTATAACAGTTTCTATCTGGACACATCTTCTCCAACATTTATTACTTGCTGCCCCACTAATCTTTGCCACTGCTACTGGAGTAAGATGATATCTCATTATGGCTTTGATTTGCATTTCTCTTATTGCCAATGATTTGGAGCATTTCCTCATGTGTCTGTTGCCCATCCAAATATCCTCCTCTGTGAAAAGTCTTTCCATGCCTCTTGCTCATTTTGTAATTGGATTGTCAGTCTTTTTCTTCTGGAGGCCCAAGAATATTACTGAAATGGACTCATCTATCTACAGTCAACTTATATTCAACAAGGAAATAAAATTTATCAAATGGAGAAAAGACAACATCTTCAGTAAATGGTGCTGGCAAAACTGGACTGCTAACTGCAAAAAAGCTGAAACAGGATCCACATCTCACACCATACACAAAGGTCAACCCAAGGTGGATCAGAGACCTGGGAGTAAAGCCCAAAACCATAGAGTTCATAAGAGACAAACTGGGATCAATTAGAAGGCCTAGTCTATGGTATAGAAGGACTGCCAAATACAGCCTGAAATGTACAATCTGAAAATGATAAAGTTGATGAATGGGACCTCTAAAGATTAAATCTTTGTGCTCATCAAAACTCTTTCCAATAGGGTGAAAAGAAAACCTACTGACTGGAAACAAATATTTGGCAATACCATCTAACACAGGGGTATCATAACAGAATCTTACAGAATACTCCTGGGCCTCCACAAGAAAAAGACTGACAAGTCGCAAGACTTTTTGATTATAAATGCAACACCATTATTATAAATGCAACACGATTATTCTTCTGTTTTTAATTCCCAGCATTGTGATTATCTGATTCAAAGTGGCCAAAGCTAGTATAGCTCATCTCACTAATGTCTAGAATGTCAATGTTCATGGATTCCATTTCATTTTTCACAACTTCTAGTTTTCCAGCACACATGCTTCATACAGTTCATGTTCCAATTATTAACGGTTATTTGCCACCATTTTTCCTCATCTCAATTGACTTCCAATCAAGGCTCTATCTCTAATACTATAATTATCCACATTCCTCTACTGTTCACAGGGTTTTCAGAGGACTGTTATTTAAAAAGCGAATGGCCAATTCTGCTTCCTAGCTCTACTATAACTTGTCCACCATGGGCAACCCTTGTGGCATGTGACACATTAGTGGCATAGCGTTCATCAACACAGCAAGCCACTAAAGTGACAGACAAATACGGCATTAATTAGAACAATGTATTCCGTAAATACAACAAATTGACAATTTAATGTTGTATCTCTAATCATAAATGAGGCTTCACACCAGGACTCTCAGTATGTGGACGTTTGTGATTAACAGGCATTTGGGGGCTGATGCAAATGATAAAGCCTTGCTTGCTGAAAAGTGAGGAGGACATGAAGCACTGTTGCAGAAGATCAAAGAATAAAGCCTTAAATGTAAATAACATATGAGCAAGAGCCTATGGTGATGAAGGAGGAAGTTCAAGTTGCTCTGAAGGAAATGGCAAAAAAACAGGCTCCAGGAGTTAACAGCATATCAATTGATTTATTTCAACAAATAGATGCTGCCCTGGATGTGCCAAGAAACCTGGAAGACAACCAGCTGGCCAACTGACTGGAAAAGATCGATATTTGCTCCCATTCCAAAGAAAGGTGACCCAACAGAGCGTGAAAATTATCAAACAATATCATTAATATCACATA
>NW_006399760.1:1756683-1766984 GCF_000299155.1 Elephantulus edwardii | reverse complement strand
AAAAAAAAAAGAAAAAAGAAAAATTGCCACATTTAGTCCATTCACATAAGTGTGACTACTGACAGGCCATTTTTTATCTTTGCCATTTTGCTGTCTTTCTTTTTTCTGTTGTTTCTAATTACTATGGTCTATCTTCTTTCCTTTGGTTTCTTGGTGTGAAGGACTTCCCTTAAAATTTCTTGTAGTTTTGGTCTTGTTTTCTCGGATTCCTTAAGTTCCTTCTTTTCCGTGAACGACTTGACTTCTCCTTCACCACAGCTTTATAGAGTACAGGATCTTTAGCTGGCAATTGTTTTCTCTCAGCTTTCTGCATACATCATCCCATTGTCTTTTTACTCCCATGGTTTCTGCTGAAAAATCAGAACTTAATCTAATTGTTTCCCTCTGGAGGTGACACTTTGTTTTTCTCACACTGCTTTTAGTAATTTTTTTCCTTATATTTTAATTTGGAGAATTTGACTATGATATGTCTTTATTTTTTTATTTTTTTATATGTCTTAATGTTTCTATTTTGGGGTCTAGTCTATTTGATGTTTGCTGAGCTCCTTGGATGTGGAGTTCTTCATTTTTCATACTACCTCTTCCACAATTTTCTCAGTAACTTTCCTGTTCCTTTCATGTTCTGGAATTCCAGTCACACTTATGTTGCTTCTTCTGATGCCATCTCTTATGATCCTAATGTTTTCTTCATGTCTCATCTCTGCCTTTTCTTATAGGGTGTGTCCACTAAGGCTGTTGTCTTCTAGCTCACTGACTCTCTGCTTCATCTTTTCTGTTGTATTTTTCTGTTATGCCAGTGTGCTGGACACTTCTGCCATTTTGGTCTTAATAATCTGGATTGCATTTTCATATTTTTCTGGTATTTCCAGTACTGCGCTGGCTGTTTCTTCTCTGTCTTGTCATGATTTTTTTTAAGTTCTTATACCTCTTTTACTATAATTTCAATTTTTTCCCCTCTTTCTGCTTTTTCTTCTGTAGTTGTTCAAGTTGTTCCTCATTGATTTATTTCTTCTGGTTCCCTCCCTGTCTCTGGAGTATTTGCTTTCTTAATGAATTTCGTCGTTTCTTCCATCATTTTCACCTTCTTCTGTAGCTGTTCAAATAACTCCACATTAGCGTATCTCTTCCAGTTCTCTGTGTCTGGAGTATTCATTAAGTCTGCTTCCCCCCCCCTTTTTTTTAATTGATTTAAGAGCAGTGTTATTTTGTTGTTTCATGATGTTTGAGGCAGGCTGGTGCTTCCTTGACATTATATGAATCTTTTCTTGGTAGATATTAGGTTGTTATAAGTAAGTAATGTCCAAGGGGAAAATGATATTCTGTGAAGGGTCTATATATTGGGGTTCCTCTTTCTCCCAAAGTGGGGTGATTGTTGTTTTCTGGAAACTGTGATTGATCCATGCCTGGTTTCCCTCTGGCCTAAGAAATTAAAAGCTTTCACTTTATGTAGCATTCAAGGTCAAGGACTCTTCCACATAATTTGACATATTGTCAAGAGAAGCCAGTTCTTGGAAAAAAGGTAGAAATAAAATAATACCTTCAACAAAATATTGACACAGTCACTGTAATAATGGGCTCAAGCATATCAGAGATAATAAAGATGCTGCAGGATATGGCAAGGTTAAGATCTATTCTAAATATAGTCACTATGAGTAATTGTTAACTTGATGGCATCTAACAATAACAAGAAAGTAATATTTCATTACCAAAACAAAGTAAAACTACTGAATTTCAGTAAGTTTGTGGTATTTTAACTTGACTTTCTCGCAAGTCTTTTCCCCTAAGGTCTTGAAAAGGATGAGTTTTGCATGTGAAACCACAGTACATATGAAAATCAGAAGCCTTGTTATCACCACATGGATCAAATAGATTTTAGAGCTTCTCAGAAAGTACCATGTCAGAAACAACCCAAATATCTATCAACAGACAAATAGATGAACAAAATATATACATCCAAAGAAATATTATTCAATCAGCAAGTCTTAACAAGTGATACACTATGGATGGTCCTTGAAGATATTATACTGAGTGAAATAAGTCAATATAAGGATATTTATTGTATGACTTTATATATAAAAAGACCAGACAAATATATAGAAACTAAGGTTTATTGGTGGTAACATAAATGGATTAAGAGGAAAGGAGATGTTGTTATTTATGGAACAACAGAATCTGCTGAAGCTATTACATAGAACCAGGTTTATATGAATTCGTTTCCTAATTTGGAGATTTAGGGTCATGATTTCAGGCCCAGTTAATTAGCCCAACAGCATGGTTAGTGCTTCTGTTCTACATCTCAATTCATAGAACAACAACTAATCTCTATTTCACCTTGAATACAAAAAATGGAGATTTGGGAATAAGAATATAGAATGTTTGATTAATTTCCCTTTGAGCTATTGCCTCCACTGTCATGAGATCAGAAGAATGACATGGTACCTGTTACTATTATTGAACATTTTCAGCAAAGATTCTTTAAAGAAATCCTGAGCAAAAAGTGGAAAATATAGAACAGAATTTAAAAATTCATGGAATCTAGAACCTCTAGAGGCATCAAGGCTTTAACAACTCCTGGAACTATTACCTTAAAATAATCGTTAAACTGTAAAGTCAAACTAAACTCCTTAAGTCTTCTTAAAACTTAGAATAGCTTAGCTTAACTAGTAAAGTATTGTCTTCAGCAATGTTCTTGTTAGATTTCAATTTGTATGGGGTCAAAATGATGACAACAGAAACATAAAGGACAATGAGTTTGTATTTAATGCAGGAAAAACAACTCATAAAAGAAACATAAAAATAGTTGCACAAGAATAGACTCAATGCCACTGAATTAGGGATGTAAAAACTTGAATTGGTGTATGATTTTGCTGTGCAAATTATCAACAGCAACAAAAAAATAAATTATTTTTAAAAACTCACTTCTCCAGAGTATAGTCATTATTCAACCTATGTTGCAACACTTGGAAAACCTCCATTTACAAAGAATGATCATTATTTTATATTATTTGGAAATATTTTCAAGTAAAAGTCCCATCTCCAGGGCATTTGTTAAAAACCATCAGCAACTGTTTAATAAAACAGCCATCTGAGGTGGCAACACCAGTTGAGGTATGTAAGAGCCTACCCCCAAAATTTAAAGAAAGATCTTATGAGTGAGATGACATTGGGGAAATTTGAAAAGCTCTAATATATTCCTGAGCCTCTAGGACATTGTGCTTGTAAAACCCAAGAAAGTCACAACCTCTCACCTATGGCTGAATGTGAGGGGGTCTCAAAACAAACAGTGAAAGTTAAGACAGTGGCTTCAACTCCCAAACACTAAAGTCATACCCAACATCCAAAGAGACCCTTAGCAAAGACTTGAAAACATTGAAGTATTTAAAGGAAATCTGACTAATTATTAGGAAAGCTAAGAAGAAATATTAGTGACCATGTACTGTAGTGAACACAGACATTACTAAATTACAGAGAGTCAGGCAAAAAAACAAAATCTAGAAAAAAAATAAAAGAATCTCCTTTACAGAGCTGCAATGTTACATAATTTTCAATAAAGCAAGATACACAAAGAAACAGAAAATATAGCTCATACTTGGGGATAAAGCATTTGGTAATTGCTATTCCTAAAGGAACCCAGAGACTAGACTGGCCAGACAAAAACTTTAAATTTCTTGATGTTGAAATGCAATCCATATTGCATAATCCATATTCTTTGACCTTCAGCTTCAAGTCCTCCTCATTCAACAAAGTAAGGTTGTGTTATCAACCAAGGTTGTGTCAAGGTTGAAAATGTTAACCATATCTTGCAGTCTGAAATTGATCAAACATGCAATCAAGATGCATAACTGATAATTGGTGAGAGAAATACAAAAGTTGGAAACAATGAAGAAGGAATAGTAGTAAAAAAATGTGGACTTAGAGACAGGAGTGAGGCTGGATATAAAATGATCAAATTTTGTATGTTAAATGATTTATTTATCGTAAATACCTTTTCAAACAACACAATTGGTGACTTTATACATGGACCTCACCTGACAGACTTTATAGGAGTCAGACTGACTACATGTATGAGAGGAACTATAGTGTTCATAAGGTTTTCAAAAGCCTTTTATTTAGGAAGTAGATGGCCCATCCTGCTTCCTACTCTGTCTTAATCAGGGAGCTCCACCAAAATCCATCCACAATGGGAAACCCTTTTGGAATATGACACACCAGTGGCAAAGATTTCAGTATCATATCAACCCCAAGTAATTGCAGTACAGGAAACTGACAGATAAGAGCTGTACCACTTAGAACAATGGTTTTTCTAAACACTATCAACAGCAGACCTGACGCCACACACTTACCCACCAGGATCCAATTTCACCAAGCTAAAGGCACTTACAGACAGGACTAGGCTGAAATTTAAATACCAAGGCCCACCCACCAGATCCTGTTTGCCCACACAGAGGCTTCCCACCCAGCATATTGTAAATGAGATAGAATAGATACAGTTAATCAGCTTACACTTGATTGCTAACACAATTTATAAATGTCTAAATAGTTTACCCTGGTTTTCAAGTAAATCACACTTACCCACCAGGATCCAACTTCGCCAAGCTAAAGGCTCACTCACAGGCAGGACTAGACTGAAAATTAAATACCAAGACCTGCCCACCAGATCCTGTTTGTCCACAAAAGGGCTTCCCACCCAAACTGATTATAAATGAGATCAGATATAGTTAATCAGCTTATACTTGATTGCTAAGACATACTTTTTCTGAAAGACACAGAAGATAACTTTACACACGGATTTTACCCAATGGGCTGCATTGGAATCAGACTGACTACATTTGTGGAAGAAATCATTGGAGAAGCTCAGTATCAGCAGTCAAAACTAGGCCAGGGGCCGACTGTAGGCCAAATCATCAATTACTCATATGCAAGTTCATTAAGGCTGAAGAAAATTAAAATAAGTCCACAGAAATCAAGATATGGTCTTAAATCAAATCCATTGGAATTTCATGATCATCTTAAGGATAGGTTTGAGGCACTGAACACCAATGATAGAAGACAAGATGAGTTGTGGGATGTTATTAAGGATATCATCCACGAAGAAAGCAAAAGGTCACTACAAAAACAGAAGACAAAGAAAAAGTTCAAAATGGATGTCAGAAGAGACTCTAAAGATTGCACTGGAGCTTTGCGAAGACAAATCTACAGGCAAACACATCGAAGTAAAAGAGCTGAACAGATGGTTTTAAAGGGCAGCTTAGGAGGACAAAGCAAAGTATTATAGTGGAATGTGCAGAGAGCTGAAATTGGAGAATAAAGAGGGAAGAACTCGCTCTGCATCTCTCAAGCTGAAGGAACTGAAAACCATTTAACCCTCATGTCACAATGTTGAAAGATGCTAGGGGCAATGTATTGAGTGACGTAGAAAGCATCAAAAAGAAGATGGAGGGAATACACAGAGTCATTGTACCAGAAAAAAAATTTATTGACACTGATAAATTTCAGGAAGTACCATATGAACAAGAGCCAATGGTAATGAAAGAAGTGGAAAATGCATTGAAGGAATTGGCAAAATATTAAGGCTCCAGAAATTGATAAGATACCAACTTACCTGTTTCAATTAATTGATGCAGCCCTGGATGCACTCACCGGGCTATGCCATGGAATCTGGAGGATAGCTTTTTGGGCAACAAAGTGGAAGAGGTCTATATTTGTTCCTATTCCCAAGAAGGGTGAGCCAACTGAATGTGGAAATTATCAAACAATGTCATTGATATCACATGCTAGCAAAATACTGCTGAAGATTATTCAAAAACGGCTGGAACAGTACATAGATAGGGAATTGCCAGAAGTTCAAGTAGGATTTAAAAGAAGCCATGGCACCAGGAATATCACTGCTAATATCAGATGGATCCTGGCTAAAAGTAAGAAATACCAGAAGAATGTCTATTTGCCCTTTATTGACAATGTAAAAGACGACCTAATTGCAGAGACATAGTATGTTAATAGCTTGGCAGATTCAATACATAATCAATTCTTCCCCAAAATGATCTAGCAGTCTAACTCAACTCAAAATCACATGTCATTGACACTGTACAATAAATATGCAAATGTTAACATCGGACAGGATTCAAATCTGTTGTTCACAGGATGGCTATGGGTCATACCCAAGGCAGCTAACAACAACAACAATTAACACTGGGGGGGAGGGGCAAAGAATGCATGAGACATCCCTGCATATTTCTATACAACTCCCTGCAATCTATAATTATGTTAATACTATTATTTTTAAGTGAAGGCAAAATAAATGTATTTCCACCCTAATGAAAACTGAAGACTGAAGGAATTTCTAACTAGCAGACCTGACTTAAATGCCAAAGGAAGGCATTTAGGTTGAAGGCCAATTCCAGATGGTAGAGTAAAAAAGCACAGTAAAAATTTATGCACTTGAAATAGTAAATGGGAAGGTAAAAATAAAAAAAATTTTAAAAAAATAACAGAACACCTAAAAATATTTTTTTCTCCTTTTAATTTCTTTAAATGGTAAATGATTGTATGAAATAAATATCTTAGGGTTTGTAACATAAAATGCAAACCAGTAGCTGTAAAAAAAGAAGGAAGAAATGGATCTCACTAAAGTTTCTCTATTTTAATATTTTTTTCCAGGATTCCTCTATTTGTATTTACTCTATTTGTATTCCAGGCTCCACGGTGGTGTGTCCCGTAGTCTCCACTCTGTGCCTCCCGATAGATTTTGGCTCCACCTTGGGGCTTGTACCTGTAGGCATGTCAGAAGCTATTGCCACGAGTCACCTCTCTATTGCCTGGCCTCGAATTCTGCCTGTGCGGCTTGCACGCTCCCCGGCGGCGTGTCCCACAGTCTCCCCTCTGTGCCTCCCGACCGATTTTGGCTCCGCACCACACGGTTCAAAATTGGGAAGGGTGTACGCCAGGGATTTGTCCTATCTCCATACCTTTCAACCTGTATGCAGAGCAGATTATCCAAGAGGCTGGGCTCTATGAGGAGAAGTGTGGCATCAGGACTGGTGGAAGATCTATTAACAATCTGCGTTATGCAGATGACACAACCCTGCTTGCTGAAACTGAGGAGGACCTCATGCACTTGCTGCGGAGGGTCAAGGACTGCAGCCTTCAGTATGGACTGAGGCTCAATGTCAAGAAGATAAAGATTCTCACCACTGGACCAATCCGTAGCATCAGGATGGATGGCGAAGAGATTGAGATTGTTCACAGCTTCAGTTTGCTAGGCTTCACGATCAACACTCTTGGCACCAGCAGCCAGGAAATTAAAAAATGTACTGTGATGGGAAAGTCTGCTGTTAGGAACCTCTCCAAAGTACTCAAGAGCAACAGTGTCTCTCTGGAGACTAAGGTGCACCTGATATAGGCCATGGTCTTTGCAATCACTTGTTATGCATCAGAGAGGTGGACAATGACTAGGGAGGATAGAAGGAGAATTGATGCCTTTGAGCTGTGGTGCTGGAGAAGAGTATTGAATGTACCACGGAGGCAAGGATTCTGTGGCTTCATCTGACATACTTTGGACATGTTGTAAGGAGACACAGGTCCTTGGAGAGGGACATCATGCATGGTAGGGTGGAGGGATAGTGCAGGAGGGGAAGACCCTCTATGAGGTGGACTGATTCAGTGACTGGGGTAATCGGGATGGGTGTGTCAGAGGCAATGCGATTGGCACAGGATAGAGCAGGGTTTAGGGCTGTTGTACATAGGGTCGCTATGAGTTGCAAACGACTCGACGGCACATAACAACAACAATATAAGAACAAGTTTGTATTAAAGTGAAATACATTTGAAATGTATATTGTAATTCTTTGCATAAATGTTATATATTTATATAGTTTTTAAATTAGAGGCATTAATGGCCTACTATATTTGTTCACCACAAACAGCAGATTATGAACAGAGAAATAAGCAAAAGACCTAAAGGTCAAATGATAGATGTAAAATTACTCATATGGGTGAGTGAATTAAATGTGAATGAGTGAAATACCACAGATAAGACTATTTTTTTTAACAAGCAGCTAAGTATTTTTCCATCCAAATGTCTGTTGTTGTTATGTGCCATCGAGTCACTTGTGACTCATTGTGAACCTATATGTACTGTGTCTCTAAGTAAGACCTGTTTTACTTTAAGCCAACCTCATTATCTCTGACACAACTACCCCCAATTATGCCAGTCACTAAGTCAATCCCTCTCATCCAGGGTCTTCCTCTCTTGTGCTGTCCCTCCACCCTTCCAAGCATGATGTCCCTCTTCAAGGACTGGTCCCTCCTTGCAACATGCTCACAATATGTCAGATGGAGCTTCAGAATACTTGCAGCCTGGTTTCACCCTTTCCAGGATGAACCTTTTTTGTTCTCCTAGCAGTCCATGGTATATTCAGAACTCTTCTCCAGCTCTGGAGAGGTCCCTAACAGCTCATTTTCCCAATGCAATTGGCCTTTTGATTTCTGGCTGCTGGTACCAAGAGTGTTGACTGTGGAGCCAAGTCAACTGAAGCTGTCAACAATCTTAATCTTTTCACCTTCTATCATGATGCTGCCAATGAGAAGAGTGGTTTTTCTTAATCTTTGTTTTCTTAATGTTGAGCTTCAATGCATACTGAAGGCTGCATCCTTGACTTTCCGCACCAAATGCCTCAGGTCCTTCTCAGTTTCAGCATTATCACCTCAGTTCTCATTGTCACCCTCATAAATGCAGACAGATTGCTGATGAGTCTTCCTCCAATCCTGATGTCATATTCCTCCTTATAGAGCCCCGCCTACTGGATGATCTGTTCTGCATATAGATTGAAAAGGTAGGCAGATAGGACACATCCCTGGCATACATTTTTCCTGATTTTGAACCATGCAATGTTTCTCTGCTCTGTTCTGAAGACTTGCCACCTGGTCTAAGTATAGGTTTCACATAAGGACAATCTAGTGTTCTGGGATTCTCATTCTTCTCAGAGTTAGCCAAAGTTTATCATGACACAGTCAAATGCCGTTGCATAATTAGTTTTAAAGAAAAAGGATGTGAGAAGGTATGATACACAAATAATAATAACGAAAGACCTGGGAGTAGTTCTAGTGGCAAAGACAAAATAAACTTAAGGGGGGGGGAATCAACTACCATTAAGTAACTTCTGACACACATCGATCCTATAGAATATAACTGTCTCAGCAGTTTCCAAGACTGTAGGTCTTCACAAGAAGAGGTTGCCTCATTTTTTTCCCTTAGAAAGGCAAGTGGATCCAAACCAATGATCTTTTGATTAATAGTCCGACCTTTAGCCATCTTGCCACCTGGGCTCCTCAAGGCTTTAAGAGAAAGATCATTATTAGAGATAAAAGTATATTTTAGAATTTTAAAATATCAATATATATACAAGGTCTGTTGTTTATGCCATCACATTGGAATCAACTTATAGATGACCCTCCACTGGTTTTTCAGAGGCTATAAATCACACAAGAGGAGACTGCCCATATAATTGACAGATTGTAAGTTCAAACCACCTGTCTTTGGGTTGGCAGTGCAACTAGTTATAAATGTGTATGTACCTAATAAAAGGAGATCTAGTATCTTAGTGGTAATGAGTTTGCTTCAAATACATAGGTACACAGTTCAAATGCCCCTGCTATTCCTAGGGAGATAAATGGACAATTTCTTCCTGTATAATTTATAGCCTCTGAAAAACCTGCTGGAAGGTCACCTATGAATTAGTTCTGACTCAATGGTACCCAACAACAATGGCAACCTAATAAAAGCATGAAAAGAAAAACTTACAG
This sequence comes from Elephantulus edwardii, assembly GCF_000299155.1. Lineage (NCBI taxonomy): Eukaryota > Metazoa > Chordata > Mammalia > Macroscelidea > Macroscelididae > Elephantulus > Elephantulus edwardii. Next base: position 1,757,183 of record NW_006399760.1, on the reverse strand, counting down.
AATTACAAGGAGAGATAGATAATTCAGCAATTATACCTGGAGACTATGATACCCTGGTCTCTTCATAACTGCCAGAAGAAGGGAGAAAATCAGTAAGGATACAAAAAACTTAAGCAGCACTAATGCCATTATGACCTAACATGTGCAGAGCACAGCCTCCAACAACCACAGCATACACATCGTTTTCGAATGCATATGGGAGATTTTCCAGAACAGAGGAAGTGTCTGGCCATAAAATAAGTCTTTTAAAAGAATTGGAATCAGCAACAGAAAGAATTCAGGGAAACACCTAGTGCTGGGGGATTAAACAACAAATTTTTTAAACAGATGAGTTGACAAAAAAAATGAAATGGAACTAAATCAAAAAGCTGTGGCTGCTGTTAGGTGCTTGCATCAACTCTATGTTACACCATCCACAAGATTTCCAACATGCACAATCCAATTTGCACTCTCTGTATCAATCCATCTTGCTAGGGTGTGCCTCTCTTTCACTGACTCCA
>NW_006399760.1:1754806-1755923 GCF_000299155.1 Elephantulus edwardii | reverse complement strand
GGATGATTTGGATTTGATTGCTGAACTGAAACTAGAGCCTGGACTTTTGAGGAATTGTGCCTCGGAGCTGATGGGCTAAAGCCTGAACTTGTATTGGGTGATACTGTTTGCCTCTCTCATTCTCATTCTCCAACTTTCTTCCTCGATAAACTCTATTCTTAGTCCCATAACTTTGAGTTTGTAAGTCAGCAATGAAAAAAAGAATCTCCTTCTGTTGGTGAGGCTCTACAGGTACCATGAGGCTGGGCTACAAACTCCTTATCTGCTTTCTGCTCTGGGGCATTGAGGGGCTGTGTTATTCTCATTCCCTCTGGTCCTTTCAGAGAGGCACTCAAGGCCCTGTGCCTTCATTTCCTGTTTTCTCCTCTTTGTTGTTGTTGTTGATTGCCTTCCAGTTCAGCACACCTCATACAGACCCTATGAACAAAAGGCTTGAAACCTTTCTATAACTATTAACATTTATCAAAGTTCATAGACTTTCTAGAGGCATGTTGTTTAGAAAGCGAATGTCACTCCTGCACTGAGAAAGTAGCCATTAGAGATTATTTATAGTTTTAAATGCCTATATTAGAAAATTAGAAAAATCTGAAATCAACTATCAAAGGTTTCACCTTTAAAATTAAATGCAAAGTGAGCAGAAGAAAGGAACAATGACAAATGAAATAAAAATCAGTAAAAAAAATCAGTGAATACAAAAGTGGGTAATCTCAATGTTAATGAAGCCAACAAATCTTTAACTAGACTTTTAACGTGCAAAACCTTGTACAAACAACTGAAACATCCATCAACCATGTGTGGTACATTGGCACAAGGAAATACTATTTGGCAGTTAAAAGGAACAAACCACAAATGCATGCCACAAGGTAGATGGCATGCAAAACCGTGGTGCTAAGGATAAAAAGCAGAACAAACATAGATGCAATTTCCAGAAAAAAGAAATCAGGTCTGCGATTGATTGTTGCTAGAACAGTAACTGTAGGGATCAGGGAATATTTTTAAATGCTCAAAATATTTGAGAAGAGAGTCATAGTGATGGCTGCACAACTCTATTGCTTTCACCATGATAAGTATTATGATATGTAAAACAGAGGCATCTTTCAAAGGTACACAGAAAAAA
>NW_006399760.1:1734385-1751716 GCF_000299155.1 Elephantulus edwardii | reverse complement strand
CCCTCTATGAGATGGATTGATTCGGTGACTGGGATAATCGGGATGGGTGTGTCAGAGGCAGTGCGGTTGGCGCAGGATAGAGCAGGATTTAGGGCTGTTGTGCATAGGGTCGCTATGAGTCGCAAATGACTCGATGGCACATAACAACAACAACAACAAAACAATCCTCAACAAAACTCACTGTTCAGATGGGCATGGCAACCAATCACTATTGGTTGGTTTTCCATCTCTGCACTCCTCAGTCACTGCCCCACAGCAGGGAATCGATGGTTTCACTTTGGCACAGAGAGGATGCTAATTACCATAATGAAACATGCCGAGATGGTCTGTGCTAAATTAAAGCAAAGGCAATTTGTATTTGTACCCCCCAATGTCTTTGAACTTCCAACAAACTGCTAATAAATTAAGTGGCACTGGAGCATTTGGCTTTAGTGTGGGAGAGACACCACATGAAAGGATCTGGCTCTGTTCTGGAGCAACTAACTGGCTTCTCTTAATCCCACAGTTTTAACAATGACTTCCCAAAGAAAGTATCATGAGAAGAAAGCAGCAAATAAGGTGCATCTTGATTTCCATTTTATCCAGTCTATTCCTGAAGTCTCAGTATCAGCCTTCTTGCTGAATGAGCTATTGTCTCTCCATTGAAGCACAGTCACTTTCTTGGAGTATTTTGGTTTTATTCATCAGCTCTCACAACTAAAACCATAGGGAGTTGGCACTGTTAACTCAAAGAAAGGCTGCTCCTCTCTAGCAGTTCAAATTCACCATCTGTTCTGAACAATATAAATGGAGCAATCTGCTGTTAAAGGAAAGTTACATAGTTCGAATTCATCTCACCCACTACTCAAAAGGAAGATGTGGTAGTCCACTCCTATGAAGAGAACAGCCTTGAAATCTCTATGGATCAGTTCTCCTCTGTCCAACAGAGTACAGTCAGAAACAAATGGACATCAGGAGGTCTGTGTGGTTTGTTTGACACTGAACACAGTTGAGTCCTTGAGTGTCACAGGTAATGGTAACTAAAAGGCTGAAGGCTTGAATGCACCTAGAGGTGCTATCCATCTACTTCTGAAAGATTAGCCATTGAAACCATCACGGAGCACAGTTCAATTGTGGCACGTCCAGTGTCATCCTGATCTGGGATCAACAGGACAGCAACTGATTAATGTTAAACACAACCTCCACTTCTAAGCTCAGGTTAAAAACAGGAATAGAGAAGAGGTAAGGTAAAGAATGGTGCCTAAACCACAAACAAGCAGCAATTGCCTCTAACCTCTGGCTCTGCACCATCAACGCCCCCAGAATGATGGTCCCTAACTTGCACCAATTCTTCTCTCTCAGTCTATTTTTCACCTCTTTTCTTCCAAAGGTTTCTTATAATGGTTTAAATGACAACAAAAAGAAACAGGAAATGAATGTGCAGAAATTGTATTTTCTCATCAACAATGGCTTGGTTTCATTTTCACCTGCAAGACAATGAAGGCATTAAGCAAATTCTGTTATTTCCATCAACTATGCAGACATACCGAGTTATTATCCATAAATTCCTCTATGATTTCCACTTACACTTTGACTACCTTTGTATCACTGTTTCAACTTAATAGCTCCAATTTAATTAAGCTTCATTGTAACTCTAGTTACACAGTCCCTCCTCACTGATCTCCCCCCAACTCTTGACTATTTTTGCACATTTACTTTTCTAAATAAATTTGAACATCACTTTATCAAGTTCACAACTAAAGTCCATTAACATATTAATTGGAGCCGTGAGCACAGGTTCCACATAGGAATACTGCCTCATTAATATCTGCATGAGCAAACCACCTAAATGCAGACATTTCTGACAAAGCCATCTCCACGTGGCACTCCCATCCTGCTCTCAGAGACTCAAACGCTGGTCCCCTGAGCTCCGGGTAAGAAATAAGACATTTCTAAGGGCTGAACAAGGGGTCTGACAACCCAGTTCTCTCCTCCAGGGCCCTCCCTCCCTGCTCCCCAGGTTTAGTTATATTTCAAACCGTTGCCATGGCAACCTCCACTGTCAGAAGACACAGCACCTCCAGTCTGGGAAGCAGGCTGCCTTTCCACTTCAGCACTGTGAAATGTCTACAATGCTTTTTCGAAGCGAGTTTTTTACATATGTGTTCTGTATGGGAGATGTGTGAGGGGAAGGAGAGCGTGCTGGCTGGTAATCTGTATCTACGTAGATTAAAAAAAAAAACAAAAAAAAAACCAACCCTACCACAAAAACACCCAACACTGAGCTAAAACAGACTATGTTAATGAGAGAAGTAAAACATTTTGACAGCCTCACTCAGCTTGGTGTCAAACACTTGAGAAAAAGAAAAATTAGTTTTAAAAAAAGAAAATCAGCACAACGAGAGACTATAAAGAATGGATTTAAAGCACCTGGTGCTGATGGCCCCAGGGCTGACATGGGGTCCTGGCTTGATTCCTGGTCAAGGAGCCTCCTGGAGGGGAGTCATGGACGCTGCTGTGATGCTGAGCAGGTTCCAGACCAAGATGGTTTAGAACAAATGTCTGGGGACGCTTGTGAAAATCAGCCAGTGAAACCTGAATGGGTGGCAGGAGTCTCGTCACAACTGACCGTGGGCCTAGCTTTCCTTCCTGCTTGGATGGAGTCACCGGCAGTCTGAGGCCAATGACTGCAATAAGCAGTTCTCCAAAGCATAAAGATCTCTTAAAATGAAAGGAGGAGATTCAAGAGATGGGTAAAACCTTTGTCTACCTTGTGAAAAGAGCATCAAGGACACTGCAATTCTGAATTTCTCAGACTAATTTGCTTCAGTCACTTTGTACAAAATTACTTAAAGACCTTCGGTGAGCAATAAAGTGTAGCCAATTAGGGTGGGTGTCTAGGCACGCGTCCCCAAGCCTCTGTGCCTGGCAGGCAGCGCTATGTCATCACTTGGACGCCAGCACCTGCTTCCTGCTGTTGCTGGTAGATGCTGCTGAGTCAGCTCTAAGTCATAGCGACCCTGGGTGCAACACAACAAAATACTATCCGATCCTGCACCACTCTCACAGTTGCCATTTGCTCACATCCACCACTGTAGCCACTACTACATTTACAGTGTTGCTGTCGTTCCGTCAGAACCAAGGCATAGATAGATGACCCTCTGCTGGGTTCTGTAAATTCACGAGAGGAGACTGCCCCTCCTTCTCCCACAAAACAGGTGGTGGATCCACAGTTTGCCTTTGGATTGGCAACACAACTTCTTATCACTAGGCCAGCAGCGCTCCCTACTACACGTGGCAGGGGTGGGGGCAGGGGGTGTGAGTAAAAAGCCCAGAAATGCAAGGAATCTCATCAGCCAAGGCTTCCCTTTCTTTTTAAAACATCTCACTTTTTAGTGTTTCTCAATGCACCAGCATGCAACTGTATTCATGTTCCAAAGTGGGAAAGGTGTGGCAAGGAAATCAAATGCAAGTGTGTGTCACTGTACACTGATGACATGATCTGTGAAACATGGTGTTATGCGATCTGGACAGCCAATGAACATCATGGTAGAGACTGTGGGAGTCCACTGCCGGTCATCCTCACTGCTGCTGCTGCTGCTGCTGCTGCTGCTGCTGCTGCTGCTACCGCTGACATTACTGCTGCCAATGGAGACGGCAGTAAGGGCAGAATGACAGGACAAAAAAGATGAGGCACAAGACTGTGTAGTCCCACCCAGACCCCTGGCAATGCTGGGAGCCCTCATCCAAGGCCACATCCTCTGCCTCTCCTGATTGTACCCCAGTGTGGTCTGCATTTGGGAATCTTAAAAGTACTATTGTTGTTATGCACCACAGAGTCAGAAGCAACCCTTCAGGCTTACAGAGGGTAAATCGCATGAGAGGACACTGTCCATATTTCTCCCCCCAAGGCAGCTGGTGGATTCGAATCAACCCCCTAGGGTTAGCAGCACAACTCTTTAGCCCCAGAGCTTCCTTTAAAACCACTGGGAGAAGGCAATAAGCAAAACAAAAGAGGATAACAAGACCCTTTGCTCTTACTTCTCCCATCTAAACATGGATGAGCCTTGGAAATCTGTAATATAAAAGAAGTGATAAGGTCACTTAATTTGGAATCACACTTTTGGAAGGACTGAAAGCTGTACTCTAAGAACTTAGCATACAGTTGGCATAAGTGCATTAACTGGCAAACTATATTTGAATGCACTAAAGGAATGAAAAGTGTTTACTGATTAAAAGCACTGGCTCATTTTTATGAGGAAGAAAGATGAGCAAACTCCTCCCATGCGATTTACAGCCTCTGAAAACCCACTAGAGCTATGAGTCAGTTCTGACTCGGTACATAATAACAACAGACATCTATATATAATACAATGCCACTAACTGATAATGAGATCCATTTCCCAAGAGCCATTATCCCTCAACTACTGCCATTAGAACTCCAACTCTAAAGGAAAACAACTTGCTGGTTAAAAATGCCTGCTTCCCTGATTCCTTTGCAACTAGGGTGGTCACGTGAGCCAAACCGAGCCATTAAAATGTCAGCGGAACGTGCTCTAATCTTGGAACCTTCCATCCAGTTTCTGCCAGGAACCTGGAAAGCAGCCTACAAACATGAAACACAAGTCTCATGGTGCCAAAGCTGGAGAAAAAAAAATGCTAGAGAGCCTGGGGTCTCCCAGGATTGTGGGCCACCTTCTCTGGATTCCAATGAGGAAAATACCCTCCCCTCATTCGGCTGGATCACCACAGTCAGGCTTTCTGCTTCAGCAGCAACATGTCCTTCCTAACTGACAGGACACAGCAGCAGCGAAGATGATGCCACATGGACAGTGTCACGGAGTTGTGGACTCTGAGTAATCTCATCACCATCAGTTAGTGGGCTGCACAGATCTCCGCAAACGTCATACCACTGAATGCTGCATCAGTAAACACTTCTCATCCTTCTGGTACATTCAGGTTCTTTTTGTGGTTTACCAATTAACACGGTTATGCCAACTTCACACTAAGTTCTTAGAATGTGGTTCTGAGTTGCTTCCAAAAAGAATGATTCTCCACTAATTAAATGACCTTCTCTTCTGTTACATGGTCAATTTCTAAAACTCTTCTGTGGAAAGAAAAACAAAGCAAGAGCAGAGGATCCTATTCTCCCAAGTTGCTCCAAATACTTAAAGACAAGCCCGAGTTGGGTGGTCTTGGCAGGAATAGGTCTGGAGGGACAGGAGTTGGGGCTATGGAGTATTCAATAACCCAAAGAAGCAGGAATCTGCCTGTCTCCGCTAGACCAGCCATGCTGAGCACGTACCAGCTGCATTTACGTGGTTGGAGCTGTTAGTGTGAACAAAACAAACTTTCCAAACTGCACAGTACCATGAGCTTGGTAACTACCCAGGCTCTGGCCTGCTCAGCCAGCAAGAACTTCCCCAGACAAAAGCTGCCAATGTGAACAGAGAGAAAAGGTTTCACTGCTTATTCTTCTGGTGACTTAAAGTCCATTCTCAGTCCACAGGCACATGGCTTCCATTTCTTCTGAATGTCTTTTCTAAAATCTCTTTCAAATGTTCTAATAATACGGTAGAAACCTGTACAATGACCCACTGTGATAAACGTATCTATGATTGTAAATTACCCACATTATGTCTCCATAGTAATGCCAATTATGCTCCTTCGCTTAAACACTAATAAAATTAAAACAAGTCTGTATCTCAGAACACCTCTTAGAAAAACACTCTCTACTAATCAATTATAAATTCAAAATACCAGACTTGTAATAGTCATTCAATTAGTTAAAATGACCACAGGATGCACTAGCTCTGGCTTTCTCAACATGGCACTAATGACATCTGAGTCAGACAACTCTGTTGGTGGGGAGTGTTCTCAGGGCGTTGTAGGACACTCAGAAACATCACTGGCCTTTGCTCAATAGATAGATGCCAGTTGCACTTCCCAAATTAAGAGCAATCAAAACTATCTCCAGATATTTGCCAAATGTCTCTAGGGGTGTGTGTGGTGTGTGTGTGTGTGTGTGTGTGTGTGTGTGTGTGTGAAAATCAGCCTGATGTCTCCCAGAGAGGGGGGGAAGAGTGTGTGTGTGTGTGTGTGTGTGTGTCAGGGGGTGTTTGTGGGGTGGGGGGGTATTGTAAAGTCAGCCTAGCTGAAAACCTCTGCTCTAGGGACCTCTACAAATTACTGAGGAGCAATGATGTCAGTTTTGAGATGCACTTGACTCATTTTATGGTCTTTTCAGTCACTTGCTATGCATTTGAGAGCTGGACAATGACTAAGGATGACAGAAGAAGAATTAAAGCCTTTGAATCGTGATGTTGGAGAAGAGTGCTGAACATCTCATGGACTGCCAAATGTCTTAGAGAAAGTGCAGCCAGAGTGCTCTTGGAGGCAAAGATGATGACGCTTCTTCTCACATGCTTTGGGCATGCTGCTAGGAGAGGTTACTCCTTGGAGAGGAACATCATGCTTGGGAAGACGGAGGGATCTGGGAAGGCTGAGGGATCGTGAAAGAGAGGAAGACCCTCAACCACGTGTGCTGACGTAGTCACTGCAGCTATGGACTTCACTGGATCAGAAACTGTGAGGATGGCACAGAAAAGGACACAGTTCAGATCTGTTGTTCATCGTCGCGATGAGTTGTACCTGAAAAAGATCTTCATCCACACCCATTTGACAGCTGAGGAAAGTGAAGGCCAGAAAGAGTTAGTGACAAGAGGGCGCAGGGGCCAGGAGCTATTCTTCGACTATGTAAGTTTCAACAGGCTGAGCTTGTATGAGCTGGAACTGCTTCTACCCATCTCTGAGCCTCCCTCAACAAGCCCAGAATCATCTCCTAAAAGCCATAACCATTCTTTTGCTAAAGGAACAGAAGCCCAGCCTCTTCTATGACTTTCTCACCATTCAACAACTAAAGTGCTATCCAAAGTGTCTCAGTGAAAATCTTCCAAACAAGAAGTCAGGCCCTTGGACCGGTAGTCCTGGGAAAGGAGTGTGGCAGAGGACAGAGAGATGGACCATTCTACTCTTAACCAGCTGTAGTTAATTCTTTAGCAGGAGAGAGAAGACAAAGGGGAGAAACTCAGTAAATCCACATACAAAGAGATAAAGGGCTCTGGATCAGCAGAGGAGCAGGGCTGATGACTTGGAGTCTGAACAAGGAGAGAATAATGTTTCAGGCTTCCTGAAAGGGTGGGCCAGATCTGAAAGGCAAAGGGTGTTACAGATGGGAAAGGCCACATACATGAGCATGCACTTACAGTCAGGTCAGCCAGCAGAGGCCCCCAAAGAACACCAAGAGTGTGAATGGCCATACTTTACTAGGAAGTTAGTTCAGAAACTTCAAAGTCCTCTGTGGCCCAGGAGTGAGCTCTGGTGGCCTCATGGGTAGGAAGTTGCACTGCCAACCCAGAGGTGGCAGTTTGAATCCACCAGCTTGTCTGAGGGAGAAAGATGGGAACTCTCCTCTCCTGTTTGTTTGTTTATTGTTCTTATTTACCACCGAGTCATCTGCGACTCATAGTAACCCAATGTACAAAAGCCATAAACCCTGCTCTATCACTTGCCAAACTTATTGTCTCTGACACACCTATCCCCAATTACCCCAGTCACTGAATCAATCCATCTCATCAGGGTTCTCCCTCTCTTGTGCTGTCCCTTCACCTCCCAAGCATGACGTCCCTCTCCAAGGACTGATCCTGTTTTGCAACATGTCCAAAGAATGTCAGAAGAAGCTTCAGAATCCTTGTATCCAAGAAGCAGCCTGCCTTCACCCTCTCCAGGATTAACTTGTTTGTTCTCCTGCCAGTCCGTACAATCAATATTTTTCTCCAGCAACACAGCTCAAAAGCACCAACTCTCCTATCATTCCTAGTCATTGTTCAACTCTCTGATGCATAGCAAGTAATTGCAAAGACCTGTGTCAGGTGCACCTTAGTGTCCAGACTGATATTGTTGCTCTTCAGTACTTTGGAGAGGTCTCTAGAGAGTCAGCTATGAATCAGTTCCCACTCAATGACAAGAGTTTTTAGTTCTACAGTTCATAATAAGTTGTGCTTATTTCCTTATTAACTACATTTTCTTTGGCAAAATGAAATGTGTATACATAGTTTAATAAACTGTACAAGTGTTGAGTAACCTTGTGTTGTTATTGTTGCTGTGTACCGTAGAGTATTAACTGACCCACAGCTGACCCTCCACCAGGTGTTCAGAGCCAGTTAACCATACAGGAAGAGACTGCTCATCCTGCTTCCGTGAACAGCTGGTGGATTTGAATCGCATACCTTCAGGATTGCAGCACAGCTTCTAACCACTAGGCCCCCAAAGCTCTCTATAAATATTATATGAATATTCATTCTGTTTTCTTTCTAAACAAATTGCAATGTATTGACATACAGTCTGTCGATGTAATCTGGAGTTTTCTCCATATACACACAGCTCACTATTACTGATGTGACTGTCCATCATCATGCAGTCAATCCCTCCGTCATGGTCAAATGAAATGCCTCCTGGTCCACCTCACTCCCATGATCACTTGCTGATCACATCATTGTGACCCACAGGCTGTCATGAGCTGGACTTCTGTTGAAATCTGTTTAGCATCATTGTTGTTGGGTGTCATTGAGTTGACTACAACTCCTAGTCACTCTATGAACAAAGGCTCTAAATCTTGCCCTATCTGGTGCTGTCTTCACCATCTTTGATACATTCAAACCCCTTATTAGAATCACTGGGGCTACACATCTCCTTGAGGATCTTCCTCTCTTTTATCGACCCTCCACCTTTCCCAGTATGATGCCTTTGGGTAAAGACTGCCCCCCCCCACAATTTGCCAAAGCACATAAGATGAAGTTTCACTGTCCTTATCTCTAAGGAGCACGGTGGTTATACTTCCTTCCTCCAAGGCTTTGTTCTTTTGACAGTCCATGAGATACTCAGTCCTTTTCTGCAACACCGTAACTCAAACAACATGTTGTTGTTATGTGCTATCCAGTCACCTGTGTTTCATAGCAACCCTAAGCATAATAGCTCTGAATCCTGCTGTATTCTGAGCCAGTCTCACTGTCTCTGACACAACAATCTCCATTACCTCAGCTACTATGTCAATCCATCTCTTGCAGGGTCTTCCTCTTCTTCACTGTCCCTCCATCCTTCCAAGCATGATGCCTTTCTCCAAGGACTGGTCCCTCCTGACAACATGCCTAACATATATGAGATGGTGCCTCAAAGTCCTTGCCTCCAAGGAGAAACTTGGTTTCACCCTCTCCAGGAGATCCCTCTTTGTTCCCTTGACAGTCTATGTTACGTTCAATACTCTTCTCCAGCTTCTCACAACTCAAAGACACTGATTCTTCTTCGATCATCCTTAGTCATTGTCCAGCTCTCTGATGCATAGCAAGTAGGTGAGAATACCATTGCCTGATTAGGCACAACTTAGTCTCTAGACTGACATCATTGATCTTTCACACTCTGGAGAGGTCCCTGACAGGAAATTTTCCTAATGCAATTAGTCTTCTTGATTTCTTGACCACTGATACCAAGAGTGTTAATCATGGACCTGAGCAAGCTGAAATGATTAACAACCTTAACCTCTTCTCCATCTATCATGGTGCTGCCAACTGGCCCAGTGGTAAGAATCTTTGTTTATTTGGTGTTGAGCTTCAATCCATAGTAAAGACTATAGTCAAAGTCATAGCTACATGTAAACCTCAACTGATAAACAAATGGTTGTGGATGAAGTTAAGAAGCCAGGAACTGAACCCAAATCTCCCACACTAAAGAAAAAAATTCTACCACTCAACCACAAACTGTAACAGGGTATTTAGTGTTTTAAGTGGTCTCCCATATTGAGTTAAATAGTGTCTTTTGATTAATAGATTATTACCCACTTTTGTTGTACCAGCAAACTGGGGTGGCATAGTCCTTAGGCAACTGTACTGTTAACTCAAAGGCCACACCTCTCTGCGGTTTGAATCTACCAGCAACTTCGTCAGATAAAGATGGGTAATCTCTTTCCATGCAATTCATAGCCTTGAAAACACAATGGAGAGTCAGCTGGGAGTCAGGTCCAACTTGACAGAAGTGACACAGATTTGCAATCACAAATGATGTGACACCAAACACCACTGTGCACCAGTCTTTGTGTGGCATGACTAGGTAAATCCCCAAGACATGGGCCTAGAAGCAAAAATGCTGGGTCAGAGGGGGCAGGACTCAAGTTTCCAGGGAGAACAAGAGAAGCAAGAAAATGAGATACAGAGGCATGCAGGAGAGATGAGAAAATTGATTACAGGAAGGAATAATGGGAAAAGGCCACAATGGGAAAAAGCCACCACAGCAATACTGAGGTGCAATGACTTGATGAGGCAGGGGCCACAGGCAGTATGGATACAGGAGAAAAGTGCACAAGAAAGGAAACTGAGTCAGTGACTGACGACATGGAGGGAGGGGGAGACAAGAGGAAAGATCAGGGGAGCAGAGTGGGAAAGAGGAATCAAAGATTTAACAGCATCTCCAATCATGGGCCTGGTGGTCAAAGAACTGGTGTCGAGGAATGTCCTCTGCCAGGGGACGCTGGTGTAGGCAAGGGCATTCTGTGCTGCACATGGTGATGTTGCAATGCCTGTTGGGCTTTATTAACTGCAGCTAGAAATGCATCAAGGAAGTCAAGGGAGAAGGCAGAGATGGAGACCAGGCACCATCCACAGAGGTGTGTGGACCAGGTCAGGAGCAGGGAGGCAGGGAAGGGTACAAAGCACTCAATGTTGCCTTCTCTCATCATGATTTTTAGGAAATCAGGGTGAGAGGAGTGGCCAGAGGTCCAACAACCAGCACAAAGTGGGACACAATTCCCTGGTGGACTAGGAAGCAGACACCAGTAGCAGAAGAGGAAAGAGACAATCGGGCTGGTGGTCCCCGGTATCATCCAACACAAATGCAAGGATGCCATGTCTAGGGCTACATTCAAGTCAATGGGCACTGAGCAGAATCAACCCTGGAGTAAAAGAATCATGTTAAATGAGTGTAACTTTCTTAGGTGGGAAGATTTTTTTCCCAGAATTAAAAAAAAAAAAATAGACGTGAAGGTCTAAGTGACAAAAGCAGAGAACTGAAGACGATACAAGTAACAACTGATATAGTAGAACCTCTGAACAATTGGCCCCATATGATGACCAATTCTAGTCACTAAAAGATGGACAGCCTCCTGTCATACTGCTCAGACAGTGGAGTCTGGGGTGATGGGAAAGGGGAGAAGGAATTGGGAGGGGTGCAAACAGTTCAGCACTGGAACGCAAACTGAAAACCTAGGGGCTCATACACACTGAGCTGCACCTCAGAAGGTCTGGAGATGGGCTTCCCCATCTTAGGCTCACTACTTAGGGTGTGCAGTTCTCTGAAATAGTGCACTTCTTGCTCTGGGTTCCCAGGAAAGGGTGACTGGTATTGTGGGGGTGATGGTTAGGTGCCAGAGTCAAGTATGACTCAAAGCGACTCTATGAACATCAGATCTGCACCCTGCCCTATCTTGTGCCATCTTCATCATCTCTGCCACACTAGAACCTACTATTATAGTCACTGTGTCAATCCATCTCATTGAAGGCCTCCCTCTCTTTCTCTGACCCTCCACTTTTCCAAGCACGATGGCTCTCTCCGAAGACTGGTTCCTTCTAACAACAGGCTCAAAGTATGTGAGACGAAGTTTCACCATCCTTCCCCCTAATGAGCATCCTAGCTGTTCACTCCCAGATGTATTTGTGAGTTCTCTTGGCAGTCCATTCAGTGCTATTCTCCAGTACCACTTTTTTCATTTGGAGTTTCTTGGTTCCAATGCCAGTTTTGCATTTTCTGGTAGCCTTAAGTTCTGTGAGTAGCTGTGAGCTACTAACACCAGCAATGCTTCTGCTGTCAGAGAAACTCCATACAAAGTGGCTTATTGGAAAATACCACCAGTGCCTGCTGCCTCTGAGCGCGCCATGTTGGCAGACATCTCACCTATAGTGTACTCCTTTAGTTACAGCAGTGTGGAGGCTAAATTAGGGGAAATGATCCAGAAAATATGGGAGAAAAAAACAACAGGCAGACAAAAATGGCATATAAATCTTCCCAGGACTCAGAGTATTACAGACTTTTGAAAGTAATACAGAAAAGAAATGAAAGTATTTTTCACAATATGCCCCAGGTCTCCCAGGGAAAAGAGATGTTAATGTCTTTACTGCTCACTCCTTTACTCTGTCAGGTCAGTAACCTCATTAAATTCAGCAGGTTATTTCTTCAGGTATTAAATCATCTTCTTACTTTTCTCCCAGACATGAGGAATACTTAGAATTCAATTTCCCTAAAACAATCAGTTTTCCCAAGCTGTGGTTTATCCAAGAATTTTGTTCCTTCCTTGACATTTCTATTTTCTGGCGTAAACAGTTAACAGTGAGTTAGCAGTGCTAACTCAAAGCAACCCGATGAACAACACAGTGAAAGCCCACGCCTTCAGAGGCAAGGTTAACAGTCAAGTCAGTAAGAAGGGACAGGAAATGAAAATAAAAAAGAATAAACAGATCACAAAGGTAGAGAAACAGAAGCTAGTCGTTCTTTGAGACATTTGAGGAAAGGCAGCAGAACTGGGGAAATAGGAGCCCACATAAGAAAAAAATCACACACCCAAACTGAAAGAAAAAAAAAACCAAACAAAACCCCAGTAATATTTTGCAGAGCACCAACCCCCAGTTTCAACCTGAAAAAGATGAAAACACACTGGAATTCTCACCAACACACTCTTTCATTTAGAGAAAAGATAAAGAAATGGATCATTATCTGAATAAGTCAATCAAAATGGCGTTGGTGGGAATGAGCCTCAGCCATTTCTGCTGATCTCTAGATTTCAGCAGAGGCAGAAGACCCCCAAGGCTTACACCTGAGGACCTCTAAGAGGGAGTGCAGCCTTTATTCCATAAAAACATGTACATCTTTCACTGCAAGAAGGCAACCTACAATGTTCAAGATTCAATCTCAGAAGAGTGTGGAGCTCAAGAAACAAAAAAAGACTGCATCTGAGACCAGTCATACCCCAAGTCCAAAGCTCTTCCAGATCCTACACCATCTTTGCCATCTTCAACATGTTTGAGTTGAAACACCTCTGCCAATTCTGGAGGAAGGTCCTGGTCTCTTTGAGCTTCTGCTCCCTGGAGATCTTTATGCAACTTCACATTTCTCTCCATTTTCAGTTTCTAGTTTACTTGCTTAATCTCTTTTATATCTCAAGAGAGATTAATTTTAGACATACCCTACACTAATCTTGTCTCATTATCTAACAAAACAACCCATTTCCAAATGGGACCATAACTACTGCCTCAGAGATTGGGATTGCCAATAAATGGGGTTTTGAGAGGGACACAGTTCAACATAAGAGAATAAAGACTCACTGTCCTCAAAATGCAGCTTAGAGAAGAACACAAACAGATGTCTCACGCAGGGGAGGACTGTAGCTGGTTACCAATGAGTTGACGCAAACTCACAGCCACTCCATTTACCAAGGAATGAAATACAGCTCAGTGAGTGTCAATACGACACTCTAAGAGTAAAAGAAAGTTTTTAATGAATAGTAAATTAATAATTAGGTACATAATTAAAAACAAAAACAAACTGACTTCTACCATATATCACTCAAACATAACTTTAAAAACTGTAGACATAAATACAAAATTTAAAACTAAAACACTAAAGAAAGAAAACATATGAAAGATCTTCACAAACTTTAAGGCAAATTTCTTAAAGTACAAAAAGTAATTATGTTATTAAACTTAATATTTTTTCCATTTGTACAGGGGTTACACACTATATTAAATATATACAGTTTTATCTTCATGGATTTGATGACACAAACCAATATTCTATTAAAAAAACCATGATATTGTTGTTATGTGCAGTTGAGCCAACTATGACTCACAGCGACCCTATGCACAACAGCTCTGAAGCCTGCGCCAATCTCATTGTCTGTGACAGACCTATCATAATTGCCACAGTTGCTGTGCCAATTCAACTCATCCAGGGTCTTCCTCTCCTGTGCTATCCCTGCATCCCTCCAAGTACGATGTCCTTCTCCCATCGCAGTTCTGGTCTCTCCTGGCAACAAGTATGTAGAAGGCGTCTCAAAATCCTTGCCTCCAAGGAGCAGCTTGGTTTCACTCTCTCCAAGAAAGATCTGTTAGTTCTCTAGGCAGTCCATGGTACGTTCAATACTCTTCTCCTGCACCACAATTCAAAGCCATCAATTCTTCTTCTGTCATCCTTAGTCATTATCCAGCTCTCTGATGTATTGTAATTGTGAAGACCATGGCCTCTATCAGGCGCACTTTAGTCTCTAGACTGACACTGTTGCTTTTCAGTACTATGCAGAGGTCCCCTGACAGCACATTTTCCCAATCCAATTTGTCTTTTGATTTCCTGATGGTTGGTGCCAAGAGTGCTGATTGTGGAGCCGAGCAAGCTGTAACTGTTAATAACCTCAATCTCTTCTCTATCCATCATGATGCTGCCAATTGGCTGAGTGGTGAGAATCTTTGTCTACCTGATGTTGAGCTTTAATTCATACTGAAGGCTGCAGTTCCTGACTTTCTGCAGCAAGCGCTTCAGGTCCACCTCAGTTTCAGCGAGCAGGGTTGTGTCATCGGCATATCGTAGGTTGTTGACGAGTCTTCGCCTAATCCTGATGCCATCTTCCTCCTGATAAAACTCGGCCCCCCAAATGATCTGTTCTGCATATAGATAGAAATGGTATAGAGACAGGATGTAACCCTGACACACTCCTTTCCTGATTTTGAACTATCCAGTGTTTCCTTGCCCTGTTCTAAGGACTACTTCCTGGTCCAAGTATAGATTTCACATAAGCACAATCAAGTGTTCTGGGATTCCCATTCTCCCTAAGGTTAATCACAATTTTTTTGTTATCCACACAATCAAATGCTTTTGCATAGTCAATGAAACACACAGACAGGTATCCCTCTGGTACTCTTTGCTTTCTGCCAACATCCATCTGACATTGATAATAATGTCTCTACTGCCACAGACTCTTCTAAACCCAGCTGAAAGCACGGATTGCCGGAGGAATGTCTATCTGTGCTTCATTGATTATGCAAAGGCGTTTGACTGTGCGGATCATAACAAACTGTGGCTGACTCTGAGAAGAATGGGAATCCCAGAACACTTGATCGTTCTAATGTGAAACCTATACTTGGACCAAGAGGCAGTCGTCAGAACAGAGCAGGGTAACACTGCATGGTTCAAAATCGGGAAGGGTGTACGCCAGGAATGCATTCTGTCTCCATACCTTTTCAACATGTATGCAGAACAGATTATCCGAGAGGCTGGGCTCTATGAGGAGAACTGTGACATCAGGATTGGTGGAAGATCTATTAACAATCTGCGTTATGCAGATGACACAACCCTGCTTGCTGAAACTGAGGAGGACCTCATGCACTTGCTACAGAGGGTCAAGGACTGCAGCCTTCAGTATGGACTGAGGCTCAATGTTAAGAAGACAAAGATTCTCACCACTGGACCAATTGGCAGCATCAGGATGGATGGCGAAGAGATTGAGATTGTTCACAGCTTCAGTTTGCTCGGCTCCACAGTCAACACTCCTGGCACCAGCAGTCAGGAAATCAAAAAGCGTATCGTGATGGGAAAGTCTGCTGTTAGGGACCTCTCCAAAGTACTGAAGAGCAATGGTGTCACTCTGGAGACTTATGTGCATCTGATACAGACCATGGTCTTTGCTATCATTTGTTATGCATCAGAGAGTTGGACAATGACTAGGGAGGATATAAGGAGAATTGGTGCCTTTGAGCTGTGGTGCTGGAGAAGAGTACTGAATGTACCATGGACTGCCAGGAAAACAACCAGATTCATCTTGGAGAGGATTAAACCAGGCTACTCCTTGGAGGCAAAGATTCTGGGGCTTTGTCTGACATACTTTGGACATGTTGTAAGGAGGGACCAGTCCTTGGAGAGGGACATGATGCTTGGGAGGGTGGAGGGACGGCGCAGGAGGGGAAGACCCTCTAGGAGATGGATTGATTCGGTAACGGGTAATCGGGATGGGTGTGTCAGAGGCAGTGCGGTTGGTGCAGGATAGAGCAGGGTTTAGGGCTGTTGTGCATAGGGTTGCTATGAGTTGCAAATGACTAGATGGCATATAACAACAACAACAACAACTGGTTTACTTACAAAGTTTGTATACACTGTTTTTCACACCTATGTTTCTCATTTCCTTTACCTATCCCTCCCATCACCCATCGAATTGTGTGACCCTATGATTAACCATTCACCACCCCACCCACCTTCACCCCTCTGCTCCCTCACCTTGGATCCTCATACGTGTTCTACAATAATTGTCTTACACAGTATTTGTTCTTTTGGAACTGGTCAGTTCATTTAGCATAATTCTCTCCAGTTCCTCCCAAGTTTGGCGGTGATTTACAAAACCATTGTTCCTAAAGCAGAGATTTTAAGAATGGTGGACCCATCAGGCAGGGTTTCAATGTGCTGCATATGGAATCACTATGAGTTATACCTAAATTCACAGCACCTAACAATAACAGTATGTTAGTCTTGCACTTAATACAGTGATAAAATCTAGCAAATTAGTGGAATAAATATTTGAGGATTGAGAACAGAAAACAACAGCAAGTGAATTAAGAAAAAGATCAGAATTCAAAGTACTACCAAGTCAGCCATAAAACTATTATTTTCCATTATTTCCTGGAAACTACAGAACAATATCATTGATTTCACGTGCAAGCAAGATTCTACTGATTATCCAAAAATGACTGGAACAGCACATCAGCAGAGAACAGCCAGAAGTCCAGGCTGGGTTTAGAAGGGGTTGTGGTACTAGGGATACTGTAGCTAATGTTAGATGGATCTTAGCTAAAAGCAGGGAATACCAGAAAAATATCTATCTGTGTTTCATTGATTATGCAAAGGAGTTTGCCTGTGTGGATCATAACAAACTGTGGCTAACACTGAGAAGAATGGGAATCCCAGAACACTTGATCATGCTAATGCAAAACCTATACTTGGACCAAGAGGCAGTCGTCAGACTAGAGCAAGGAAACACTGCATGGTTCAAAATTAGGAACAGTGTACAACAGAGATGTGTCCTATCTCCATAGCTTTTCAACCTGTATGCAGAACGGATTATCTGAGAGGCTGAGCTCTGATTGGTGGAAGATCTATCAACAATCTGCGTTATGCAGATGACACAACCCTGCTTGCTGAAACTGAGGAGGACCTGAAGCGCTTGCTGTAGAGGGTCAAGGACTGCAGGCTTCAATATGGATTGAAGCTCAATGT
>NW_006399760.1:1728288-1734023 GCF_000299155.1 Elephantulus edwardii | reverse complement strand
AAAAAAAACAGATTTATCCAAGAGAGGGTTAAACCGGGATGCTCCTAGCAGGCAAAGACTCTGGGGCTTCATCTGACATACTTTGGACATGTTGTAAGGAGGGACCAGTCCTTGGAGAGGGACATGATGCTTGGGAGGGTGGAGGGACATCACAGGAGGGGAAGATCCTCTATGAGGTGGATTGATTCAGTGACTGCGGTAATTGGGATGGGTGTGTCGTCGGAGGCAGTGTGATTGGCCAGGATAGAGCAGAGTTTAGGGCTGTTGTACATAGGGTCACTATGAGTCACAAGTGATTCGACGGCACATAACAACAACAACAACTATTTCCTGAGTCCAAATGTTAGAAACAGAAGCAGATAAACAAAGGTCCAAGAGAAACACTGTAGATTTGGCTCAATGAAATATTATGTAGCACTGAAACACAGCACAACATAGGTGAGTCTCGAGGGCATTATGCTGAGTGAAATATCTCTGCCACAAAAGAATAAATACTGCATAACACCACTGTTAGGAAACAGAAATGACATGGCAGGTTAGGGAGAGAATAGGAAAAGAGTGGGTAGATAATGAACACTGCATTGAGACAGATGAGGGGAAGAAATGTCTGAAAGGAATGTATGAGTAGACATTATATGTATGACAGCAATCTAGAACAAGAGGGTATTGCAAAGTGGACTAGGGGAAGGGAAACAAAAGGGGGAGGGAGGCAAATTTGTAACAATGAGTGAATGAAAATCCAACCTCTCTGTAAATCTTCGTTAAAACCACAAATTTTAAAAAAGAAGAAGAAGAAAGAGAAAAGAGAACTTCTAACTCTCGGGGGAAAATGTAAAATGTCTGGGCTATTGATTTTCCCTTTTTTCTAGTCTTCATTTTCCTATATTCTAATTCTAGAGTGGCATTCTTGGAGAGGGACATCATGCTCAGAAAGAGAGAGAGACATCAAAGGAAAAAAAGACCCTCAACTAGGTGGCTTGGAGAAGTGACTGTAATAATGGGCTCTAATGTGTACAGAGATTGTGAGGATGGCATAGGCTAGGACAGGGTTCAGATCTGCTGTTCGTCAGGTCACTATGAGTCATACTCAGCTCAGTGGTGCCTAACCACACCACCACCAAAGATGGTATAAGAGAAGTCAAAATTTTAAGAGAAAGAAAACATGTTTTCCAATCAGTGGAACAATCCATGCTTTTACTTTTTGCTCTACCATCCCATCCTTTGCCCTGACACATAGATGCAATTGCAGACAAGCAAGAAAGACTAAAAAACTCAATCACCATCAAGAAGCAACCAACTCCTGGGGGATCCTCTAGCTGTTCTCCGAGGCTGTAAATTGCTCAAGAGGAAATGGTCCACCTTTTCCTGCAGAGCTGCTAGTAACTGGACTGCCAGAGAAGCATCACCTTTGGGTCAGCAGCACAACTTCCCGTGGAATATGCCACCACTGCTGTCTAAGCAAGACAGAGCAGCATAATAAACAAAAGCTCAAGTTCACAGACAGAGAACCAAAACTATAGGTGAGATCACAGAAAAGGAGCAACTGAGAGATGTGAGCACACAGACTCACTCTCATCAGCAGCATACCCCACCTCCACTCTTCTGGGCTAAGCTGCACAGGTCTGACTCTTTTCCACAAACTAAAGAGTCTGAAAACAGAACTAATAAAAAGATCACCGCCAGGCTCTAGATACATCTCCTAGCTAATGCAAAGGCTTTGAAAACGGAACTGACAAGGGAACCACTGCTTTTGAATTGTGATGTTCGCAAAGAATACAGATCCCACAGAAAGTAGGTTTGAATTTGTTCAGGAACCAGGATGACTTCCTGCTAAAATAAAAAGTAACAATCGCCACAGGATTTAAATGAAAGCATAGTTTAACAGAATAATATTCAGAGAGACCAGGATACAATCCAAAATCATCTGATACATGGGGTGAGGAGTACCCCAGCAATAAACTGTAACTCACTTGAGGAAAAAATAAAATCAACTGATGTCAATGCAGAGATAGTGGAGATGAAAATTATTTGATGGAGATTTTAAAAGTAGCCATTATAAAATGCCCAGAAAGCAATGGCAAACACTTGAACAAAACTATTAGCTTTTTTTATCAAATAAAACAAAACAAAAACTAAAAGAGGAAGCTTTTCTAACAAAATGCCAAAGTCCATAGAAAAACATTCTCTGCCTCTGTATGAAATTGAAACAGAAAACTATTCGTTTCCCCAGCATCACTTTCTCAAAAGCAGCTTGGATACAATTATACTCTTTGACCTTCCTATTCACAGAGGATCCTTTCCAACAAATGTTTAGCACTAACCTACAATGGACTTAAATACAGACTCTCATTCAGTCCAAACTCATGCCAAGTTCAACGGAATTTTGTTAACAATTAAGTCTCTTGCCACAAATAATAGAGTTATGTCCTCCACAATACCAAGAAAATTACTCACAAATCAGAAACATGGCCTAACACAACTGTTGTTAAGCATTTGGCAAACCATGATGATAAGCAGAGATGGTATATGTTAAAGAAATGAAGCATGACCCTCCAGCTGGTAATGACAAACTCTTATTGTGTTTACATTTCTATTTGAACTGTAAGCACAAACATGTAAAATTAAAACAACACTTACAAACTTATCCCCAAACTGGATTTTGCTCATGTAGACTCTATACCTGGACCAGGAGGCTGTGTGAACAGAGCAAGGGAACAGTGCATGGTTTGAAACTGAGAAGGGAGTGTGTCAGGGTTGTATTCTCTCTATATACCTATTTAATCTATATGCTGAGCAAATTATCCAAGAAGCTAGACTCTATGAGGACGAGTTTGGCATCAGGATAGGAGGGAGACTCATCAATAACCTGCATTATACAGATGACACAACCTTGCTTGCTGAAAGTGAGGAAGACTTTAAACACTTGTTGCAGAAGATCAAGGAATGCACCCTTCAGTATGGATTGCATCTCAATGCCAGAAAAACGAAGATGCTTACCACTGGACTGATAGGTAGCATCATGATAGATGCAGAGGAGACAAACTGTCAACTGCTTCATCTTGCTTGGATCTACAATTAACACCCTTGATACCAGCTGTCAGGAAATAAGGAGCCACATTGCACTGGGAAAGTCTACAGTTAGGGACCTCTCCAAATTATCGAGGAGTAATAATATCATTTTGAGGACCAAGGTGTGTCTGATTCAGGTCATAGTCTTTATAATTACTTGCTATGCATTTGAGAGCTGGACAATGAATAAGGATGACGAGAATCGATGCTTTTGAGCTGCGGTGTTGGAGAAGAGCACTGAACATCCCATGGACAACCAAGAGAATGAACACATATGTCTTGGAGATGATGCAGTCGAAGTGCTCTCTGCAAGCAAGAATGATGAGACCTCACCTCACATACTTTGGGCATGTTGCTAGGAGGGCCTGTTCCTTAGAGAAAGACATGGTATTATGAAAGATAGAGGGTCAATGAGGAACTGGAAGACTCTCAACCACGTAGATTGACATGGGCTCTTGTGTGTCAGGAAGTGTGAGGATGGCCACAGGATAGAACAGGGTTCAGATCTTTTGTTTATAGCGTTGCTATGAGTCGTACTCAATTTGACAGCACCTAACAAGAAGTCAGTAAGCACAGCAATCTGTAACCATAAACAGACTTTATGGAAAGAGGATAATATATCATTATGCTATTACTTTATTTCTTGCAAACAGTATTAAACTTAGTATTTATTATAATCATTGGTGCCTGTTAAAGACATTAATGAGATGTCTGACACAGTGACTGTAACAGTGGGCTTTAGCACAAGAGAAATAGAGAGGATGGCACAGAACAGGAAAGTATTTTGTTCTGCTGTGCGGTCCGCTGTGAGTCAGAGCTGACTCGGCTGCACCTAATAACAAGATGAGAAGGAAATGATTCACCTCAACAAGAAGTCAACGCTTCTTTGGAGAACGACTGCAGCTGATACCTCATAGTTTAAAAACCTCTAAACCAAAGAAAAAACATTTAGACTACCAATTAATCACCACATAATCATTTATTTGTGGTAATGAAATAATAGAAAAAGAAATTAATGACAACTCAGGAGACTGGATAATTCTCCGAACTGAACAGTTGTTGTTTTTAGATGGCGTCAAAACGAGTACAGTTCCTAATGACCCTATGAACAACAGACCTGAACACTGTCCAATCCTGCACCATCCTCATAATCTGACACACCCGAGCCCACTTCTGCAGTCACTAAGTCAATCCATTTCGTTGAGGGTCTTCCTCTCCTTCACTGACCCTCTACCTTTCCAAGGACGATGTCCCTTTCCAAGAAATAGTTCCTCTTAAGAACATGCTCCCATAAACAACTATGAGATATCATCTCACCCCAGTAAGGAACATGCCCCCATAAACAACTATGAGATATCATCTCACCCCAGTAAGAATAGCAAAATTTAACAGAATAACACAACTAATGCTGGCGAGGTTGTGGAGGAACTGGAACCCTTATTCACTGATGGTGGGAGTGTAAAATGGGGCAACCATTATGGAAGACAGTATGGTGCTTTCACAAAAAGTTGCAAGTAGAAATACCATTTGACTCAGCAATTCCACTACTGGGAACACACCCTAAAGAAACCATAACCGCCATCCAAGCAGATATATGCACATCCATGTTTATTGTGGCTTTGTTCACAACAGCAAACAGTTGGAAACAACCCAAGTGTCCATCAACAAATGAATGGAAGAGAAGTTCTGGTATATTCACACAATGGAATACTATGCGGCATTGAAAAAACAAGGTACTCATAAAATAGTAACACAAATGGGTGACCCTGGAGGACATTATGCTGAGTGAAATATCTCAGTCACAAAAGGACAAATACTGCATAGTGCCCCTATTGTAAAGTGGGGCTAACATCAGGGTTGGGGGAAAACTAAGAGGGGATAAATAATGCATATTGCTTTGAAATGTATAACGGAGAGAACTGTTCAGGAGGAATATATGATTAGGTATTATTGTCATGCCAAGAGTCCAAAATAAAAGCTGCATAGTGATTGGACTGGGGGTGGGGGTGGGGGTGAAGATTGAGTAACCATGAAAGAATTTTTTTTAATTTTTCAAAGAGAAAAAAGCCAACTGGGGAAGAGAGGGGGAATAAGAAAAGTGTGTCACAATGAATGAATGGAAATCCAAAGTCTCTGTAAACCTTCATCAAAATTTAAAAAAGAAAGAAAGAAAAAGAATATGACCCAAGTATGTGAAACAAAGTTTCACCATCTTTGCTTGAAGGAGCAAAGGTCTTTCCCAAGACATTTTTGTTCTTTCTGTAGTCTATGGGATATTCAGTACTTTTCTCCAACATCACAACTCAAAGACATCAGTTCTTCTGCCAACCTTATTCTTCGTCCAGCTGTCAGAAGTACAGCAGGTGATGAAAAAGATCATGGCTTGAATCTGGCGCACCTTAGTCTTGAAACTGGCATTACTTCTCTTCAGGACTTGGGAAAGATCCCTGACAGAAGACTTTCGCAATGCTATATACCTCCTGATCTCCTGACTATTGGTACCAAGAATGCAGATCCCTGATCTAAGCACTTCTGAAGTAATGGGCCTTGGGGGAGGGTTTGTAAAATAATGAAAGAATCTTTTACTTTTCCA
This sequence comes from Elephantulus edwardii, assembly GCF_000299155.1. Classification (NCBI taxonomy): domain Eukaryota; kingdom Metazoa; phylum Chordata; class Mammalia; order Macroscelidea; family Macroscelididae; genus Elephantulus; species Elephantulus edwardii. The sequence continues at coordinate 1,728,361 of NW_006399760.1, read as the reverse complement.
AGAGGGTAATGTCTGGTGGGGGGGAGCCTTGGGAGGGGACAAATCTACAACAATGAATGAATGGAAATCCAAA
>NW_006399760.1:1724951-1727803 GCF_000299155.1 Elephantulus edwardii | reverse complement strand
ACAAAGGAGATTAATCAGAACTGGCTTTGACAAGCACTGTGGCAATTGGACAATTAAAACAGACATGGGGGGAAAGAAGAACAAACTGGGGATGAGGGTGGAGAAAACAGTGCAACAATGAATGAATGAAAACCCCAAATCTCTGTAAATGTTCATTAAAACTAATAAAATGTAATTTTAAAAAAATCTTATGAGTGACAGATGAATACAGGCAGTTATAATAATAAATCTCTGAATTATGAGCTATTATAAAAAAAGTTAAAAACAAAGAGTTCTTTTTGCCCTATTTGGAAAAGTTTTTGATGCACACAGGAATTTAATTTTTAGAAGGTGCCATTCATCAATTTTATCCTCTCCAGATTGTACATTTCTGGCTGTATTTGTCAGCCTCTTTATAGACTAGGCCTTCTAAAGGGAGCTCTCATGGCCTAGTGGTGAGAAATTGTGCTGCAATCCCAAAGGCATATGGTTTGGATCCACTAGCTTGCTCCATGGGAAAAGGATGGCCAATCTCCTCTGCTGCAATTAAACTTCCTCTGAAATGGGTCAGTTGTGACTTGATAGTACAAAACAACAACAACAGGCCTTTTAACCTTGACCTCAGTTTGTCTCTGGTAAACTTTATGGTTCTAGGCTTTACTCCAACCAAGGTCTTTGATCACCTTAAGTTGATGTTTGTGTTTAGTGTGAGATGTGGGTCCTATTTCAGCTTTATGCTGATAGCACCTCTGTTCTGCTAGTACCATTTTTTTGAAGATGTTGTTGTTTCCCCATCTGATAGGTTTCATTTTCTTGTCAAATATTAGTTGACCCATTTCTGGGTTCTCAATTCTGTTCCACTGGTCTACATGTGCCTGTCATTGTACCTATACCATGCTATTTTGTTACTACTGCTGTATAGTTGATTTTGAGGTCAGGCAGTGCTGTCTCCCACTTCGTTTTTGTTTTTCAGGAGTGCTTTGCTTATTTGGGGTTTCTTTTCTCTCCAAATAAACTTAACAATTTCCCTTTTGATCTCCTTGAAAATGAATTTAGTAACCATATATTGGGATTGCACTGAACATGTAGATAATTGTTGGAGAGGAAGTGGAGAGATGGAAACTGTCATACACTGTTAATGGGATTGTAAAATGGTACGACCAATCTGAAAGAGAGTTTGGTGATTCCTCAAATAGCTGAACATAGACATTCTGTATGAGCCATCCAAGGACTATATATGATAGCATTCTGGGCAAGATGCTTGTCTGTCTAATATTGCTCTAAAGTTCAGCACCCAAATTAAGACAGACTAAGGAGAAGGATTGGCCATCCACTTCTAAAATAACAGGCCTTCAAAAACCCTGTGTACAACAAAGCACACTTAGGTTAGACTAGCAGATATGGCCCCAGAAGCTGAGCCTTTGTATTGGGACAATGAAGTTGGCTCAAGATAGAGCAGGATAAAGAGCTATTGTACATATGGTTTCTATGAGTCACAAGTGACTCAATGGCACATAACAACAGCTTAAAGTAGACAGTACCAGAGGAACTTCTGTATTTCATTGACTATGCAAAGGAATTTGACTCTGTGGATCACAACAAACTGTGGCTAACCTTGTGGAGAATGTGAAACTAAGAACTTGATTTTGCTTATGTGAAATTTATATTTGGACCAGGAGGCAGTCTTCAGAACAAAACAAGGAACCATAGCAGCCTTCAAAATCAGGAAAGTTGTAAGCCAGGGATGCATCCTATCTCCATACCTTTTTATTTTCTATGTGGAACAGATCATCAGGAAGCCGTACTTTATGAAGAAGAACATGGCATCAGGACTGGTGGAAGACTCAGCAGCAGCCCGTGTTACGCAGACGACACACTTTGCTTGCTGAAACTGAGAAGGCCCTGAAGCATCTGCTGCAGAAACTGTAGCCTTCAATAAGAATTGAAACTAAATATCAAGAAAACAAAGATTCTCACCACTGGACCAACTGGCACCATCATGATAGATGGAGATTGAAATTGTTAACAGCTTCAATTTGCTTGGCTCCACAATCAACACTGTTGGTACCAGGAGCCAGGAAATCAAAAGACGAATTGCATTAGGAAATTCTGCTGTCAGGGACCTCTCCAGAGTACTGAAGAACAAGGATGTCAGTCTAAAGACTAAGCTGTGCCTCATCCAAGCCTTCGTCTTCACATGTTTTTGCTATGCATCAGAGTGCTAAACAATGACTACAGATGACAGAAGAAAAAAATTGATGTCTTTGAGTTGTGGTACTGGAGAAGAGTTTTGAACATACCATGGAATGCTAAGAGAACAAAGTAATCTGTCCCGGTCAAGGTAAAACCAGGCTGCTTCTTAGAGGCAAGATTTTTTTTTTAGGCAAGATTTTTGAAGCTCTGTCTCACATACTTGGGGCATATGGCCAGGAGGGATCAGTCCTTTGAGAAGGACATTATGCTTGGAAGGATGGAGGGATAGCGCAAAAGAGGAAGACCCTGGATGAGATGGAATGAGTCAGTGCCTGGGTATGTCGGAGACAATTAAATTGACTCAAGATACAGCAGGTTTTGGAGCTGTTGTACCTCAAGTATCCACGAGTCTCAAGAGACCTGACAACACATAAACATTCACAACAAAAGAAAATACCAAATGGATGTCAGAAGAAATTCTTCAACTTGCCCTTGAATGGAGAGAGGTAAAAGCAAAAGGAAGAAATGAAGAGAAATGAACAGGAACAGATTTCAAAGAGTAGTATGAGAAGGTACAGCAAATATTATGAAGAAATGTCCAAAAATCTTGACTTCAAAAAACAAAAGTAAAGAAAAAGCTTAGCATTTCTCAGGTGGAAAGAACTGAAGGAAAAATAAAA
>NW_006399760.1:1704071-1722826 GCF_000299155.1 Elephantulus edwardii | reverse complement strand
AGATGGATCTTGGCTGAAAGCAGGGAATACCAGAGGAATGTCTATCTGTGTTTCATTGACTATGCAAAGGCATTTGACTGTGTAGATCAATTGAGATGTTTTAGCTAAAAGATGCAGCCCTGGACATGTTCTCTAAGCTATGCAAAGAAATTTGAAGACCACTACTTGGCCAACTAACTGGAAGAAATCCATAAATATTTACACTTATTTTAAAAAAAGTGACCTAATGGAATTCAGAACAATATCATTAATATCACATGCAAGTAAAATATTGCAAAATATTATTGTAAAAGAGCTAGAATAATTATTTAAATATATAGCTATTTAAATAATAGTTCATTGGCAGAGAAGTGCCAAAAACTGAAACTGAATTCAAAAGAGGCCACAGAACAAAATATATCATATTGACATCAGATTAACCTTGGCTGAAAACAGAGAAAACCAGAAAGGTGTTTGTGTTTTATTAATTCACAAAGGCATTCAACTGTGTCAAACGTAATAAATTATAGATAACTTTGAGAAGAACTGAAATCTCAGGGCACTTAATTATATTCATGGAGAATCTGTATACGATCTAAGAAGAAGTTGTTAAAACAAAACAAAATGCACATTTAAGGTTTAAAATCAGAAAAGGTATGTGTCAAGATTGTATTCTTTCACCATACCCAAAAGAGGAGTTGTGGTGGTGGTGGTGGCAGTGTTTTATGCTGTGGAATTGAGTACAACTCACAGCAACCCTATGAACAATAGATCTGAGCCATATCCTATCTTTTACCATCTCTGACACTCTCACACCCACTGGTATGGCCACTATGAAACCATCTCATTGAGGGTCTTCCTCTCTTTGACTGACCTTCCACCTTTCCAAGGAAGAGCTCATTTTAATGACATACTCAGAGTATGTGAGACAAAGCTTATCCATCCTTATCTCCAAGAAGCATTCTGGCTCTACTTTTTCCAAGACACATCTATTTGTTTGTTCTTTAGGCAGCCCACGGGATATTCAGTACTCCTCTCCAATACCATAAATCAAATGCACTGATTCTTCTTCTATTATCTTTATTCATTATCCAGATATCAGATGTATAGTAAGTGAATGGAATTACCATGACCTGAATCAAGAGTACCTCTGTCTTTAAACTGATATCATTGCTCCTCAGTACATTGGAAAGTTCCTAACAGGAGACTTTCCCCATTGCAACACACCTTTTGATTTCTTGACTGATGATGCTAAGGGTGTTTATTGTGGATCCTTGTAGGATCAAACCATTGACAATTTCAGTCTTTTCTCCATATATCATGATATTGCTTGTCAGCCCAGTGGTATGGATGTTGAGATTTAATTCATAGAGACAGTTGTGGTCTTTGATCTTCTGTAGCAAGTGTTTCAAGAACTCACTTTTAGCAAGCAAGGTTGTATCTTCTGCATAATGCAGATTTGTTAATGAGTCTTTTCCTAATGCCACGTTCTTCTTCATAGAGTTCAACTTCTCGAATGATTTGTTCATCATACAGATTGAACAGAGATGAAGAAGAGATATATCTCTGACACATTCCTTTCTCGATTTTTAAACTGTGCAGTGTTCTCTTGCTCTCTTTGGACAACAGCATCCTGGTCGAGGAATAGGTTTTGTATGAGCATAATTAAATGCTCTGGAATTCTTATTCTTGTCAATGTTAATTATTGAATGTTTGCTAAATTATTAATGTTTATTGTGACCCATATAGTCAAATGTCTTCGCATAATCAAGAGAACAGATAACACACTTTTCTTGCACTTCTGCTTTCAGCCATAATCCATCAGACATCAGCAATGATATCTCTGGTACCGTATCTTCTTCATCAAGAAAACAGCGTTTCTCACCACTGGGCCAACTGGCAACACTATGACAGATAGAGAAGAAATTGAGATTGTTAACAATTTCTGTTTACATGGTTCCACAATAAATATTCTTGGCACTAGCAATCATGAAATCAAAATATGAATTGCATTTGGAAAATCTGCTGTGATGACTCTTTTTTTAATGTTAAAGAACAGCAATGTCAGTCTAGAGATTAAAGTGTGCCTCATCCAGGACACAGTCTTAGCAATTACCTGCTATGTGCATCAGAGAGCTGGACAATGAATAAGGATGACAGAAGAAGAATCGATGCCTTTGAGTTGTGGTGCTGGAGAAAAGAACATACCATGGAATGTCAAGAAAATAAACAGGTCTCTCAAAAAAAAAAAACATAAATAAACAAACAGGTCCGTTCTGGAGAGGGTAAAACCAAGTTGCTCCTTGGTTTTGAAGCTCCATCTTACATACTTTGGGCATGTGGCCAGGAGGAACCATTCCTTGGAGAAGGACATCACAGAGGGACAGTGCAGAAGAGGAATTGCATGGATGAGGTGGACTAACACAATAACTGAGATAATGGTGGTTAGGTGTGTCGGAAACAGTGAGATTGGCTCAGGATGGAGCAGGGTTCAGAGCTATTATGTATGGGGTCACTATGAGTCACATCAACTTGACGACAAATAACCACCACCACCAAAATAACTTAGCCTCCTCTAAACCCAGCCTGAACTTCTGGCAGTTGTCTGTCAAGTTGGTTTTTTAAAGATTTTCAGCAATGTTTTTCTTACATATTTTATTAAAGCAACTGTTCATTAATTTCCACATTCCGTTGGCTCACCTTCCTTGGGAATTGGGAACAAATATAGATCTCTTCCAGGAAGTTGAGTAGGAAATTGTCCTCTAAATTTTCTAGAAGACTATAGAGCATATATATCCAAGGTTGTATCTATTAGTTGAAACATGGTAACTGGCATTCCATCAATTCCTAGGGTCTTATATTTTTCTAGTACCTTCAGTGCAGCCTGAACTTTTTCTTTCATTAAAAATGGCTATTGTTCATATGTGTTGTTGTTGTGTATCATCGGGTCGGAACCGACCTATAGCTGACCCTCTGATGGGTTTTCAGAGGCAGTTAATTGCACAGGAGGACACTGCCCATCCTTCCGCCGAGCAGCTGGTGGGATTAAAACAGTGTGCATTCTGGACTGCAACACAGCTTCTTGCCACTAGGTAAGTTCCTGAAATAGTTCTGTGTTGACCAAATGTTTTTGGTACAGCGACACTGTATATCACACCCCATCTTCTTTTGATGTTTTCTGGATCATTCAAGATTTTGCCCATAGCATTGTTCAATACTGCAACTTGAGGCTTGAATTTATTTTTTTGTTCTTTCTGCTTGAGAAATGTGGAATGCATTCCTCCCTTTTTATTCTCTGACTCTAGCTCCTTGCACATTCCATTGTAATACTTTCCTTTTCTTCTCGAGCAAGTTGTGCTACCAACCCAAATTCTGTATGACTCTTAAGGTTTGAATCCACAAGTGGCCCTAGTGTTTCCAGCAGCTCAGCAAGAAAAATATTTATCCTCCTATTGAGGTTATCATCTCAGAAACCCAAAAAAGGTTCACCATGAGTTGAAATCAACTCTAAAGCCACACTGCTGTTATGTACAGTCAAGCCAAAACAGACTCTCTAGTCATATTTTCAGTCATATAGCTAATCCTCCAGTGTATTTTCAGAGGCTGTAAACTGCCTGGGTAAAGACTGTCCATCTTTCTGCCAAGGAGTTGATGCTGGATTTGAATTTGAATAGTATGTCTTTGAGTTGGCAGCACACCTTCTTACCATTGAGCCAACAGAGCTCCCTTTAAGGCAGTGATCGTGAGTTTTAATTCAGTCTGCACTCAGAGCAAATAATCTGTGAAGCTGAACCATATGAAAAAGAATATGACCTCAAGATGGATGAAATAACCTGTAATATGACAATAACACAATCTTGCTTGCTTAAAGTGAAAAGAATTTGAAGTATTTTCTTAGGAAAATCAAAGACTACAGCCTTCAGTATGGATTACTCCTTAACATCAAGAAAACAAAATTTCTCACATATGGATCACATATATTAGATACAGAAAAGATTTAAATTGTAAAGAATTTACTTTTACTTGGATCCATAATCAATACACATGAATGAAACACTCAAGAAATCAAAGGATGAAGAGAGAAGGTGACATAGAGACAATAGAAGACATTAGGCTTCAGGAAAGAAGGCTCCCTCAGGTGTGACACACTTTCCTAGAGCCAGATCTTTCAGGTGTGTGCAGGGATGGGGTAGGGGGTGGGAAAAAGAGAGGGGAAAGGTCCCTTCATTTGGAGATCCCTGCCACCGCCAGTGCAGGTTCCAAACAGGAAATGAGATTTTTGGGACAGAGCTAGGGCAAGAAAGGGAAAGATTTTCTCAGATTTCTGCAAGAAGGAGAGCTGACTGTAGACCTGCACACAAACTGCTTTGGCACCCCTGATCTTGTGACACTGCAGAGAAAAAGTATGACATTAGGCGTCAGGAGAGAAGGAAACATCAGGTGAGGCATTGCACAATCTGGAAAGGATAAAATTGAAGATTTAATCTTCTAAAGATTAAATCCATGTGTTTGTTGTTTGTCAAAAAATTTAATTGGGTGAAACCTCCTAAATGGAAAAAAACCATTTTTCAATACTACCTCAGACAAAGGTCTTGTAACATAAGTTTATAGTATACTACTGGACCTCCAGAAGAAAAAGATTGATAGCCCAATTACAAAATGGGCAAAAGACATGAAAAGACTTGTCACAGAAGAAGACATTTGGATGGCCAACAGACATATGAAGAAATGCTCAAAATCACTGGCAGTAAGAGAGATGCAAATCAAAACCTATACCTGCAGCAAGATGGCAAGGTCAGAAAGGCTCCAAATCCGTCTCCTCCCCAAGTCCCAAAACTATTTTATCTGGGAGTGCCAGGCCACGAAGGCCCCAGATTGATTGGTTCCCTGGACCTGCAGCAAGAAAGCAAGGTCAGGAATGCTCCGACCTTATAAGAAAAACAAATGCAGGCTATACACATGGGTTTCACCTGATGGTATGCATAGGAATCAAATCAATTACATTTGTGGAATCACTGAAGAAGTTCCATATCAGCTGTGAAAACCAGGCCAGGTACTGATTGTGGGACAGACCACCAACTACTCATACACAAGTTCAAGCTGAAGTTGAAGAAAATTAAATCCACGGGAACCAAATTATGACCTTAAGTCTATCCCACTCAAATTTCAAAACCATCTCAAGAACAGATTTGAGGCCTTGAGCACCAGTGGGTGTAGACAAAATAAACTGTGGGAGGATATAAAAAATATCATCCGTTAAGAATGCAAAAGATCACTACGAAGGCTGAAGAGGAAGAAAAGACCAAGATGGCTATCAGATGAGACTCTGAATACTGCATTAGAGTGCCAAGAAGCCAAAGCTAAAGGAAGAAATAAAAAAATTAAAGAGCTGAACAGAAAATTTCTAAGGGCAGTTCAGGATGGCAAAGCAAGATACTATAATGAAATGTGCAAAGATCTGGAGTCAGAAAATAAAAGGGCTGAACTCGCTCAGTGTTTCTTAAGCTGAAGGAGTTGAAAAACAAATTCAAGCTATGAGTGGCAATACTTAAGGATGCTTTGGGTAAAATGTTAAATGATCCAAGAAGTATTAAAAGAAGATGGAAGGAGTATACAGAGTCACTGTACCAGAAGGAATTGGCTGACACAGAAGAATGAATTTCATGAAATAACATATGAGCAAGAGCCTGTGGTGATGAAGGAGGAGGTTCAAGTTGCTCTGAAAGAATTGGCCAAACACAAGGCTCCAGGAGTTGAAAGCATACCAATTGACATATTTCAACAAACAGAAAGATGCTGCCCTGTATGTGCTCAATAAGATGTGCCAAGAAATCCGAAGGACAGCCAGCTGGCCAACTAACTAGAAGAAATTGATATTTGTTTCCATTCCAAAGAAAGGTGATCTGATAGAATGCAGAAATTATGGAACAATATCTTTAATATCACATGCAAGCAAAATTCTGCTGAACATTATTAATAAATGACTAGATCAACACATCAACAGAAAATTGCCAGATGTGCAGGCTGGGTTTAGAAGAGGTTGTGGTACTAGGGATATTATGGCTAATGGTAGATAGATCTTGGCAGAAAGCAGAAAGTAATAGAAGAATGTCTATCTGTGCTTCATTGACTATGCAAAAGCTTTTGACTGTATGGATCACAACAAGCTATGGCTGACTTTGAGAAGAATGGGAATCCCAGAACATTTTCTTGTGCTTATGCGAAACCTATACTTGGACCAAGAGGCAGTCATCAGAACAGAGCAAGGGAACACAGCGTGGTTCAAAATTGGGAAGGCTGTCCGCCAGGGATATATTCTGTCTGCATACCTTTTCAACCTGTATGCAGAACAGATCATCCAGGGCACTGGGATGTACGAGGATGAATGTGGCATTAGGATTGGTAGAAGATTCATCATCTGCATTATGCAGATGACACAACTCTACTTGCTGAAACTGAGGAGGACCTGAAGCACTTGCTGTAGAAGGTCAGGGACTGCAGCCTTCAGTATGGATTGAAGCACAACATCAAGAAAATAAAGATTCTCACCACTGATCCACTTAGCAGCATCAGTATGGGTAGTGAAGAGACTGAGATAGCTAACCGGTTTAGTTGACTTGGTTCCACAGTCAACACTCTTGGTACCAGCAACCAGGAAATCAAGAGACAAATTGCATTGGGAAAGTCAGCTGTGAAGGACCTCTCAAGAGTACTGAAGAGCAATGATGTCAGGCTGGAGACTAAGGTGAGACTGATTTCAGGCTATAGTCTTCACAATTACATGCTATGCATCGTAGAGTTGGACAGTGACCAGGGATAATAGAAAGAGAGTTGATGCCTTTGATTTGTGGTGCTGGAGAAGAATGTTTAATATACCATGGATTGATAGGAAAACAAACAGGTTTGTCCTGGAGATGGTGAAGTAAGGCTGCTCCTTGGAATCAAGGATTCTGAAGCTTCATCTGACACACTTTGGGCATGTTGCAAGGAGGGACTGGTCCTTGGAGAGGGACATCATGTTTGGGAGTGTGAAGGGATAGTGCAGGAGAGGAAGACCCTTGACGAGATGAACTGATTCAGTGATTGGGGCAGCGGGAGTTGGTGTACTGGAGACAGTGAGGTTGGCACAAGATAGAGTAAGTTTTAGGGCTCTTGTACATAAAAGTCACAAGCGACTTGATGACACATAAAAACAAACAACAACAAATCAAAACCACAATGAAAGAACATCACATTCCAGTAGCAGTGGCAAAGTTAAGCAAGGCAGCAAGAAATAAATAAAAGCTGGAGAGGATATGGAGACGTGGGACCTCTCATACACAGCTGGTGGGGCTGTAAAATGGTACAACCACTCTGAAAAGTAGGTTGAGGCTTCCTCAAAAAGCTGACCATAGAAACTCTATATGGGTTGGGTATTCCACTATTAGGACTCTATCTCAAGGGAAACAGAACTGAGACAGAGATTTATGTAACAATTTTCATAGCAGCACTATCCCAAGAACATTGAAACAGACAAGATGTCCAATCAATATCAAATGGATTGAGAAATTGTGGTACATTCACACAGTGGAATACTATGCAGCACTCAGGATTATCAATTTTGAAAAATATTACATAACTTGGGAAAGACTGGAGAGCATTGTGCTGAGTGAACTAACTCAGTCTCATAAGGACAAATACTGTATAAGACCACTGTTGTAAAAACAAAAAGATAAATGGGGATCCAAGAGGGAAAGGGTGGGAGCAGAGGTGTGAGGATGGGTAGGGGCAAAACCAAAGGGTTCCACAATTTGGTGGGTGGAGGGAGGGGAGTAAAGGTAATAGGAAAGATCCAGCAAGGATCTGAACAAACAGGATAATGGTAACATAATCCAATGGTGATTAATCTTACAAAACTTAATGATTGAAAATTATTTTATGGAACAAAATGTAAATGAAGACTAGTGTTAAACACAATGTATATGAACTTTGTAAACAAACTAATATAAAATAAAAAACTTTTTAAAATTTTCATAAACAAAGACACAGAAATAATGACTAAAAACTATAAATATAAAACAAATGCAAAGTTAGCAGTTCAAACTTACCAGTAATCTATTGTTACAAAGATTTATGGCTTTGGAAACTTGATGGTTTGCTGAGCTGGATCCAGGTGGACTATATTGTGTTATTGGTTTATGTGATCATATAAGGGGGCACACAGCAGCACAGGAAAGAAGTGCTAGGAGGGATACAGGTTGGGTTGCAGTAAAGCAAATCACAAACTGTCTACAGAGATAAGAACAAACAGAAAAATCAAGGTTCTCATATGTAAATTTCAGAAATTATGTTGGCAAAAATTATTTTTAACAAAACAACTATGTTCCTAATCCAACATGCATTAGGATATCTGTGGGGATGCAGTCCCTGTGCGATGCAAACAGCTACCACGCTAACCAAAAGTCTGTAGGTTTAGTCCACCCAGAAGCCTCTAGGAACAAGGTCTGGTGATCATCACAAGTCTACGGTGTTTTGTGTTGCTAATCCAAAGGCTGTGCATCTCCAATGGTTCAAATCCACCATCATCTCTGGGGAAGAAAGATGGGCAATCTCCTCACATTGCAATTTTCAGTTTCAGAAACTCAGATGTTTCACTTTGAATCAAGACGGACTTAATGGGAGTAGGTTTGAGTTTTGAATAGCAACAATTTATTTGCACCAGAATTATAATCAACCAGCACAATAATCGTGCTCCAAATCAGTGGTATAATCTTCATACTCCAAATCAATGGCTTTAATACAAAATCATTCAAGTAAGTATTCATGAGCTTAGTATATTTTATTCATTCAATTTCCACCTTTGCAACCAATGTCAAATCATATTACATAGTTGCTTCCTTTTAAAGATGAGTATTTTGATCTAGGTAGAAAGAAATCTCTTCATACATAAAGAGGTAAGGACAGGAATTATAAAAGACGAACAAATACCAAACACATGTAAAGTGGATGCTTTTAAATAATGTGGAGACAAGACCAGAATGGGGCTACTAGACAAAAATTGTGGCTGTACCCATAATTCCATTCTGTTCTTAGAACAATTCGTCATATAACCAAAAAAAAATGAGGGGGGAATCCCTTCTGTTATCAAATCGATTCTGATGATTGACAACCTTCCACCAGGCTTCCAAGGCTGTAAATTCTAACAGAAGGAGACTACACAACTTTTCTCCCAAAGAGCAGCTGAGGGGTTTGTACTGCAGACCCTTCAGAAGGCAGCTCATCATTTAACCTACAACGAAACTTGTTGTCAGGTGCTGTAGAGTCACATACTAGGACACTGTTGCTGTTGTTGAGTACCTTTGAGTCAGCGGGTTTTCAGAATGCTTATCTCTCTCTCATGGAGCAGCTGATGGATTCAAAACATGTACCTTCAGGATTGCAGTGCAGTTTCCTATTGCTAGGCCACCGGAGTGTCAACAGTACAGAACCTTAATTATTCATATATGACTAAACAATTCCCCAGTACAACCATCCTCTGGTTTCTACAGGATATTGGTTCAAGAACACCCCACACCTCATACCAACATTCTCAGACTCAGACATTCAAGCCTTTTATGAAAATAGAAATATTCTTTGCATATAACCTATGACACACTCCTATATACTTCAAATCATATCTAGATTACTTATGATGCTTAATGGCATGTGAATACTACGTGAATGGCACTCTACACTCTAGAGGGATAACTTTGGTTGTTTAATTGATTTCCCCCACCCCAAATGTTTACTATCCTTGGTCGGTTGAATCCACATATTCAAAACCACAGATACAGGGCACTGTCTATCTGGAGGTTTTTTGGGTTTTCTGGTTTTCAAATGACTGACTATAAATATTCCTATAATGTTAAAAGTGACTTATTTGGGAATTCAGTGAGACGAGTGGTTATTATTCTCCTTTTTATACTTTTCTCATAGGAAAAAGAAAAGAAAGGAATAATTTATTTGGTTTAATCTTTGGACTCAGCTGACCTGAAACCTGCCAGCCCTCCAGAGACTGCTCAGATCAAAGGCTTCAAAAGAATGAGGAAGAGCAGGGAGCCTTCTGACACACTTTCACAGCACCGTGTGCATATCTAACAACCATCTGAGTTACAGCCATCTGTGCCATGGCTGGGCAGACGAGGGCTTCCTGTCTGCTGACTGACAAGCCCCTTTCTCTGGGACGTAGTACACACCAACCCCATTCCACTGGGGGCCTGCAGGTGGATGTTTCCCCTGTGGCCATAGCTTTAATGGCGAGGCTCTATTCAGGGCCTACCCTCAGCCAGCCAGTTCCCGGACTGGAAGCCTGAATTGCTTCTGCTGGACTGGTCTGTCTTTTTTGGGTGACCAAACCTCTCTCAGGGGCAGCCATACTGCAGCCCCTGCCCTGAGGAACAAAAAGTCTGAGTGCAGAGAAAGAAGAACTAAAGGCACCTGGAAAGAGAGTCAGAAGGCCAGAAATGGCAGTGGGGTCCTGTTTGGTTTTTTTTTATTTGCAGAACCCCTCAAAAGGAGCTGTAGTGCCCTCCCACTCCCCAGGCCCCGTCTGTAGGAAACAGCCCTTACAATTAAGCTTCAGTCTCCAGTCTTGGTTTAGACTGCTCAGCTTGGTTCCTATTACTTACAAATTCTGTCAGTCCTGAGATTTCAAAGCCTGCTTAGGTGGCCCTATGGGCCCTGGTCTGGTTAGCGAGGCAAACATGCAGGAGAGGATTCAGCAGAGAGCCAGAGAAGCCCATCAAACGCAAAATTCCTCACCAATTTTGTGCTTCTTTCTAAACATTCAAAGATTATAAGCCCTTGTGGGAGGACCTGGCTTTAGCTGCTTGGACTTTTACTACATCAGGTGCTGGGATGTGTCACCTACGTAGTGAACTAGACGATGGATTCTAGAAGCTGAGCTGGTGTTCCAACGTGGGCACCACAGCCCTTCCCTGCTGGTCCTTTCTACAGCCCACACTATGAGCCGCCTACCACAACTGCTTTGTCTGTCCTATGTGAGGCACTGATGCTGAATGATCTAAACACCACCCCTCCAGTCTCAACTCTCTGCCACGCAGGACTCACCTCCACCTCTCTCACATTTCATGCTCTGCCCTCCACCCCCCTTCCAGGCAGGACTCACCTTCATCTCTCCCACCCACCCACCTACATACAACGCAAGCCCCACCTCCATCTGCACCAGCCAGGTTGTCATCCTCTGAACTTTAAATATTACTGGGCATGGCATATGAGATTTTGTGGATGTGATTAAATTAGGGATCTTGAAGGAAGCATCCTGCAATATCTAGGATCTTTCAATGTTCTAACAGTGGCTCTGACCAGAGAGAGATGTTGTTGTTGTTGTTATTGTTGTTGTTATGGGTTGTGAAGTCAGAATGACACACGGCTGACTATCTAATGGATTTTCAAAGGCTGCAAATGCACGTGAGGAGACTGCTCACATTTTCCCCTCAGAGCCCCTTGTGGACTGGAACTGCCAGTCTTTGGATTGGCAGAGCAATTCCTTATCCAATAGGCCACAAGAGCTCCCTACCAGGGAGACAGAGGAAAATGAGATGAGAGAAGAGCAGGTTATGTGTCAGCAGGAGTAGAAGCTGCAGTGATGTGGCCATAAGCCAAGGGTACTTTCTAGAAGCTGAACGGCCAAGGAATGGATTCTCTCCTGGAGTGACAAAAATGGCCTAGCCCTGCTAACACTTTACTAGTAGTTCCCTGGAGTGTATTAAAAGATGGAAATCTGTTCTTTGGTTGTTCTGGATGCTACAAGACCATCTTTTAATACACTCCACTTGTATAATTTGTAAAACAGCCCTAGGAAACGAATGCATCAGGTGACACAAATATCACTGCTGAGAAAGGGGGTCCACAACATCTAGAGCACATCTTCCTTGGTCCCACCGTGAATGTGACTTCGAGGGGTAGGGTTTATGGGAACAGGCCCATAGAATATCTAATGGCAAATCTAAAATATTCAACCCAAGGTGAGAGTCCTTTAATCTCATACAGCAGGAAAGTGGTTTCAGAGCAGAGCTCAAAGCCTGGCTCTGCCAGACTCCAAGCCTGTGGCTCTGGCCACCCCCTTATCCTCTCTACGCCTCCACGCCTACATCCATAACTGGGAACAACACTACAGCCCGGAAGTACAGGCAGGCTTTATAGGACGTCATCCCTGCACTGGCTCACAGAAGGGCACTTTCCAAACACCTGTTGCTATTATTCCCTTCGTGAACAGACACTGTTTAGAATATGTAAGCCCTACTTTGATCAACAGGAAGTCCCCTTTCTAATAATATGTATTCTGACCCAAATTACATAGTAACCACCCTCAGAGGGCTCCTCCTATCATCTATATGTTATCAGAGAAAAAACAGGAATCAACTAAATATATAAGCTATAAATTATATATATATTTGTTATAAACTATGTTTTCCACTCAATACAGCTGATCCTTTTAGTAGCAAAAATGAATTGTATTCTTCTATTAAACTATAGGTATGTTGTTGTGCTTGTTGTTGTTTTTGTTATGTGCCATCGAGTCGCCTGTGACAACCCTATGTACAACAGCCCTAAACCCTGCTCTATCCCTTGCCAATCTTATTGTCTCCAACACACCTGTTCCCATTACAACAGTAACTCAATCAATCCATTTCATGGAGGGTCTTCCTCTCCTTCACTGTCCCTCCACCCTCCAAAGCATGGCATCCCTCTCCAAGGACTGGTCCCTCCTTGCAACATGTCCAAAGTATGTCAGACAAACCTTCAGAATCCTTGTCTCCAAGGAGCAGACTGGTCTCAGCCTCTGCAGGATGAACTTGTTTGTTTTCCTAGCAGTCCATGGTATAACGTAAACAGCCTTGGTAATTTTCCTGGTTTTAAATCATGCAGTATCCTTTGGTTCTAGGCAAACTGTATCTCAACATGAGCACAAGCGGTTGGGGTGGGGAAAGAGGGCTGAATAACAACAAAAAAACTTTTTTTCCCAAGATAAAAGTGAACTGGGGGGAGAGGAGGCAGGAAGGAAAATGTGAAACAATGAATGAATGGAAATCCAAGTTTTTCATAAACTTAAAATTTCAATTAAAAACACATGAGCAGAATTAAGTGTTCCATAATGTCTAGTATCCTCAGAATTCTCCATAATTCATTATGATCCACAAGGTCTAATGAATATCTTTGCACAGTCAATAAAACAAAGGTAAACATCTTTCTGGTGTTCTATGTTTACAAGACCTGACATCAGCAATGATAACCCTCATGTGAGGTAAACATGCATGGCAGACGATGGCCTTTCCAAATCCAGATTGAATTTCTGACAGTTCTCTGTCAATGTACTACTACTCTTCCCAAACTCTTTCTTCAGAAATACTTTTACTTATGTATGATATTATTTAATCATTTCAGAAGGTCTTTTAATCACTTTTTTGTGAAATGGGCACAAGCATGGAGCTCTTCCTCCACACCTATTCTGTTTGTTTACTGAGAAAATAATTCAAGAAACTGAACTACATGAGGAAGAATTGCTGATGACACTACTGTGCGTGCAGAAACTGAAGAAGCCTTGAAGCACTTAGTGAAAAATGTAAAGGATTATAGTCTTCAAAATGGATCACATCTCAGCATCAAGAAAACAAAGACCCTCATCATTGGACCAACAGGCACATCGTGACAGATGGATAAAAGATTGAAGTTATTTCATTTTTTGTGGGTGGATCCACAAACAACATCCATGGCAGCAGCAGTCAAAAAATCAAAACATAAGTTGCATTGGGAAAATTTGCCGTCAAGGATCCATTTAAAGAACTAACTAAATAGCATGTATGCCAGTTTAAAGACTAAAGCACCTGGTCTAAACCATGATATGTTCAGTTGCTTCATATGCTTCTTAATTAATACGGAAGACAAAGAATAATTGATGCCTTTGAACTGTGGTAGTGACAAAGTATAGAGAATATGATGCGGACTGCCAAAGGAACAAAGAAATCAGTCACGGAAGAGGTGTAACTAGCCTGCTCCTTATAGGAAAGAATGGTGGAACTTTATTTCATATGAACTTTATCTCATATACTTTGGGCATGGTGTCAGGAGGAGCCAGTCTTTGGGAAAAGACATCATGCTGGGAAAGTCAGAGTTTCAGTGAAAGACAAGAACCCCTCAATGAGATGGGCTGACCCAGTGACTCTAACAATGTAATAGTGTATTTTTACAGTGACTCTAACAATGGGCTATCGGGTGGCAGCAGTCATGATAGGTCAAGGTTTCAATGTGTTCTTCACAGAGTTGTTATCAGGTACAGTCAACTTGACAGCACCTAACAGCAAAACACAACATTAAATGAAAAAAGAACTCTAGTGGCATAGTGCACCCAGTTAGTGCAATGTGATGCTAATGGAAAAATCAGTGCATCGGATCCAACAGCTAGCTACTCCAAAGGAAAGAGATGGCAAATCTCCTCCTATGAAGATTTACAGCCTAGGAAACCAAACACTGGGGTTCTGTGAGTGAGAATTTATTTTGACGGCAGTTAAGTTTGGTTTGCTCTTGGTTTATTGACCTGAATCCACCCAGGAGCACTGTGAGGGAAAGCCCAAGTGAAACATCTCATTAACTATTACAGCCAAGACAATCTCCTGGAGTCATTCTGCTCGGTAACACATGAGGCTGAGATGGGTCAGAATCAACTTGATGGCACCATGTTTGGTGAAGTTTTTGTCTGTTTCAGCCAGTGAAACTCATCCTAAGTCCTGACCACCATAACCTCCTGACTGGGTGACAACAGCAGACTATCCATGCTTCTAGCCTTGGGGTCTCCAATCCAATCCCCACATTTTATCTCATGGCCTTGACTGCACATTTTCCAGAGTGGCCCACAACCTGCAGGGTAGACCCCAAACCCCTAGAACACAGCCTAGAATCCCCTCCATACCAGCTCTTGTCCACCTCTCGAGTCTCATTTCTTACCCCACACCCTCCCTTCACAAATTGTCCACTCTAACCTGGCATAAATACTTCCAGCTCCTTAAAATCCATTCTTATTTCTGACTCTATCTGTTCAGTCACTTCAGCTTTCGAAGTCCATCCTTCACTTCACCTTCTCCTCTTCAATAGAGACCAGAGGCACTCCCCTGGCTGGGGGTAACATGAGCGTGTCACTGTACCTGGAAAAAATGGCAGAAGGACATCTGCGGGTTTCACCAACCAGAAGGAAGACGTGCACTTCAGGCTAACAGTAAGAACTCTGAGCCATACCATCTGGGTTCAAAACCCAGTTCCATCACTTATGATCTTTGCCAAGTTACACCACCTACTGTCAGTGTTTATTCCTACTGAATCAGCATGGACTCAAGGTGTCTCCATGTATAACAGCACAGAATGTAGCCTGATCCCGTGCCATCATCATAATCACTAATATGGCTTAATCCATCAACGCAGCCTCTGTGTAGCTTGGGCACCTCCTATCATACAAGCTAGGTGCTCAACTTCCAACATTCTATCAAACAACACTGGGTTCTCATCCACTGGGTTTTCACTGACTAGTTTTCCAAGGTAAATCACCAAATCTTTTCTCCTAATTCGCTTTAGTCTAGAACCTTTGCTGGATGTTTGAAATACTGGCTCTTCTGCAATCATATAGCAATGTTCAAGCCACCAGAGTCCGACAACTGGTGATGGTTTCTAGACATGACTAACATGGGGGTTGGGGGGAAACGAAAAAAAGAAGGGATAAATAATGTACACGACACTGAAACAGATGAGGGAGAAAACTGTATAATAATATATTATTAGGTATTATTTGCATGACAAGATTCCAGAATAAGAGCTGCATAGTAAAGTGGACTGGGGGGTGGGAGGGGGAACTGTATAACAATGAAAGAATCACCCCCCCCGAGAAAAGCGAACTGGGGGAAGGGAAAGGAAGGGGGCAGGGAGGAAAATGTGCAACAATGAATAAATGGAAATTCAAGTTCTCTATAAACGTTCATTAAAATCTCATTTTTTTAAAAAAAAGACAATAGTGATTGCTGACACATGGTGAGTCCATAATAAGTGTAAGCTGCTAACAGAACCTGCATAATCTCAGGCTCCCAAGATGCCTTCTTTGTCACTAAAGCATTCCTGAAATTCCTGTGATGCCATGACTCTCAGAATGAATGAGTCTCACTAAGAAATCCATACTTCACTCTGTGATCGCCCCAGCTAATCCGAGCAAGAACAGGACCTAGAGCTTCAACACATTGTTCACCAGAGCTGGCTTGAGTGGGCCAATAACACTCAAATTGAACTCCCTATCCAATGTAGTGCTCCTTCTAAGAAGAAGAAATAATATTGTGGCAGAGGCCACATGTTCCCTCCATCCAGTGTTCCCTCCATTTTGTAGAAAAATAGAATCTCGGAACTTAAATGAGTGCTCGGAAGGGTAGAGGGACAGCGCAGGGGAGGAAGACCCCAGATGAGATAGACTGACACAGTAACTGAGGCAATGGGGGTAGGTGTGTTGGAGGCAGTGAGAATGGCTCAGGACAGGGCAGGCTTCAGAGCTGTTGTATATAGAGTCGCTATGAGTCACAGGTGACTCAATGGCACATAACAACAACAAACTATGCAGAACTAAGAGATGTTCATAGTTATATATGACCATGGGGAAATTTAAGTGGGGACTACATCTTTCAGTTGGTGATTCTACAAGCAATCTTTCTCCATTTCCTTGTCTCCTCACAGAATTGGAATATGGACACAATAGTAAGCAATCAATACTTACGAGATATCAGAGCAAAAAGAAGGAAAAGGGAAGTGTCTCTGACCCCATGGAGCCTTGAGAACATCTCTGGACTCCCTGTGATGAGGCTGTACATTTGTTGTTGTTACTGCTGTGGGCCATTGAGTCAGAACTGACTCACAGCTGACTCTCCAGCAGGTTTTCAGAAACAGGAAATCGCAGAGGAAAGGACTGCCCATCTTTCTCCCATGAAGCAGCTGGTGGATCTGAACTAAGTGTCTTTGGCATTGTAGCATAGTTTCTTACCAGTAGCCACCAGATAGATAATTTGTGGTCTTTTTTATAGTAACTGAACTTATCCTCCAAGTAATTCATAGATGGAAGAATTTTTTAAAGTACATGCAGAAGAAAAATCTAAAATATGTTTAAAGCAAAAATAACATTTTAATTTTCCCAAAGTGTTATAATTATATCTATATCCATATCTTTCCAATCTTTATGCAGAATAGATCAGCCATCTGGGATGCTGGGCTATACAAGGAGGAAATGTTGCATCAGGATTGGCGGAAGATTCATCAATAACCTGCATTATGCAGATGACACAACCCTGCTTGCTGAAACTGAGGAAGACCTGAAGCACTTGCTGCAGAAGGTCAAGGACTGCTGCCTTCAATATGAATTGAAGCTCAACATCAAGAAAACAAAAATTCTCACTACTGGGCCAATTGGCAGCATCAGTTATAGATAGTGAAGAGATTGAGATAGTTAACAGTTTTACTTTGTTTGGCTCCACAGTCAATACTCTTGGTACCAGCAGCCAGGAAATCAAGGACGGACTGCATTGGGAAAGTCAGCCAGCAGGGACCTCTCCAGAGTACTGAAGAGCAATGACGTCAGGCTGGAGACTAAGATGTGCCTGATCTGGGCTACAGTCTTTACAATTGCATGTTATGTATCGGAGAGCTGGACAGTGACTAGGGATGACAGAAAGAGAATTGATGCCTTTAAGCTGTGGTGCTGGAGAAGAGTGTTGAATATACCATGGACTGCTAGGAGAACAAACAGATTTGTCCTGAAGAGGGTGAAGCTCGACTGCTCCTTGGAGTCAAGGATTCTGAAGCTTCATCTGACATACTTTGGGCATGTTGCAAGGAGGGACAAGTCGTTGGAGAGGGACATCATATTTGGGAGGCTGAAGGGATGATGCAGGAGAGGAAGACCCTCAAAGAAACTGATCAATTCAGTGATTGGAGTAATGTGTCAGATACAGTGAAGTTGGCACAGGATAGAGCAGGATTTAGGACTCTTGGACATAGGGTCACTAAGAGTTGCAAGCTACTCAACAGCACATAACAACAACATAAATTGAAAACCCCAGGCCCAAAAGACTTCAAACATGTAAAACCACCTATCTATTGCTGCTTCCCATTCAACACTCAATCTTTTGCTGGGACAATCTGAACTTTTCTACTTTATCTTGCACTCTCAGGGGTAATTGGATTGTAGTCCAAGGGAAGAGCTATGTGTAAGGCAGTCCCATCTCCTGATGAGTCAGTACTTAGACCCCAAATTCAACCACTGTAGACCTAGGACAATGAATAAGGATAAGAGGAGAAGAATCAATGCCTTTCAGTCACGGTGTTAGAGAGGAGTATTGAATATCAATCCCATAAACTGCCAAAAGAACAAACAGGTATGTCTTGGAGAAAGTGAAACTAGGGTGCTCCTTGGAAGCAAAGAGAGTGATACTCCAGTTCATGCATACTGGACATATTGTTAGAAGAGGCTACTCCTTGAAAGGGGCATCATGACATTCATACAATGGAATACTATGCAGCACGCAGGAGCAATCATTTTGTAAATAACCACCTAACTTGGGAGGGACTGGAGAGCATTATGCTGAGTGAACTGACTCAGTTTCACAAGGACAAAGACTGTATAAAACCATTGCTGTAGAATGAGTACGAGGATCCAAGGTTGGGGGGGGGAGTGGAAACACAGGGCTGAGGATGGGGAGACAGGATGTTAATTGGAGGGT
>NW_006399760.1:1699014-1703971 GCF_000299155.1 Elephantulus edwardii | reverse complement strand
GAAGGAAATCAGACCTTTTGTGAAAAGCAACGTATTCAAGTTTTGTAAATAATTCAGAGAAATATTTAAAAAGGAGGGGTCATCATGCTTGAAAAGGCAGAGGGTAAGCAAAGGAGAGGAAGACCCTCAGTGGGATGGACTGATGCAGTGTGGCAATGGATTCCAATTAGGACACATCAGATTAGGACACATCTGTTCTTCACAGGGTCATGATGAGCAGTAGTCACCTCAGTGGCACTCAACAACAGACCAACTTAACCAATCTTCATTTTCACTGCTTGTTTGCTTTTC
Source organism: Elephantulus edwardii (assembly GCF_000299155.1). Taxonomy (NCBI): domain Eukaryota; kingdom Metazoa; phylum Chordata; class Mammalia; order Macroscelidea; family Macroscelididae; genus Elephantulus; species Elephantulus edwardii. The sequence continues at coordinate 1,703,680 of NW_006399760.1, read as the reverse complement.
CAATTTTCTACCATTTCTTATACTTCTCTCAGTACACTTAAAAAACTCGATGACCTTGGTTCTGACTCAGTGACCTTTCACTTGGTTTTTCACATTGTCAATCTACACAGGAAGAGATGGTACATCTTTTTCTCATGTAGCAGCTGCTGTTGAAGGTTTCTTTTGGGTTGGGAGCGATCCATAGCTGACCCTCCTGCAGGTTTTCAGAAGCAGTAAATTGCACAGAAGGAGACTGCCCATCCTCCTTCCACGGAGCATCTGGTGGATAAACACTGCAAGCCTTTGAGATTGTGGTGCAGCTTCTTACCACAAGGCCACCAGTCAGCAGCACAACACATTCCACACCACAGGGCCAGAGCTCCTCAGAGAATAACCAAAAATGAAAGCGTTTGCCACTGCATTGATTCCAGCTCTTGACGATCTTGCGTGTGTCAGAGAAGAACTGTAGTCCATTGAATATTCAGTGGCTGGTTTCTCACAAATGTGCTCCACTCATAAAACCTCTGAAGAATGGAGAAGCTATAAAGCATGAATCCTCTGACATCCTTTCTCATTTCCTTGACATAAGAAAGACCAGCTCAGAGTAACCAGTTAATACATTTTAAATAAATTATGACTCCATAAGAACCCAATTATAAATGACTACTAAGGAGCGTACACATGTACATAATTTTCCTACAGAAGTATGATGGGCCTGTCTCTGCTGGAGACCAAAATCTACTGCCTGCGGCCAGTTCACCAATTCAGTCACTGAACCACTACAACATTTCCCCATGGAAACAGGCAAAATGTCCCACCAAGAGACTTGCTAGTTCACAGCTTCCAGTAAGTGTTGCAAGAAAGAACAGCCACCAAGGAGTGGATCAAACGGGAGCCTCTGGTGGCCACTTCCTAACACACACAGCAGTGTACTGTGAGGACAGGGCCTCCAGGCTGTTTCACTTCATTTCTGAAGAACCGGGTCGGGTGGAGGCTGGAGGGGATATGACGGAGAGGAAAGGAATGGATGAAAAGTCTTTTGATCAACATCCAGCTATATCGGCACTACATGGACCAGAAAGACTAACTCCTTTTGATGCCAGTTCATGAGTTCCTAAGTTTCTTCCACTCCTTGGAACTTTCTTCCTGTTTTGGGCAATGGCCAAGAATCTCTCTACATCAAGGTTTTTAGTTACATGCCAGAAAAAGCCATGGCTCTTACCAGCTTATGTGTCATCCATGGTGGAAAGATTTCAACAGATCTTCCAGATGAAGACAAATTAGGCAGAAAGACCTGGCCATCTACTTGTGGACGTCCACCTGTGATCACAGTCTAGACCACAACTGATAACAGTGACAGCACAGGACCCAGCAGAACCCTATCTAGTTACTCGAGAGTACGGGCTGACTGAACACAACAGGTAACAGCAGCCTCCCATCCCTGGTGGTGCTGTCTGTTCAGAGCTGTGCTGATAATTCAAAGGTGGTCCCTCTCAGGCAGTTCGAGTCTATCAGCAGTTCTATGGGAGAAAGATGGGCAATCTCCTCCTACGAGATTTACAACCTCTGAAAACCTGCTATGAGTCGGTTCCACTCAACCACAGTGAGTGAGGGAGGGAATGATGAAGGGAGGGAGTGAGAGAGGGAGTGAAAAAGTTAATGGCACTTTTTTAAAGTAAGGGTTTACATTTTTACTCCAATATCTTGAGAATTTCAAAATACTTCTTTCAAGGTCACTTGAGGGCCTTGAAGTCTCTCAACCTGGAGTTAGGAAATCTCTGGAGCTAGAAGCATATGACTATGACCTTCCTGTCCCTCCAAGGGCTGCCCCTGAGTGCAGGCTGGCAGGCCTGGGCAGACTATGGGTTCCCCCACTGCTGCCTGAGTTTCCTGATCCTGCACCATATTTCCTCCAGCGTGACAGCCACACCCTGGAACAGCCTTGGGAAAACACAAGAGTAAGAACAAGGCAGGGCTGGGCAGCAGGGCTAAAGCACTGGCTAGCAGAGGCTAAAGCCACTGTTCTCGGACATCAGCAGCAAATCACAAACACACAACGTATGTGGTCTCCAACAGGACCTGGGGAGAAGGAAAAGAGTGGGCTCAGGAGCCAGGAGCCTCCTATTTCAGAAAATCAAACCTTGGGCCTTCTAACTGATTACTGGGCACAAGGATCTGAGTTCAGCTGGAATCTGAGATTACCTTGTGCCCACTGGTAACTGGAAACCCTTCCATAAAGAGTCAATTACTTGACATTCAAGATTCAATTTTAAAGGACGTTGAAACCAAACACCACATAAATGCCTAAACACATAAAATACCCATGTGGATGCTCTGGCTCCCTTTCCTTCTCCAGAGCGTCAAATCCTTCTCCCTCAGAGAGGAAGCGTTTTCACAGTGTTCTAGGCCTCAGCCTGTCCTGGAAGAGCCTCAACAGGAGCTTCCCTTGAAAGAATTGGGACACCCTCCCAACAAGCCATAGGGAGTGCACTAGAGGTTAAAACACCCAAACAGAAACAACCGCCCATGGTGACACTACATCAGGTTTCCTAAGCTAAGTCCTGAGGGGAAGAAAGGGCCCATTGTTGTCCCTTGCAGCAGCTAGTGGATTAGAACTGTTGCGCTTTCCATTAGCAGCCCAATGTGTTAGTTAATTTGCTTAGCTGCACACCCGTCTACAAGTCTAAGACCACTCAGAGGACAGGCAATCTACTTCGGTCATTGACAACCCTCTGAAAGCTCTACTCTGTCCCACCCAGAGTCACCAGGAGTCAGAAGCAACTCAAAGGCCAACTGAGTGTTGTGTTTGTTTTCTGGAGTGTTTTGGGGGTTCCCCCCATTTTTTAAATTAAATTTTAATGAACGTTTACAGACACTTTAGATTTCCATTCATACATTGTTGCACACTTTCCTCCGTACCCACCCCTCCCCCCAGTTCACTTTTCTCTTTGAAGAAAAAAAAATTCTTTTATTGTTATACAATCCTCCCCACCAAGTCCACTTTACTACACAGCTCTTATTCTGGACTCTTGTCATGAAAATAATACCTAATCATATATTCCTTTTAAACAGTTTTCTCCCTCATCTGTTTCAATGCAGTATAAATTATTTATCTCCTCTTAAGATTTTCCCCAATCCTGATGTTAGTCCCATTTTACAACAGTGGCACTATGCAGTATTTGTCCTTTTGTGACTGAGATATTTCACTCAGCATAATGTTCTCCAGAGTCACCCATTTTGTGTTTGTTTTTTTAAGTCACGCTCTGGATGCAGCCTTAGTGACTGGGACTACACCTCTTCTCCGTCCTCACAAATAGTGTCCTCACCCCAGCAGAGCCTGAGAGCTACAGATGCAAGCATGGCACCAGACACACAGCTGTCAGCTTACTAAGACCTGAGAGAAACTTACTGTATTCACAAGTCTCTATCAGCAAAACCAACTCATCACAGAACAGGTACCACCCTTTTAAAGGGCCTGAGCTCTGCATCCACGATGAAATCAGACATCTTGGACTCCTGGTCCCTCCAAGTCTGCAGGCCAGCGCATCAACTTTCTCTCAAACCATTTTGGATTCAGTCATAGATGCTAAAGGAACCACTTTCCCTCTGCTAAGTCTGGCATTGCTCCCTCTCTGACCAGGCAGCTGTTATCAAGGAACAAAGGTTAAAGGCCCACACATCCATCTCTGACGGTAGCTGGCAACCAAGATTCCTCTTCCGCCATCCAACAGACACGAGAGATGTTGCTGCTCTCCGTTCTCACTGACAAAGTCCCCATCCACCCTCTTGTGGGTCCTTTTCTTCCCACTGTTGTTGATTGCCTTCAAGTCGGGCATGACTCATAGCGACCCTATGAACAAAAGGCCTGAAGCCCCTCTACAACTATCAACACTTATTGAAGTTCATAGAGTTTCCAGAGGCATGTTATTTAGGAAGTGGATGCCACTCCTGCTTTCAAACTACTTCTTTCTTCCCACTACTGGTTGTAAAACAGACTTATCATTGCTAAATTGTTCCCTTCCTTGAGAGACAGTGCAGTATAGACCCAAGCTTCAAAGCTGATGGGCATGACACAGGCTCTGCAATCCTACCAGATGGCCTGGGTTCAAGTCCTAGCTCCACTGCTCACTAGCTGTGTGACACAGGACAAGTCACTCAACCACTCTGCATTTTTATAATAAGACTAATACAAGGCTATTGTGCAGACAACTGTACTATTATGATGTCATTATATGCTGTCAAGCTGGAATAGACTCATAGCTGCTCCTCCAATGAATTTTCAGAGTTGTAAATTACACAGGAGGAAACTTCTCATCTTTCTTTCATGGAGAAGATAGAGGATTCAAACTGCCTGCCTTTGGGTTGGCATTGCAATGCTTTATCCCCTAGGCCATCAGAGCCCCCTTGAAATAACCTGGCAAAGTGAATGCTCAATATATATTATCTATAATGATTTTTTATTGTTAACATTATTTTCACCTATAGTTTCCCACCACCAATCCCCACTAGATTGCTATACATAGAAAATAGAATTTGGCTTATGAAAAAAGACCCACAAATTAAAAGTACTAAAATATTACTAGCTAGTATAATTTCTCAAAAAATTAATTATTTAGGCCCGACTCCTTGGAGGCAAGGATTCTGAGGCTCTGTCTAACATACTTTGGACATGTTGTGAGGAGAGACC
>NW_006399760.1:1683993-1698399 GCF_000299155.1 Elephantulus edwardii | reverse complement strand
GATTGAAGCTCAACATCAAGAAAACAAAGATTCTCACCACGGGGCCAACTGGCAACACTATGATAGATGGAGAAGAGATTGAGATTGTTTATAATTACAGCTTACTTAGTTCTATAATCCTGTTCTTGGCACCAGCAGTCAGAAAATCAAAAGATTAAATGAATTGGGAAAATCTGCTGTCAGGGAACTCTCTAGAGTACTTAAGAGCAATGATGTTAGTACGGAGAATAAGGTGTGCCTGATCCAGGTCATGGTCTTCACAATTACTTGATATGTATCAGAGCAGGACAATGAATAAGTATAATAGAAGAAGAAATGATGCCTTTGTGTTATGGTGCTGGAGAAGAGTACTGAACATACCATGGACTGCCAAGAGAACAACAGTTCTGTCCTAGAGAAGGTGAAATTAGGCTGCTCGTTGGAGGCAAGGATTTTGAAGCTCTGTTTCAAAAACTTTGGACATGTGGCCAGGAGAGACCAGTCCTTGGAAAAGGATATCATGCTTGAGAAGGTGGAGGGACAGAGCAGAAGAGGAATACCCAGGATGAGACGGATTGACTTAGTAAAGGGGGTAAGTGTGTCGGAGACAATGGGATTGGCTCAGGATAGGGGAAGGTTCAGAGTACATAGGGTACACAGGGTCACTATAACAGGCGACTGGACAGTACATAACAACAACAACATGTTCTACAAACCCTATGCCTCTATATACATACATATATATATATTTCCTCCCTCTCTCCCTCTTCCTCTTCTCTCTTTTCTCTTTCTCTTCTCTCTGCCCCTCCTCATTTCTGTCAAGTCAGAACCAATTCAAAGCTGACTTTCCAGCAGGCATTCAGATGCTGTAGATCATACAGAGAAGATTTCCCATCTTGATCCCATCAAGTTGTTGCTGGATTCAAACCACCATAGAGCTAAGGTCTTTGGGTTAGCAGCACAACTCCCTACGGTCAACAACACCAGCACTCGACTCACCTCTATTTATATGTTGTGCAGGTGCTGTGTTAGGAATCTGTGCAAATCTAAATCCATCAACTCCCATCTATTCCACAGATGTCAGTCAGGCTGGAGACTAAGGAGCATCTGATTGCAATTACTTGCTATGCCTCAGAAGATGGACAATGACTAGGAATGATAGAAAAAGATTTGATGCCTTTGAGCTGTGGTCCTCGAGAAGAGCATTAAATATACCATGGACTGCTAGGAGAACAAACAGGTTCAACCTACAGAGGGTGAAACCAAGCTGCTCCTCAAAGGCAAGGAGTCTGAGGCTTCATCTGACATACCACGGAGAGGGACATCATGCTTGGAAGGGTGGTAGAACAGCACAAGAGAAGAAGACCCTTGAGATGGATTGATTCAGTGACTGGGGGTAATAAGGTAGGTGTACCAGAGACAGCAAGGTTGGCACAGGACAGAGTAGGTTTCATGGTTATTGTACAAAGGGTCACTATGACTTGCAAGTGACATAACAACAACGAGAAGTCCACTAAAGGGCCATCATCCACCTAGAATTGTAGCCAGTTTTTCTCCACCTTGCTTGTCCACAGTATCACTGGAGTCCTAGTAATTCTACCTCCCAGTGCCCAGTACCAATATTCTGTTCTACTATTTTGTTTCTCGTCATCATCTCTGGCCCCTACCACACTGGAGGCCTCCTAAGTGTGGCTTTGACCCTATATTTGCATCTATTCCAAAGTAGGGGCAGTTTTCCAAGGTACAAGTTCAGTCAAGTCAATCCTTACTTAGAAAGCCTATTATAGTTTTGCACTGAATTTTCCCGAACACATTGAAAAGCTGATGAATATCATGGCCTTCTCCACAAGAAAATGCACATATGCCTAAAATTTTGCACACAGAACCAGGTGGCACATGAAAGCTTTCTGGTCTACCAGATAAAGTTGTAACCCAGGAACTCACATGAGAACTTCTTGGTGTAGCTTTGCCTTACCCTGCTACCTTCATTTCTACCTGTCTTCCAACTTGTACCTCGAGCTCACCCACCATGAAGAGCCTGCAGCTCTTCTACTATCCCATGTTTCTTCATGAGTCCCCATTTACCCTCAAAGCTCTATGTTCCAGAAAAGCACATTTTACGTTATTTATTTCCCTTGCTGAAAATGAGGAGGGCCTAAAGTACTTGCTGCAGAGGATCAAGAACTGCAGCCTTCAAGATGGAGTACATCTTAACACCAAGAAAACAAAAATCTTCACCATCAGATCAAGAAGCATCATCAAATGATTGAAACTGTCAACGATTTCATATTGCTTGGATCCATAGTCAATACCCTTGGTACCAGCAGTCAGGAGACTGGGTGACATGTAGCACTAGAAAAGTCTGTTATCAGGAAGCTCTCCAAAATACTGAAGAATAATGAGGTCAGTTTAAAGACTAACTTGAGCCTAATTCAAGCCACAGTCTTTCCAATCATCTGCCGTGCATCTGAGAACTAGACAATAAAAAAAGGATGACAGAAAAGAACAGATGCATTTCATTTGTGGTATTGAAAAGTTAAACTGAATACCCCATGGATGGCCAAAAGGACAAACAGATATGTCTTGAAGAAAGTGCAACCAGAATGTTCCTTTAAGGCAAAGATGATGAAACTTCATCTTTGGACATGTTTCTCTCCAAGGAGTGGTCCCTCCTTGCACCATGTCCAAGTATGTCAAGTGGAGCTTCAGAGTCCTTGCCTCCAAGGAGCATCCTGGTCTCACCCACTCTAGAACAAACCTGTTTGTTCTCTTAGCAGTCCAAAAAGCATCAATTCTCCTTTTATCATCCCTAGTCACTGTCCAGCTCTTTGATACATAGCAAGTAACTGCAAAGACCATGGTCTGTATCAGGTGCACCTTAGTCTCCAGATTGACATTATTGCTCTTCAGTACTCTGGAGAGGTCTCTGACAGTAGATTTTCCCAATGTAATACGTCTTTTAATTTCCTTGTTGCTGGTGCCAAGATTGTTGATTATGGAACCAAGTAAACTAAACTTGTTTACAATCTCAATCTTTTATCCATGCATTATGATGCTGGCAATGGGCCCAATGATGAGAATCTTTGTTTCTTGATATTGAGCTTCAATCCATATTGAAGGCTGCAGTCCTTGACCCTCTGCAGCAAGTGTTTCAGGTCCTCCTCAGTTTCAGCAAGCAGGGTTGTGTCATCTGAGTAACACAGATTGTTGATGAGTACTGATACCACATTTCTCCTCAAAGAGCCCAATCTCCCAGATAATCTGTTCTGCATATAGATTGAAAAGGTATAGAGATAGGACAGATCCCTGGCATATACCCTTCTCAATTTTGAACCATGCAGTGTTCCCTGGCTCGCTTCTGATGAATGGCTCCTGGTCCAAGTATAGGTTTTGCATAAGAATGATCAATTGTTCGTGGATTCCCATTCTTCTTAGAGTTAGTCACAGTCTGTTGTGGTCCACACAGTCAAACGCTTTATGGACTTGGTGACAAAAATGATGCTGGAGATAAAATAATAGAATTTGCACAACCAATGATTTATTCACTGCAAATATGTTTTATAAGAAACATAAACGCAAGCTATCCACATGGATTTCACCTGATGGTATGCATAAGAATCAGATCGATTACATCTGTGTAAAGAATTGTGGGTGAAGCTCAACCACAGATGTGATAACTAGGCCAGATGCTCATTGTGGAACAGACCACCAACTACTCATATGCAAGTTCAAACTGAAGCTAAGGAAAACTAAATAAAATCCAAATGAATTTCAAAACCATCTCAGGAACAGGTTTGAGGCCTTGAACACTAATGAGTGAAGACCAGAAGAGCTGTTGGAGGTTATCAACAATATCATCCAGAAAGAATGCAAATGATCATTCAAAGACAGAAGAGGAAGAAAAGACCAGAATGGATGTCAGAAGGAGACTCTGAGTTCTGCACTAGAGCACCAAGAAGCCAAAGCAAAGGGAAGAAATCAAGATATTAAGGAGCTGAACAGAAGATTTCAAATGGCAGTGCAGGAAGACAAAGTAAAGTATTACAACAAAATGTGCAAAGAGCTGGAGTCAGAAAAGCAAAGGGGCCGAACTACTCTCTCAGCATTTGTTATGCTCAAGGAACTGAAGAACAAATTCAAGCCTTGAGTTGCAATACTTAAGGAGGCTTTGGGCAGAATATTAAATGATCCAGGAAGTATTAAAAGAAGATGGAAAGAGTATACAGAGTCATTGTACCAAAAGGAATTGGCAGGCACAGAAGAATTTCATGAAACAACATATGAGCAAGAGCCTGTGATGATGAAGGAAGAAGTTCAAGCTGCTCTGAAAGAATTGGCAAAAAATCAAGGCCACAGGAATTGACGGTATACCAACTGACATATTTCAACAAACAGATACTGCTCTGGACATGCTCACCAAGTTGTGCCAAGAACTCTGGAGGACAACCACCTGGCCAACTGACTGTAAGAGATCTCTATTTGTTCCCATTCCAAAAAAAGGTGATGCGACAGAGTGTAGGAAATGTTGAACAATATCATTAATGTCACATGCAAACAAGATTCTGCTGAAGATTATCCAAAACCGACTGGAACAACACATCAACAAAGAACTGCCAGATGTGTAGGCCAGATTTAGAAGAGGCTGTGGTACTAGGGATATTATAGCTAATGTTAGATGAATTACTAGGAGTATGTAGTATACAGAATAATGACCAATACCTTCCAATGACACCAATGTTCTCGTCCTCAGAGCCTAGAAATATATCTGAGCTGGCAAAGGAGATTTTGCAGATGTAACTAAATTGGGGAATTTAAAATTGGAGATTATTATAGATTATTTGGTTAGGGGCATAGAGTCACAGGCATCTTTTTTAAAGAAATAGAGATAGGAGAGTCAAAGAAGTGCATGTGACAGTGAAGGCAGAAGTAAAGGTCAGTCAATTCCTATCTGGAAGGGAGGCCACAAACCCCAAAATAATCACAGACTCTAGAAATTGTAAAAGGCACAGACGCATATTCCTCGTCAAGGCTTCCAGAAATTCTGTGGCTCTGTAAACATCTTGATGTTAGCCCAAAGAGACTAATTTTAGACTTCTGATCTCCAGTGCTATAAGATAACAGTTTTACATTATTTTAAGTTATAAAGTGTGGTAATTTGTTACAGCAGCAACAAGAAACTAATACAAATTACTATGCAATGTGGTACTGTATGTATGTTATCATCCCATGGCTGTTTAGAATTCTGAAGTTAGAATGTCCTAAAAATCTATCAACTGAGTCTGGATAGTAGTACATTATGGTTTTTGCATACAATGAGGTACCTCACAGTCATTTTTTTAAAAGTCTGTTTTGTTGATTAACAGGAACACACAAACACATGCTTTATCAATAGCATAAAATCTTCCATATTTGGGAGTACTTTCTCCATCTAAATCAGATATACTATACACACTGCTCTCTAATCTGCCTTTTGCACTCACTGCATTTCATCACAGGGTATCAATCCATACTAATACATATCCCTTTTGTATTCATTTGAGATGATACTCTGTGATGTAATGTAGAGTAAGTGCAAAAAGCTTAATAATACTTTTACTTTACTTACTAAAGCTTACTTTTACATTGCACACCTACTTTTACCTTCTATGTACTATTTGAATTTTAAAATAGAAATGAGTTATTAAAAAGAAATTTACAGACGCTTTCATATTTGAATTCTTTTTAATTTCTTTTGATAAAACATATTTACATATTACCCAAAATCATGCTAAAAATGTCAATTTGGGGGGAACATGTCATACTCAATATTTCATTTTGAATATTACATGCAAAAAAGTAAGGCCACAATTCAGTAATATTCAATATGTAACATTCATATATATATATATATATATATATTTCTGTTATTTTTCTTAAAAATAAAAATATTTACTCTATCAAATAAATCTGAAGCCTATGGGCATGAAGAAAGTTATAACTAGGTTTAAACTTTAACCACTTGTATCACTAGAGAGTTTTCCCAAACCCAATGTTATTCACACAATTTCTAATGTGGCCCACTGTGAAATGCACATCAACACCTCACAGAAACAGACTGTGAAGCACACTGGTTTCTCAAAGGGTCAAAAATGGGAAGGATATTAACAACTCAGATATTTTCTGTCTGAAAAAAAATAACTTTTGGCTATCTAAGGCTAAATCTGATTTAATTCATTTTAAAAGACAATTAAGAACTAAAGTGAATTCTATTTCTCAGCTCCACAAGGTACAGCTGAAGTGTTCACAGTGCCCTCACCACCAGCAAGGCTCCCAGTGGAAAAGCAGCATCATTATTAACAAAACTGCCTCCAGTTTCTGACGATCAAATGTTTCTTCTTTCTCATAAAAAGACAAGTCAAGGCACCTATTGATTAATGGCAGATAACCACCAAGCCCACACCCATCCCCGCATAGCTTCCAAAAAAAGGGGAGGTCCCCTCAAGTTAGCCCCAAACCTTGGCCATTTCAAAATTTAATTATTTTCTGCTTAGGTTTTTATTGTTAGAATTATATTTTCTAGTACTGGAAGGCAGTTTTAATCAAACAGAGGAGAGAAAAAGTGGTTTTGTGGTAATACGCACTCTGATATATTTTATTGGGACATTAAATACAATTATTGGGACGTATAATTCCCGGGGAGTCTTAGTGCTGTGGATGATGGCCTCTTTCCTCAGATTCAAACAGTTATACCGATGGTGGCATGCAGGAAGAGGGAGAAAGAAACTTCCCACTCAACCCTCAAAACAGAAAATGTCACTATATGTATCAGGGTGTTGTGGTTGTGTTACATACCGCTAGATGTACCTTGGGTCATGAAAGAGTTTAAACCAACAGGCCAGACAGAAACTTGCTGAGAGAGGGAATGTGAGAATATAGGTGTGGTTTCATCAGTTAATGTGCTCAGCTGTAAACCCAATGTTTTGGGGTTTGAGTTCACCTAGAAGAACTCCCTGGTGATGTACCTCAAAAAAACTCTGCCACTGAAACACAGAGGGCCACCCACAATTAGCCAGAGCTGACTTGATGGCATGAAGCTTTTAACCAGACACCACAAAGCCAATGATTTCAGGCTTCATGACCTATCAGGACGATGCTCCTAAATCAGCTATTGTTTACACTGCTGGGAAGAAAGTTGTCTTGGGAAGTAAGACACAATGGAATTGGGTCCATGGTGAAATGGTAAAAGTTTAACTGGTCATTTGGAAGAAGAAAAAAAAAATCTCCAACGTGGAGCAGGTACCCATCTCCAAACTGTCAATTCTCCCACTACCATCCATTTTCAAGCTATCAATTTGTTTTCCGTCAGCTTACAGAAATCCTGAAATTATAACTACCAGCACTCTAGAACCAGCCAGCTCCAACTCATCTCTGAGCAGCCTTCCACTCTTGTAAAAACAAAAGTCTAGAATTCAAATGCCTGAGTGTTCCTTCATTCTTGTGAGTAAAGCTGTGTGTGTGTGTGTGTGTGTGTGTGTGTGTGTGTGTGTGTGTGTGTGTGTATGCACGCCCATGACTGTGCTTACATCCTCTTCTTTAAAAGGACGTATCTTTTCAGGGAGTTATATAGTAATAACATTGCAGAATATTAGAGTGGTTACAAATGTATTCATACACACGGTGAGCGCAAGCATGTGTATAATGGAGTTCTGATGGCCTACTCTGCAGTGAGCTGTGTTCCTAAAGACAGTGCCTCTCTGGCAACCTGTATCCCCATTCCCCAGCAGTGCAACAGAAGGAAAATGGGCCGTTTTCTCCTGTTCAATTTACAGCCTCTGAAAACCTATAAGAAGATCAGCTATGAGTCAGTTTCCACTTGACCAGAATGAGTGAGTGTGCGTATGTGTGCATACATGTTGTTGTTGTTATGTGCCATCGAGTCGCCTGAGACTCATAGTGACCCCATGTACAATAGCCCTAAACCCTGCTCTATCCCTTGCCAAGCCTGTAGTCTCTGACATACCTACCCCCCATGAGTCACTGAATCAACCCATCTCATTGAGGGTCGTCCTCTCTTGTGCTGTCTCTCTACTCTCCCAAGCATGACGTCCCTCTCCAAGGACATGTCCCTCCTTACAACACATCCAAAGTAGGTCAGACGAAGCTTCAGATCCTTCCCTCCAAGGAGCAACCTGGTTTAGCCCTCTCCAGGACAAATCTATTCATTCTCTTATCAGTTCATGGTATATTCAGTACTTTTCTCCAACACCACAGCTCAAAGGCATCAGTTCTCCTTCTGTCATCCCTAGTCATACACAGAACCACTTTATTGATATAAATTTTCACATCATACACCTCAATTTAAAGCACACAGTTCATAATCACAAAGTTATGCAGCCACCACCACATTCAATTTTAGAAAACCTCATTACCTCAAAAAACTAACCCTTTATGTTCAGAAATTACAATTTAGTGATGAGGAGCCCCCATTCCGCTTCACACTCTATCCCTCCAGCCCCAGGCAATCATCAGTGTACTTACTATTTCTACACATTTGCCTACTGTAGGTATTTCCTTTAAAAGAAAGCATACAGTATCTTACATGTATTTCCAGATATGACAATATTTGAGATGGACAGGCCATAATGAACCAGTGCTATATGAAGCGGTAAAGAGATAATTGCCTACCCTCTCTCTGTTATCTTGTAGACTTGGCATCAAAAGATAAAGGACAGAGACACATCTATGCTTTCTGTCAGTGAATGTTCCATAGTGCTGTTCCAAAGAAGGAATTTCAAGCAGGCTGGCCGTGTCAAATAGAAAGAGAAGCAAAATACCATTAAAATGTTGACATCCCATTAATGGAACTTGAGAGGCTCCAAAATCAAAGGGGTCACTTCTGGTGACCCCGCTCTGAGCGCCAGGCAGTATGACCATCTCCTCCCAGCACAGACCTTGGCTCAGCCAGGAGAAGAGATGCTTTGAAATCGCTCCAGCTCCCACAGGCGGCAGGCCTGGGCTCCACCGTGGCACAGCTATTTTTGGACTCGTTGAAGTGTTAGCAACCAATTGTGCTGTTAACCCTCCCGAGGGGCAAAAACCCTCTCCTTACTAAAGGAACACAAGCTTCCGATATTGTGCGCTTTGTCTTTTCAGTAAACCAGATCCTGGATTACTTTGACAAGCAACAGAGAAAAGTTCATTTCACCTTGGGGGATGGGGGTGGGAGGAAAGATAGCTTCCATCTCTGAAAGACCTTTATGTAATAAAGCCACACAAAAACAGCAAAATTCAAAACTGTGTAGGATGACTAAGTCGAAACCCAAGCCCAATACCTCCGAGTGGATTCCTACTCACAGTGACACTGTGGGACAGAGAACTGTCCCCAGAGGGCATCTGACATTGTACGTAGCTCTCTACAAAAGCCAACTGCCTCATTTCCCCTTCCCCAATAACAGCCAGCTGATGGGCTACCACCACCCACTTGGTGGTTAACAGTCCAGTGCTGTAACCATGGTGGCACTAAGCTTTCTTCCGAAGTAAGCTGCCCTAACCCAAAGGTCTCCATTCTCCAGCAGTTCCAATCCACCAACAGCCCCAGGGGAGAAAGATGATCATAAAAGCAGGAACCCCAAGGTTAGAGGCAAAGATGGGGCAGCTTCGTCTCACTGAAGGTGTATTTTCAGAAGAAACTAGTCCTTGGACAGCATGCTGGGAAAGGCAGAGGGCTGGCCAAAGAGAGGAAGACCCTCAACAGGACAGGTATGACTGAGATTGTAAGGACAGTGTAGGAAAAGGCAAAGTTCAAGCTTGTTCATAGGGTCACTATGAGTCGCAGTCTACTCCTGGCTCCTAACTACAACCTAAAAGTAAGTTCATGAATAGTGAACAGATCACCAAAAGAAAGATGCCTTTCTTTAAGTATATGAGGTTCGTTAGGTATAAGAGGTTCCAAAGACAAAGAAAAGAAATGGGGGTTTTAAAAGTCTTTTTTTTTTAATGTCTATGTGTGGCATCAGGATTGGTGGAAGATCTATTAACAATCTGCGTTATGCAGATGACACAACCCTGCTTGCTGAAACTGAGGAGGACCTCATGCACTTGATGTGAAGGGTCAAGGACTGCAGCCTTCATTATGGACTGAGGCTCAATGTCAAGAAGACAAAGATTCTCACCACTGGACCAATTGGCAGCGTCAGGATGGATGGCGAAGAGATTGAGATTGTTCACAGCTTCAGTTTGCTCGGCTCCACAGTCAACACTCTTGGCACCAGCAGTCAGGAAATCAAAAAGCTTATCGCGATGGGAAAGTCTGCTGTTAGGGACCTCTCTAAAGTACTCAGGAGCAACGGTGTCTCTCTGGAGACTAAGGTGTGCCTGATACAGGCCATGG
The DNA here is from genome assembly GCF_000299155.1 of Elephantulus edwardii. Classification (NCBI taxonomy): domain Eukaryota; kingdom Metazoa; phylum Chordata; class Mammalia; order Macroscelidea; family Macroscelididae; genus Elephantulus; species Elephantulus edwardii. The sequence goes on along the minus strand of NW_006399760.1, from coordinate 1,688,051 downwards.
TCTTTGGAATCGCTTGTTATGCATCAGAGAGTTGGACAATGACTAGGGAGGACAGAAGGAGAGTGGATGCTTTTGAGCTGTGGTGCTGGAGAAGAGTACTGAATGTACCATGGACTGCCAGGAAAACAGATTCATCTTGGAGAGGATTAAACCAAGCTACTCCTTGGAGGCAAGGATTCTGGGGCTTCATCTGACATACTTTGGACATGTTGCCAGGAGGGACGGGTCCTTGGAGAGGGACATCATGCTTGGGAGGGTGGAGGGACGGTGCAGGAGGGGAAGACCCTCTATGACATAGATTGACTCGGTGACTGGGGTAATTGGGATGGGTGTGTCAGAGGCGGTGCGGTTGGCGCAGGATAGAGCAGGGTTCAGGGCTGTTGTGCATAGGGTCGCTATGAGTCGCAAACGACTCGACGGCACATAACAACAACAACAACATGTGTGTGTCTATATATATATATATATAGAGAGAGAGAGAGAGAGAGAGACAGACAGACCGACAGAGAGGAATTATTTCTAGGTGGTGCAGAATGTTAACACGCTTGGCTGCTAATTGCTAATGGAATGGCTAACCACTCAAGTTCAACTAAGACACACTAGGAGAAAGGCCTGGAGATCAACTAAAAAATCAGATACCACTTGACCGAGCAATTCCACTACTGGGAATACACACTAAAGAGACCATAACCGATGTACAAGCAGATATATGCACACCCATGTTTGTTGCAGCTTTGTTCACAATAGCAAGGAGTTGGAAACAACACAAGTGCCCATCAACAAACAAATGGATAGAGAAGCTGTGGCATATTCACACAATGGACTACTACGCTGCATTGTAAAACAAGAAACTCATGTAATATTATTCAAAATGGGTGACCCTGGAGGACATTGTGCTGAGTCAAATATCTCAGTCACAAAAAGACAAATACTGCATGGTGCCACTACTGTAGAATGGGACTGACATCGGGGTTGGGGTAACACTGAGAAAAACTGGATCAATTATGTATACTGCATTGAAACAGATGAGGGAGAGAACGGTTTAAAAGTTATATATGATAGGGTATTATGGTTATTACAAGAGTCCAGAATTAAGGTTGCATAGTGGAGTGTACTAAGGGTGGTGGGGGAGCGAGGGATTGAAGGAATTTTTCTTCTACTTTTCAAAGAGAGGAGCAAACGGGGGGGGAGGGGAGGGCAGGGAGAAAAGTGCAACAGGGAATGAATGGAAATCCAAAATCTCTATGAATGTTCATTAAAATTAATGAGATTTTTTTTAAAAAAAATCTCTGTTTAATAAAAACCCAAAACATCACCATTGAGTCAGAACTGACTCATATCTGACCTTCCATCAGGTTTTCACAGTTTGGGAGGAAACTGCCCTAGAAGCAGCTGGCAGCTGCAAACCTGCCTTTGGGTTGGAGGCACAGCTCCGTATCCTCTAAGCTACAAGTGCTCCTGAAAGAATCAGCTTTTGCAAACCAATGCAATTTCTACTCTGACATGCATGGGGTCTCCATGAGTGGGAGTCAACTCAACAGCTGCCTGAATTTTTTTTTATTCTTGATAACTTACTTCTACCCACTCCCTTCACATCTATCTCCCATTGACCAACCCTTGATCTAATAGCTTATATACGAAGCTTCCTTGGCTTCTGTGATTCCAAATACATCAGCTGCTCATAGTTTCTTATGTTGGGACCAATGTCTCTGAAGCTTAGTCATAATGTTTCCCGAGCAAAGGCGATGCATCCTGTAGACCTGGTGTGTAGATAGGTTTTTCTTGGCCCAAGGGCCTGTGGCCCTCGGGTCAGAACAAATGTCACGCGGTTTTGGCATCTTGTTACCTGAGAAGATGGGCGGGGGGTGTGATGGACTCTTTAGCTGCCCAGCTTCTGCCAGTTTCAGATCTTCCCCACTAGGATGAGCTCCTGTGGGAAAGTACAGAGGAACCTCTGTCTTCACTCAGCTTTCTCCTTATGCCAATCCATGGGAGAGTATCTGAGCGCTGGAGATAGGAGCAGCAGCTCTAGAACCTGACAGATCTGGATCAAATCCGACCCCTACTGTTCACAAGCAATGTGACCCCAAGAACCTGCAGAATGGGAACCACCGCAGCTACATGTAGCTTCAAGCACCACAAACTCAGCACACCAGCCCAACACCCTTGGCAGGCAATCTAACGACAGCTTGTACATATTGTTCTTTTTCTAACCACAGGTAATCAATAAGCATATGCTGAATAAATGAATCCTTTCATGTTATGGGTTTTTAATTGCTGTAAAATGAATTTTTATTGAGCTGTATTCTATTTTAGCTTCAAGTAGATAAGGTATATTTTAATTATGGGTTTTTAATTGCTGTAAAATGAATTTTTATTGAGCTGTATTCTATTTTAGCTTCAAGTAGATAAGGTATATTTTAATAACAGCACTGAGAAGGCAGTCCTCACTGAATAAAAAAATCTTTCAAGATCTATCTATGTTTATGAAAATAGCATACACAGTGATAACAGGCCTCATATTGAACAGCTGCAAGAAGCCATCAGAAATCTCACCTCTCCTGGACAGGGAAGGCTGGAACCCACTTCAGATATTATCCCTGTTGGCCGTTAGCTGGTGGGCATGTCAGAAGGTCTCAGGAAGGAAGAGGAATGCAAGGGAGAAAAGTGGTGTTTGGCAGAAGCTGTTCATCAGGAGGTAAACTGTATGACAAATCCATTCACTTGACCAGTACTCATCACGGAATGAAATGACTGACTCAACAAAGTGCCTTTGGATGGACTAGAACTGCCTTTAAGCAAGCAGTTGAGTATGTGAACTGTGCTAGACTGAACCATCCCATTCCGAATAGATCATGTTTTATAACCTTAAAGGCATTTTCTCGGGACAAGCCTAGTATTTCAAGCCAGTGACAAGTGTGTGTGCCATTAGCTCCACCTCACTTCACTCATTTGCATACCTGCTTGGCCCTTGTGAGGGTCTAAATTTAGCAAGAACAATTTCACCCAATAGACAAGAAGGAGAGTGCTCTGGTTTAGGAGAAGAAGTGTAGGTTGATCTAGGGACTTACTAGGAGTCTGTATTCCAAAGCACCTTAGTGAATTATTTTACGTTATCTTGGGAAGGAGCTGCACTGGAATCATTTCCCCATCCAAGAAATAACAAAAAAAGCCTGAGAGAGTCCATGTCTTGTTTATGTAACAGCTTGGCAATAAGCTTTCAAACCCAAAGACCCTCGAGACCAGCTCCCTCCACGACAGTTCACCCACAGTGTCAAATCTACTATGTCCAGGTACTTGGCCATCAACTGAAAACTCACTGATGTAGAGTTGGAATCGACTCAGAGCAGACCCTCCAACAGGCTTTCAGGAGGCTTTAAATTGCACAAGAGGAAACTTCCCATCTTTCTTCCTCAAAGCAGCTGGTGTATTTGAACAACTAGAAAGGAGCCATCTCACTATGGACTCTGCCAAGAGAAACCCTGTGCGTCTCTGAGCATGCTGGCTTCTCCAGCTCCCCGATGCCTCCTGCCCATGCTCATCCAGCATACACTGAGTTGACACTGCTCGTTAATTACAAGGGCTAAGAAAAGTCAAATCCATCACTGTCCAAGCATTTCTGACTCATGGCAATTCCATGTGGGTCTGAATAGAGCTGAGCTCCATGGGATTTTTCTGGCTGTAAATTCTGCAGAAGCACACTTCCAAGCCTTCCTTCTGTGGTGCTTCGGGGCAGGTTCAACTCCTCAAACCATGAATCAATCAGACAATCATTGTATACTATGCTGGGGATGAAAAACAGAAGAAGAATGGTGTTGCATTCATTGTTAAAAAGACAGTATCAAGTTCTAACCTGAAGTACAATGTTGTGAGTGACAGGATATTATCCACATCTATACAAGAAATATCTGCTAATACAACTATTATTCAAATATATGATCCTACCGCGAAAGGCAAAAAGGAGGAAACTGAAAATTTTTACCACATTTTTCAGTCCAAAATTGACCAAATATGCACTCAAGGTGCATTAATGATAACCGGTGACTGAAATGCAAAAG
>NW_006399760.1:1655682-1683124 GCF_000299155.1 Elephantulus edwardii | reverse complement strand
AAATAATGCCCTAAAATATAATACTTTTAGACTATTCTCTCCCCCATAGACTTCAATGCCGTAAACATATTTCATCCAGTTTTTCTCAGCCTTACCCCCACCCCAATGCCAGCCTCGAGAGACTTTCTCAAAGTTTAGCTTGAGAAGACAAAGCAAAGTATTGTAATGGAATGTGCAAAGAGCTGGGATTGAATGAAAAGGTAAGAACTTGCTTCGCATTTCTCAATCTGAGTGAACTGAAAAACAAAATTTAAGTATCGAGTTATAATACTGAAGGATGCTATGGGCAATATATTGAATGATTCAAGAAGCATCAAAAGGATATGGGGGAGAAGAATATGAAGAGAATGCACAGAGTCACCAAACCAAAAAGAATTGACAGACACTAAAAAATTTCAGGAAGTATCATATGAACAAGAATCAATGGTAATGAAGAAAGAAGTTGAAACTGCACTAAAGGTATTGGCAAAAAAAATAAGGCCCCAGGAATCCACAGGATACTGACTGAAACCTTTAAACTGACAGATGCACCCCTGCTTAAGCTCACCAATCTATGCCAGGAGATTTGGAGGAGAGCTGGCTGGCTGGCTGACTGGAAGAGATGCTTATTTGTTCCCATTCCCAAGAAAGCCAATCCAATAGAATGTGGAAATAATTGAACAATATCATTAATATCACATACAATCAAAATACTGCTGAAGATAATTTTAAAATGGCTAGAGCAGTACATAGATAAGGATCTGCCAGAAGTTCAAGCATGATTCAGGAGAGGCCATGGCAGCAGGGATAAAATTGCTGATGTCAGATGGAGCTTGGCTAAAAGTAAAAACTACCAAAAGAATGTTTATTTCTGGTTTACTGACTATACAAAGACATTTAACTGTGGGTTTATTAAATTATGGCTAACACTGAGAGGAATGGGAATTCCAGAACACTTACCTGTGCTTATGCAAAACCTATACTTAGACAAAGAGGCTGTTACACAAATAAAGCAAGGGTTTAAAATTGAGAAAGGTGTGTGTCAGGGTTGTATCCTTTCTCCATATCTATTCAATGCATATGCTAAGCAAATTATTCAAGAAGCTGGACTCTATGAAGAAGAACATGGCATTTGGATCACAGCAAGATTCATCAATAACTTTCATTAGGCAAATGACACAACCTTGCTTGCTGAAAATAAAGAGGACTTGAAACACTTACTACAGATCAAAGACTACAGCCTTCATATGGAGTGCATCTTAAGGTCAATTCGACAAAAACTCTTACAAGATTGATAGGTAACATCATAAAAGATGTAGAAAAGATTGATATTGTCAACAATTTCATCTTACCTGGATCCACAGTCAACACCCTTTGTACCAGCAGTCAGGAGATTAGGAGACATACTGCACTGGGAAGGAGTCTCTCCAAATTACTGAGAAGCCATGATGTCAGTTTGAGAATAAAGGTGCACCTGATTCAGGCCATGATCTTTTCAATCACTTACTAGGCTTCTGAGAGCTGGACAATGAATAAGGATGACAGAAGAATTGATGCCTTTCAGCTGTGGTGTTACAGAAAAGTACTGAACATCTATGGCCTGTCTCAAGAACAAACAGATACATCTTGGAGAAATTTGATGTCAAAGTGCTTCTTGAAGGCAAAGATGATAAAGTTTCATCTTATATACTTTGGGCATGTTGCTAGGAGAGGCTGCTCCTTGAAGATGGACGTCGTACTTGGAAAGTTGGAGGGCTGAAGAAGGAGAGGAAGACCTTCAAACAGATGAACTGACACAGTGACTGCTGCAACAGGCTCAAACATGTCAGAAGGTGTGGGGATAGCACAGGACAGGAACGGGTTCAAATCTGTTGTACACAGGGTCTCTATGGGTCATAATCAACTAGGAAGCACCTAGAACAACAACAAAATGCAAAACAAGAACAAAACTCAAGCCATGCAGTGGGTTCAGAAAATCATGGCTGTACAAATAGATCTGTGTTAGATGCGTGGTCCAGGGAGAGGGAAGTTGATGAGCAAAGTCCTCCTGTTTAACCAAGTAAATAGCTCCACTGATTAAAAAGAAAAAAAAAAGAAAGAAAAACCTTAAAAGAATTTTAATAGTTCCCTAAATAATTAATTACTATTTTATTTTAATGGAATTTTAATTTTAAGTGGGTATTTATCCTCAGGAGATGGATAAAAGGATTAAATTAAAAGACATATCAAAGGAAAGATGGCCCCACAAAGAGGGATTTAGGAAAAATGGCCTCTAAAAGTCACTGGTCACATTAAGCAAAGCATCCACTTCCCACAAGCTTTTTTCTTTTTTTCATTAATCATCAAAACTTGAAATTCTCCCCCAGGTTTCCCAAAGCTCCTTATGGATTACGTCAAAATGCAAGGTTTTGAAAGGCCATTTGCGTGTTGGATTCTGACTTCCTTACCATCCAGGGCTAAGGCGTGGGCAAGACCACTTCCTCCAGACTCAAATTATTCAAAAACTCAAACTTACTACAAACAAGGCAATTTTGATTCATGAGAACTTATCAGCAGGTTTCATGGGCTGTAAATCTTTATGGGAAAAGACTGCTCATCTTTCTCCATCAGAGCAGCTGGTGGGTTCTAACTGTCCACCTTCTGGTTAACAGCCCAACACATAACTCATTTTGCTAACAGAGTTCCTTGTTCAGAGAGACAATTTCAGGCAGGTGGGGCAGCTCGTCAGCACATGCAGAGGGAGGACTGCTGGTCTGGACAGCTCAGCGGCCTTGGCAGTACGACTAAGACTACATGCTTCAGTCACCTCATAAAATTGTTATGAGGGTCATAGCAAGCATGTAAAGGGTTTAAAGGATCTCTAGGCACACAGCAAGTGTCAATTAAAAAATCAGCTTTAGAATTATTACCACCATAGCCATGTGGACTACTTGAAGATATAAATAAATAAACGGAACACCTATGATACTCTTGGATAGAGGCAAGAATCATTTAAATCCTCGTCATCTTTATAACCATTCTGATAATCTACCCAAGATCCCTGAACCATTTCAGGATCAAGAGTCCTTGGCTGTTACTGTAATTTTTTAAGTCATCTGCTCATATTTATAGTCCACTTCCACCGAACTGTCTCGTTTCTCGCCCAAATGTCTGCTGAGTCACCTAGGAAAATCAAACAACTCTTGGGGTGTCTCTGTATTTCTGTGTGTGTACCCTGGAGTTGGAATCTACCCATAATTGACTCTCTGGCGGGTTTTCAGAGGTAGTTAATAGCAGGGAAGGAGACTGCCCATCCTTCTTCCACGGAGCAGCTGGTGGATTTGAACTGCATGCCTATGGGATTGCAGCACAGCTTCCTGCCACTCTAATTCACGTGGGTATCAAAGTAGAATGGTCCTCCACAAGGTTTTAACGAGCTGATTTTTTAGCTAGATCCGAAGTCTTCTGAGCCACCTCTGGAAATACTTGAACCTCCAACTCTCTGATGAGCAGCCACAAGCAGCAGCTGTTTGTACAACTCAGCTACTCTGCTCCTTTGCAGAACTCCCCAGTCTGGAGAGCCTTTCTGCATACCTGGCCCTGAGGAGTGCTGCCTTTACTTCCCAGAATGGCCCTGCTCAGATTCCTGCAGATTTCAAGACAGACACAAAACAAACTTTTAAAACACTGCTTTGTGGAAAATAACAAGAGTTGAAAAGCATGTGGTGAAACGGCGGCTGCTGTGGAAAAGTTTGGTGGTTCTTAAAAAAAATCAAACACAGAATTAGCAGGTAAGGCAGATTTCAACAGTAAGGGAGGTATGGTGGCCTAGTGGCAAGAAGCTGTTCGAGGCCACCAGCTGCTCTGGCCGAAGAAGGATTGGCAATCACCCCCTGTGCAATTAACTGCTTCTGAAAACCTGCTGGAGGGTCAGCTATGGGTTGGTTCTGACTCTATGGACAACAACAATAACAACAAGGTAGAATCTATAAATGCAAAAGATCTTCAAAACAAGGACTCATCCAGTGTTTACAGGGTCACTATGAGTCGCTTACGACTCAATGGTACTTAACAGCAACAGCATAGGGAGAGATCAGTTGGCCTAGTGGACAGAAAGTGATGCTACCAAGTCAAAGGTGGATGACTTTAATCTGCAGCCCTCAGGCCTATTTTTAATTGTTTTTGGTCAAACATTCTTCTAGGTCGTTATAGGCCTGGTGTGTCCACTTGCTGTACAGAGGTAACTTGTGGTTGCTGTGAAGCGGAATACTGTGACACTGATGTATCAAATGTAATAATGGTCATGCATGGTATAGAGTGTTTGGTGGAGCTCCCTGATTAAAACAAGCTTGGAAGCAGGAGTGGCATCCACTTCTGATAAAGCTTGCCTCTGGAAACCCTGTGAACCTGAAGAAAGGATGAAAATTATACAAGCGTTCAGATCTTTAGTTCACAGGGTCGCTATGAGTTGCCTACAACTCGACTGCACCTAACAACAACACAGACATGCATTAGTGCTCACTGCAGCACCACTGACGGTATTCACGGTAGTCGAAAGGTGGAAACAACTCAGTGTCCATCTATGGAAGAGCAGATAAAAGAATCTGGTACAGCCACAAAATGGGATGTTGTTTTTGTTGTTGATTTTATGTGCTGTCGAGTCAACTAGGACTCATAGTGACCCTCTGAACAACAACCAGAATCTTGCCCTGACCTGTACCATCCTCATCATTCCTGACATGCCTTAATCCATCATCACCGAACCATAAAGAAAAATTCACTTGCAAAGTTAATTCACTTGGAGGCTATACACAGCCAGAAAAACTTCTCTAATCACAGAACAATCAAGAAAGACAATTAAAAAAATACATGTCACTTTACTCTGGAGCCCACATTTATGCTCACTGAAATGTCTGCAATGTTAATTTTTAGTAAGGTGTGCGAATTCCTGCACTGATTGGGCATTGCCACCCTGTCTTACGTATTTCTCTATCCTCAGTAAAGCAACCCCATATGGTTGGTAGACACAGGAAAGGAGAGACGAAGATTAATTACCGGGTTTAGCTTTGAAAACAAATACGGCCAGCAGTAGGTAAAGGTCAATGAGCACACCAGAGTGACTTGTTTCAGCAAGTCCCCGAACTTGACGTGTCAACATTAAGGTCGTCACCAAAGATGAATACAGGAGGAACACTTTTAACATTTGAGACTGCTGACAAAATACACCTTCAGTTCTGAGTGGTCTCTAAAGGGGACAGTTTAAGTCACGGTAAATGTAAAGTAGCAAAATGGGCAATTCATTAATGAGAACTAACAACCAATGATGACAATGTTCATTTGTTTGTGCTGTTAGGACCTAAACAGTTGTGTGCATTGCCTCCAATCCTTGGCACAGCCCTGTGGTAAGTACCATTAACCTGCCTTAACCAATTCAAGCCTGTTGCCATCAAACCACTCCAACTCTTAGCAATTCATCAGGTCGAAGTAGAAGTACACGCCACAGGGTCAACTATTGCAAAGTCAGTCACCAGACTTATTTTCAGAGGCATTTCTTAAAGAATTTCAACTTCCAACCTTTCTTTCGATGGTCAGCCCACTACTGCAACATGCTGGGGTTCCTCACTCAGTACAGATCTTGTGTGATAACTTTAGATGGGGGAGTAAACAACTGTTGGGGCCTGAGTGAAGGGTGAGGTGAAGACCTGAAGGAGGAGCAGAGTTTCAAGGGTGAAGACCAGAGGAAAGGCACCTCTCCTGAAGGAAGCCCTTGAGTGTGGGGCAAAGCTAGTGAGGATGCGTGGAAGGGGCATCTAATAAAAGGAAAAGGATGGGGCCCTGTAAACCAGTGCCCTGAAACGTCCAAGAGGCACCAGAAGTGGAGAAGGAATCTGGCTGCAAGAACAACTCACTCACTGCCACTGAGTTGGAATCAACACATCACTGATCCTCCAATGGGTTTCAGAGGCTGTAAGTGGCATGGGAGGAAATTTACCATCTTTCTCCTGAGGGGGTGATGGTAGATTTGAATTACCAGAGAAGTACCGCCTTAGGGTTGGCAAAGCATCTCCTTACAGACCAGGCCACCACAGTTCCCTCCCAAGGGCAAGGTCCACACACAACACGCGCTTCAGAGGCGCCCACTCTCTCCATCTTAGCTCTCCATCTCCACGTCCTCACCTTGCTGATGTGAGAGCTAAAACAAAACAGATACTGCTTCTCCAAACCATCCCCTGCATGCTGAGTTGGCAAAATAAACTGGCTGAATGTGTGCCCATCAGGGGTCAAACAAAGCATTGTATTCAAAGATCCTGGCTGGGTCAGCTCCTGGAGCCAGCTACTGCATCTTAGAGATTCCTACCCTTCTATTTTTGAAGCTGCTTCCCTGGTTCCTAACCACCATGGATTTTCACCACAATCACCCCCCCCCCTCAGGTTCCACTTCCTCCACACAGGCTAGACACCCTGCCTAACATAGGAACATCTGCTCCAGGAAGAGCAGTGGATGAGTACAAGACAAAAGACCAGCAATTCAATTAGTAATGATGACAGTCTTTTTCTCAGAAGGAATTCAGGGGAGCATTTCAGCTCTTTGCTAGTAGAAGCAATTCAGAACGCCAAGAGTATCAAATTCTAGAAATGAATTATTTATGAGCAGTAAAGCATAATTTAGCATCATGTTACACCTACTTGAAATATAATGTCCAGCAAAGACTTTATTGAATCTGGAGCCTTCCTGCTACTGTATTACCTTCCCACCCTCCCGCCTTAGTCCTTCATATAATTATCCTATGGCAGGTACCTTCTGTATTCATTTGGAGTGTTTTCATTGTAAAGGACAAAAATTCAACTCACACTGGCATGTGCAAAAAGAGAACTGCTGACTCCTATCACCAAAAAAATTCTAGAACCGGGCTTGCTTGGGGCACATTTTGATCCAAATTATCTGCCACCTTGTGCATATCTGTATCCATGGCCATAATCCAGACAAGAAGAAAAAACTATTATCTGGCTTAACGTGGTCCTTCTGTCAGCAAAGCAAAAACTTTTCTCAAACCCATCTTCCAACTCCTACTCCAGCAAACATCTACTCACTACTCATGTAGCATCTGTCAGAAGTTTTATGTGATCACTTCCAGACTGCCCCAGAAGAGGAGACGAGGCTTCGCCAGTCCCTAATGGAGACAGCAGAATGACGAAGGAGGATTGGGAAGCCTGCCACCAGGCTCTGCCAAAGCAGCTGTACAGCCCAAAATACAACAATACACGCTGGAAAAGGATGGTGGTGACTCCAGGTGGGTCTTCAAAGGACAAGAACTGACATTGCAACCATCAGAAGTCAAATTTCAGAGCTGTCAGATGATATCTTAGTTATCTAGTGTTGCTGTAACAGAAAACACATACTTTAAGAAACTGAAGTTTATTCTCTGACAGTTTAGAAGCCTGCAGTTCAAATCCAGTAATCGGGGTAAGTTTTCTCTCTTTGTTGGTGCTAAGGGATGGTCTTTGTCTCCTTAAACATCTATGGGCCCAGTGTGCCTTGGACATCTCCATGCAACTTGCCATCAGTATTCCCCTGGCCCTAGGAAGTTCTCAGCACAGAGACCTCAGATGCAAATTATATGCTCCAGATAGTACTTCTTTTCTCTTTATGCTCAGTTCTCTTAGGTATGAATTGCATCTCAATGTCAGGAAAACAAAGATTGTTACCACTGGACCAATATGCAGCATCATGAGGGATGGAGAAGAGATTGAAACTGTAAATAACTTCATCTTGTTTGGATCCTCAATTAACACCCTTGGTACCAGCAGTCAGGAAATAAGGAAACACACTGCACTGGGAAAATAAGCAGTTAGGGACCTCTCCAAATTACTGAGGAGTAATGATTTCAGCTTGAGGACTAAGGTGTGTCTGATTCAGGCTATGGTCTTTCTGATTACTTGCTGTGCATCTGAGAGCTGGACAATGAATAAGGATGACAGAAAAAGAATATGACATCTTTGAGCTGTGTTGTTGAAGAAGAGCAGTGAACATCCCACGGATGGCCAAAACAACAAACAGATGTGTCTTAGAGAGGGTGCAGCCCAAGTGCTCTTTGGAGACAAGGATAATAAGGTTTTACCTCACATATTTTGGGCATGTTGCTAGAAAGCTATTCCTCCGAGAAGGAAAAAATGGTGGAAATAGTGGAAGGTCAGTGAAGGAGAGGAAGACCCTCAATCGGGTTGATTGACAAGTGATTGCCACAATGGGTTCTTTGTGTCAGAAAGGATGGAGCAGCATAGAACAGGGATATTTTGTTCATAGGGTTACTATAGGTTGTACTCAACTCGATGGCACCTAACAACAACAACAACAACAAAAAGACAAGATTGCATTGCATCCAACTCTAATCACCTTGTAACTAATTGGCTGATAACCTAATCACATCATGGAAGATAATACAGCATTATATGACTAACAAAATCAATCATAGAACTGCCAGACTCCTGAGAATCATAGCTCAACCAAGCCAACACCTACTTTAGGGAGACATAATTCAATCCATAGCAGATAGTTAATGAAGACTTGACTAGTGTTTAAGAGAAAATAATGAACTAAAAAGTAAAGCAATTTAATCCTTTTATGAGTAGAGATGTAGAAGAAAGAAAACATAATTACAACGATCTAATAACCTCAGTAGTTCACACTGTTTATATAGTCAGAAACCATAAATACACTTGATGTGGATTTAACTAAAAATATCTGATACTGGGAAATTGAGGGAGATAGCAGTGATAACGGAGAGGGAGGTGAGATTTTTCCCCTCCTTGCAGGCAGCGAGCTATATGCCACAACTTCATGGCTGCTGGCGGTAGACAAAAGACTTCTGGGTCAGAAACAAAAGACAGTTTATTATTTACAGCAATGAGTAATGCTTTGGTTTGCCAAAGTAAACCCCCCTTGGCTATGTTAAGAGGTCCAACACACACACACACACACACACACACACACACACACACACACACGGACTGTTACAGGAAAGAAGCCTTGAGTTTAGGAAAGTGATGCTTTTAGGTAATGTGAAAAGACACTGTGTCCTCCACAACTGTTCATCCTTGAAAAGATAGTCTGAAACAAAGGCATTCAGTGTCTGTTTGCAAGACTGCAGTAGCATGAGAAAGCCATGAAGATTCATTTCCCAATAGCGAAGAGAGGCAAAATATCCACCTACTAAAATAAGAAATCAGTACCAAAACCCTCAAATCAATCCTAGAGGACAGAGCAGAACTGCTGCCCCTTTCTCTCAAACAGAGGCTGGTGGGTTTCGATCACTAGCTTTTTGGTCAGAATCAAGCACCTAATCACTGTACTATCCAAGCTCCTTCACCACCAGAGCTCCCTAAGAACTCAACAGGGGAGTCTAAAGGTGATAAAGTTTAAAAATGTGAGGCTGCAGAAAGCACAGGTACTATGGGCAAGTTGAAGATTCTAGGGTAGGAAGTAGCTATATGATTTAGATGGAGAAAGTAGGACAGTTTAGCACTGATACACATCAATCTTGAGCTTGTATCCTTTTGATAAGCAAAATTATTTTCAAAATATTTAAGAAGTTAATCACAAAACATAACCAACGTGTATTCATCTCTGAATATAAATGCCGAAGACCAGAGATGACCTTCTGTAAGTGATACAGTGCAGCTGTGACAGTGCACAGAGCAAAGGTTGTAAAGCTCATTCTCAAATGGCATCTGGCTGTGAAACACATCACCCAGTTGAGGTGAAGGTTAAGTGGAGCTATTACAAGTGGGGGTCAATTCTTCATGAACTATACAATCCTTGATCAACATCCCATTATGTACATAGCCTTGCTCATCACAAAAACCGATCACAGGAAAAAGACAGAAAAGGTCAGAACAAAAGGTCTGGTGACCTAGTTCTAAAAATTAGCCAAAGACAATTCTGTGGTTAAAAGAACATTGTTTGTTATTTGTTGTTAGGTGCCGTGGAGTTGACTACAACTGATTGTGACCCTTTGAACAACGTACCTGAGTGTCTTACACTGTGCCGTCCTCACCATCTCCGATGAGCGTAAGCCCATGTTACAGTCAATGTGTCAATCCATCTTGTTGAGGGTCTTCCCCTCTGTGACCTTCCACCTTTCCATGCACAATTACATTTTCTTCTTGACAACAAACCTTAAGTATGAGAGAAGTTTCATCATCCTTGCTTCTAAAGAGCATCCAGGTTGCGCTTCCTTTAAGACTTTGTTTGTTCTTTTGGCAGTCCACGGCATATTCAGCACTCTTCTCCAACACCATAATTCAAAGGCATCAATGAGTCTTCTGCCATCCTTATTCACTGTCCAACTTCCAGATACATAGGAAGCAATTCAAAATACCACAGCTTGTCTCAGGTGCACCTTGGTCTTTAAACTGACATTACTGCTCTTTAGCACTTTGGGAAGGTCTCTGACAGCATGTTGTCCCAATTTAACACACCTTATGATTTCTTGACTGCTATTATCATGGGTGTAGATTGTAGTTGCACATAAAATGAAATTGTTGGCAACTTCAATCTTTTCTCTGTCCATCATGACGTTGCCTATTGGTCCAGTGGTGAAGATTTCTGTTTTCCTGATGTTGAGATGTAATCCATATTAAAAGCTGTGGTCTTTGATCTTCTTCAGTAAAAGCTTCAAATTCTCTTCAATTTCTGTAAACAAGGCTATGTCATCTGCACAATCCGGAGACTAATAAAAGAATAAATATCTAGTTTGTGTTTTACTGAACATGCAGAGGCATCTGACGATGTGGATCATAACATTAAGAAGAATGGGACTCCCAGAACACTTAATTGTTGTTGTTGTTGTTGTCGTTGCTGTTATTGCCTTCGAGTCGAGCACAATTTATACTGACCCTGTGAACAAAAGGCCTGAAGCCCCTTTACAACTATCAACATTTATCAAAGTTCATAGAGTTTCCGGAGGCATGCTATTTAGGAAGTGGATGCCGCTCCTGCTTCCAAACATGTCACAGTATGTTATTGTTGTTAGGTGCCACTGAGTCACCTGTGATGCATTGCGACCCTATGTACAGCAGTTCTGAACCTCTGTCCTGAGCCAGTCTCACTAATTCCGACACACCAACCCCCATTACCCCAGTTACTGTATCAATCCATCTTATCCAGGGTCTTCCTCTCCTGCGCTGTCCTTCCACCCTTCCAAGCATGATGTCCTGCAAAATCTATACCTAGACCAAGAAGGCACGGTCCAACCTGAGCAAGGGAACAATGCACAGTTTAAAATCAGGAAAGGTGTGTGTAAGGGATGTATCCTTTCTCCAAACCTTTCTCCATACTCAATTTGTATGCTGAGCAAATAATTCATGAAGCTGCACTCTATGATAAGAAATGTGGCATCAGGATCAAAGGAAGACTCATCAACAATCTATGTTTTATGCAGATGATACAACCCTGCCTGCTGAAAGTAAGGAGAAGATGACTACTTGCTGCAGAAGATCAAGAGCTACAGCCTTCAGGATAGTTTACATCTCAACATCAAGAAAAAGATCCTCACCACTGGGCTAATAGGCAGCATCATGATGGATGGAGAAAAGAATGAAGTTGTCAATTATTTCCTCTGGCTTGGATTAATAACTAACATCCTTGGTTATCATCAGTCAAGAGATCAGGAGCTATACTGGGCTGGGCTTTTCCAAAACACTGAAGAGCAATAATGTCATTTTGAAGACTACAGTGCATGTGATTCAGGCCACAGTCTTTTCAATAACTAATGCCTTTGAATTGCGGTGTTGGAGAAGAGTACTAAATATCCCATGGAATTTCAAAAGAACAAACAGGTATGTTTTGAGGAAAGCATATCCAGAGTTCTCCTTGGAGGCAAAGATGGCACAGCTTTGTCTCTCATACTGGGTATGTTGCTAGGAGAGAAAATTCCTTGGAAGGAGACATCATGCCTGGGAAGGTGGAGGGTCAGTGAAACAGAGGAAGACCCCCAATGAGAAGGACCAAGACAGTGACTGTGGTAATGGGCTCAAGTATGTCAGAGTTGATGAGGATGTCACATGATAAGGCAGGGTTCAGGTCTCTTGTTCACAGGGTCTCTATGAATCACACTTTACTCAATGGCTCCTAACAACAACTGTACATAAATTTTTCATATACTAATGTATACTCTTGTTATGCATCAGAGAGTTAAAAATGATTAGGGAGGACAGAAGGAGAATTTATGCCTTTGAGCTGTGGTGCTGGAGAAGAGTATTGAATGTACCATGGACTGCCAAGAAAACAAACAGATCCATCCTGGAGAGAGTTAAACCAGGCTACTCCTTGGAGGCAAGGATTCTGGGGCTTCATCTGACATACTTTGAACATGGTGTAAGGAGGGACAGGTCCTTGGAGAGGGACATCATGCTTGGGAGAGTGGAGGGACAGCGCAGGAGGGGAAGACTCTCTATGAGGTAGATTAATTCGGTGACTGGGGTAATCAGGATGGGAGTGTCAGAGACAGTGCGACTGGCACAGGACAGAGCAGAGTTTAGGGCTGTTGTACATAGGGTCACTATGAGTCGCAAGCAATTTGACAGCACATAACAACAACAACAACAATGTATACTCTATGTATATGCTATGAGTCATCTACAACTCTACAGCACTAACAACAACAATGTATACTCAGCTTGATGGCACTTAACAACTGCCTGTACTATGAAAGGAGAGTCCTAACATATGTTTCTATTATATTGTTGTTCTTGTTGTATACCATCAAGTTGGAACTGACTCACAGCTGACCATCCAATAGATTTTCAGAGGCATTTAATCACACAGGAGAAAACTGTCCATCTTTCTTCTATGGAGCAGTTGGAAGATTTGCACTGCATGCCTTTGGGATTGCAGTGCAGTTTCCTACCACTAGGCCATAGTTTTGTTACCATTACAGCCACAAAAACCCCAGGGAGTAGCTCTACACTGTAAGACAAGGTCTCCCACACTGGGATCAAATAAATGCAACTCTAAACAATAAATCACTTGATTAAAAAAAAATGAAACAATTCTCAAACTCAAGAAGCTGATTTTTCTTTATTTAAATGTAAATTTACAAATTCTATTGGTTTCTTGTTCATTTATATACTTTTGTTTCATAGCATTAACATAACTAATTATAATGCATTCATATAACTAATTACATTTTGATCAACCCTTTATTATACATTGCATTTCTCTTCACCTAATATCAATTTATTAATTTTTACTTCCCTCTCCATTCCTTCCCATATTTGGTAACCATCTAAGAATGATTTTATCTATGTGTAAACCTTTCCTCACCTTTTTATATCTGTGGCCTCTTAGCATAATTTTCCTTTTGTGACTGACTTAATGTCACTCAGCATAACTTTCTCTACATTCTTCATGATGTCCATTATTTCACAAATTACAGATAGTTTTCTAGTGATGCATAATACTCCATTGTGTGATGGTACCACAGCTTCTTCAGCCATTCATCCACTGATGGGAACTTGGATTGTTTCCAACTCTTTGCTGTTGCAAATAATGCTGCAGTAAACATAGGTGTGAATATATCAGTCTGTACTGCAGGTATTATTTCCTTGTGATAGCTAATAACGGAATTGCTGGATCAAGTAGTATTTCTATTCTCAGCTTTCTAAAGATGATATGCATGCCAAACAAGAAGGGTGGATCAGAGGCTGAAAGTCAGAAAAGGAAACAAGATTAATGTCATCTCTCTGTATATACAGGACACACATACCAAGTCAGCCATCAACAAATGACAAATGATGATAAAGGAAAGCTCACTACCATCACAACCACCACCATGAACTACCATCAAGTTGTCCCTAACTCATGGAAATCCCATGGATGTTTGAGAAAATGTGCCCCATGGGATTTCCAACCTCTAAATTCTGGAGAGGCAAATCACCAGGCCATTGCTTTGAGGAACTTCTGGGTAGATTGAAAGTTCCAACCTTTCAAGTGACAAATAAATGAGTTAACATTTTTTTTCCCAAGCAGAAACTCAAATACAAATGGCCAGAGAGTCAATTCTGACAAATAAATTTCCTCTTTATCAAAAGTTCTAGCTTTTTCCTGGTGCTACAAGGAAAGCCCCTTTAAGAACTGCCTGAAGTGCAGGCTGGGTTTAGAAGAGGCTGTGGTATATAAATATATGGATATTTATAGCTAATGTCTGATGGATCTTGGCTGAAAGCAGAGAGTACCAGAAGAATATCTATCTGTTTCATTGACTATGCAAAGGCATTTGACTATGTGGGTCACAACAAGCTGTGGCAGACACTGAGAAGAATGGGAATCCCAGAACACTTGATGGTGCTTATGCGAAACCTATTTTGGACCAGGAGGCAGCCATCAGAACAGAGCAAGGAAACACTACATGTTTCAAACTTGGGAAGGGTGTATGCCAAGGATGTGTCCTATCTCCATATCTTTTCAATCTATATGCAGAACAGATTATCCTGGAGGCTGGGCTCTATGAGGAGAAATGTGGCATCAGGATTGGAAGTAGCCTCATCAATAATCTGCGTTATGCAGATGACACAAACATGCTTGCTGAAACTGAGGAGGACCTGAAGTTCTTGCTGCAGAAGGTCAAGGACTACAGCCTTCAATATAGATTGAAGTTCAACATGAAGAAAACAAAGATTCTCACCACTGGGACACTTGGCAGCATCATGATAGATGGTGAAGAGATAGAGATTGTTGACAGCTTCAGTTTGCTTGGCTCAACAATCAACACTCTTGGTACCAGGAGCCAGGAAATTAAAAGATGAACTGCACTGGGAAAGTGTGCTGTCAGAGACCTCTCCAAAGTACTGAAGAACAACAATGTCAGTATGGAAACTAAAGTGCGCCTGATGTCAAAGTCATGGACTTTGCAATTACTTGCTATGCATCAGAAAACTGGACAATGACTAGAGATGAGAGAAGGATAAATGATGTCTTTGACCTGACGTGCTGGACAGAGTACTGAATATACCAAGGAATGCTAAGAGAACAAATAGGTTCATCTTGGAGAGGGTGAAGCCAGGTTGCTCCTTGGAGGCAAGGATTCTGAAGCTTCATCTGACCTACTTTGGACATGCTGTAAGGAGGGACCAGTCCTTGGAGAGGGACGTCATGCTTAGGAGTGTGGAAGGACAGCACAGGAGAGGAAGATGCTTGATGAGATGGATTGATTCAGTGACTGGGGTAATGGGGGTGGGGGGGTGTAAGTATATCAGAAAGAATAAGATTGGCACAGGACAGAGCAGGGTTTAGAGCTGTTGTGCATAGGGTCACTATGAGTCACAGGCAACTCGATGGCACATAACAACAACAATAACATGGAGAGCTCTGGTGGCCTGATGGGCCACGTGTTGTACTGCCAAGCCGAAGGCAGTTCAAATCCACTAGCTTCTCTACAAAAAAATGATGAACAATCTCTTCCCATACGATTGACAGTGTCTCAAACTCCACTGAAGAGGCAGCATGAGTTAAGTCTCATTGACTTTGACACGCCTATCCTCAATACCCCAGTAACTGTGTCAACTCATCTCGTTTAGGATCTTCCTTTCATGCACTGTCCCTTCACCCTCCCAAACATGATGTCCTTCTCCAAGGGCTGGTCCCTCTTGGCCACGTGCCCAAAGTATATGAAAAAGAGCTTCATAATCTTTGCCTCCAAGGAGAAACTTGATTTCACTTTCTTCAAGACAGATCTGTTTGTTCTCTTGACTGTCCATGGTATGTTCAAGACTTTTCTCCAACACTGCAATTCAAAGGCTCCAATTCTTCTGTCATCCTTAGTCACTGTCCAGCTCTCTGATGCATAGCAAGTAATTGCAATGACGATAGCCTGGAACCAGGAACACCTTAGTCCCTAGACTGGCATCATTACTCTTCAGCACTTTGGAGAGGTCCCTGACAGAAGATTCCCCCAGTTCAATTTGTCTTTTGATTTCCTAACCGCTGGTGGTGAGACTGTTGATTGTGGACCTAAGCAAGCTAAAATTGTTAACAACTTCAATCTCTTCTCAATCTATCCTGGTGCTGCTAATTGGCCTAGTGGTGAGAATGTTTTCTTGGTGTTGAGCTTCAATTCATACTGATGACTACAGTCCTTGGCTTTCTTTTTTTTTATTTTTTTGTTTGTTTGTTTGTTTGTTTGTTTTAGTCCTTGGCTTTCTGCAACAAGCGCTTCAGGCTCTCCTCTGTTTCAGCAAGCAAGGCTGTTCCACAGGCATACTGCAGGTTGTTGATAAGTCTTCCTCAACCCCTGATGCCACAGGTATGCAAAGATGGTTCAACATAAGAAAAACAATCCGTGTAATTCATCACATTAAAAAAGCAAAGTATAAGAACCACATAATCCTATCAATTGATGAAGAAAAGGCCTTTGACAAAATCAAACATCCTTTCTGAATTAAAACACACAACAGAATAGGAATAAAGGGGACTTTCTTCAACATAGTAAAAAGTAAATACGTAAAACCAAGAGCCAACAAACACCATTCTCAACTGAGAGACATGAAAGGCATTCCCTTTGAGAATAGGAATTAAGCAAGGATGCCCACTATCACCTCTCCTATTCAATATCGTACTGGAAATCTTGTTGTTGTTGTTGTTGTTATGTGCCATCGAGTCACGTGTGACTCATAGTGACACTATGTACAAGAGCCCTAAACCCTGCTCTATCCTGTGCCAACCTCACTGTCTCTGACATAACTATTCCCATTACCCCAATCACTGTTTCGATCCATCTCACCGAGGGTCCTCCACTCTTGCGCTCTCCCTCCACTCTCCCAAACATGATGTCCCTTTCCAAGGACTGGTCCCTCCTTGCAATATACCCAAAGTATGTCAGACAAAGCTTCAGAATCCTTGACTCCAAGGATTAGCCTGGTTTCACCCTCTCCAGACAAACCTTTTTTTGTTTGTTCTCCTAGCAGTCCATGGTATATTCAATACTCTTCTCAAGCACCACAGTTCAAAGGTATCAATTCTTTTTCTATCATCCCTGGTCACTGTCCAGCTCCCTGACACATAGCACGCATCAAGTGCACCTCAGTCTCCAGCCTGGAGTTGTTGCTCTTCAGTACTCTGGAGAGGTCCATCACAGCTGACTTTCCCAATGCAATTCATCTCTTGATTTCCTAGCTGCTGGTACCAAGAGTGTTGACTGTGGAGCCAAGCTCCAACTGTTAACAATCTCAATCTCTTCACCATCCATACTAATGCTGCCAATTGGCCCAGTGGTGAGAATCTTTGTTTTCTTGATGTTGAGCTTCAATCCGTAGTGAAGGCAGCAGTCCTTGGCTTTCTTCAGCAAGCACCTCAGGTTCTCCTCAGTTTCAGCAAGCAGGGTTGTGTCATCTGCATAACGCAGGTTATTGATGAATCTTCCACCAATCCTGATGTCACATTCCTAGTCTTATCATTAGCAATAAGGCAAGAGAAGGAAGTAAGAGGTATCCAAATTGGCTAAGAGGAGGTAAAATGATCTCTATATGCAGATGATATGATAGTATACTTAGAAAACCCTAAGGATTCAACAATAAGAGTACCAGACATAGTTTCTCAATTTAGTAAAGTGGCAGGATACAAGATGAACATACAACAATCAATTGTATTTCTCTACAATGACAGAAATACAGATATGAAGCTAAGAAAAACAATACCCATCACAATATATAATCAAAAATTAAATACTTGGGAGTAAATCTAACTTGAAACACAAAAGACCAATCAAAGAAAATTACAGAACATTACTAAAAGAAACAAAAAGAGACCTGGAGAAATAAAAGCCCAGCCTCCTGGATGATCTGTTCTGCATACAGATTAAAAAGATACAGAGATAGGATGCATTTCTCATGCAGTCCTTTCCTGATTCTGAATTATGCAGAATCTTGCTCTATTCTGACCACTGTTTCCTGGTCCAAGTATAAGTTTTATATGAACACAATCAAGTGTTGTGGGATTCCCATTCTCCTCAAGGGTAGCCACAATTTGTTGTGATCCAGATAGCCCCATACTCTTGCATAGTCAATGAAACACAGACATTACACTGGTACTCTTTATTTTCAGCCAAGATTCATCTGACATCGGTGATAATGTCCCTAGTGCCATGGCCTCATCTAAATCTAGCTTATATTTCTGGTAGTTCTCTGTCAATGTATTGTTCCAGTCATTTCTGAATAATCTTCAGCAGGATTTTGCTTGCTTGTGATATTAGTAATACTGTGTGAATTTCTACACTCTGTCGGGTCACCTTTTTTTTGGAATGGGAATAAATATGGATCTCTACCAGTCAGTTGACCAGGGGGTTGTTCTCTAGATTTCTTGGCACAACCTGGTGAGCTAGTCCAGGGCAGAATTAGTTTGTTAAAATATGTCAGCTGAGTTTGTTAGAATACGTCAGTTGGTATTCCATCAAAATCTAGGGCCTGGTTTTTGACCAGTCCTTCAGAGCAGCCTGACCTCCAAATAGGTGACTAAAGGTCAGAAATCCATTTTATCAAAGTTCAGGAGACCAGAAGCCCGAACTCAGAAGCATTCAAGCTGTAAATCCTAAGAGAGAAACTTCCTGTGTCCCTTCTTTGGAGTCAGCAATGGAAGCAAAGCCTTTGGATTAGCAGTGCCACTCCCCGGACTACCAGCACTCCCTGCTCTTCTGGCGAGCAGTGCCACTCCCTGGACTACCAGTGCTCCCTGCCCTTCTGGCTGTCCATGGGATGGATAGTCAGAACTCTTCACCAACTCAATTCAAAGATAGCAGTTTTAATTTTGTCTTCCTTAGATCCTGTCCAACTTTCACACAAATACCCCTCCATTATTTGTCTTCTTCTCCCTGTGAGTCTGTGTCTACTCTGTTTGGTCACTCAAAAGTAGTCGACTTTATAACCCTCTACTTGAGCCTGGCCAATAAAACTGTATTTCCAAACAGGATCACATTACAGGTATAAGAGCTAGGAGTTTGATACATATTTGGGGCAGAACAATTCAATCCATACAATATCTCTAACCAGTTCCTATTTGACCATCCTGTCACCACTAGAAGAAATGTAAGGGCCAAGAAGTTTTCCAGCGACACTTGTTTCAGGGTTGAGATCACCAAAGGGAAAGAGTGAGAAGACAAAACAAACAGAGGAACTCTTTACAGTCAATCTTCCCCAGTATAAGTAGTTAAGAAAATAAATGTTATTTGCCATTGAGTCACCTGAGACTCATAGTGACTCTATGTACAACAGCCCTAAACCCTGTTCTATCTGGTACCAATCTTATTGTCTCTGATATACCTATTCCCATTACCCACATTACTGAATCAATCTATCTCATTAAGGGTCTTCCTCCACCTTCCCAAGTGTAACATCCCTCTCCAAGGACTAGTCCCTCCTTGCAACATGTCCAAAGTAGGTCATCCTAAGCATCCAAAGATGCTTCAGAATCTTTACCTCCAAGGAGCAGCCTGGTCTCACTCTCTCTAGGACAAACCTATTTGTTCTCTTAGCAGTCCATGGTATATTCAATATTCTTATCCAACATCACAGCTCAAAGGCATCAATTCTCCATCTATCATGCCTAGTTATTGTCCAGCTTTCTGATGTATAGCAAGTGATTGCAAAGACCACAGCCTGTATAAGACACATCTTAGTCTCCAGAATGATAATGATGCTCTTCAGTACTTTGGAGAAGTCTCTGACAGCAGACTTTCCCAATGCAATTTGTCTTATAATTCCCTGGCTGTTGGTACTTATGGAGCCAAACACACTAAAGCTGTTGACAATCTCAATCTCTTCACCATTAATCATGAGACTGTCAATTGCCCAGTGGTGAGAATCTTTATTTTTCTTGATGTTGAACTTCAATCCATACTGAAAGCAGCAGTCCTTGACCTTTTGCAGCAAATGCTTCAGGTCCTCTTCATATTATGGTTTCTTAAATTGCAACAACAAAAGGACCATAAACTGACAACATGTAGATTTTATCTCAAAGTAATAATACCCAAATAGAAGACTCTCCACCCTACCTTCTTTTTAAAAAAAAGTGATTGCTGTAAAGAACTTCATGTAGAGACCCAAAGAAGAGTTAACATTACCCTTTTGTTTTTGCATAAACTCGACAACCAATGATTTAACTAACTTTAGCTACACAGAGATTAATAGAAAATAAAGTTACCAACTGAATTTACCAGTAGCTCCATGGGATAAAGATGGGAAGTATTCACAATGTCTAGCCTTGGAAAGTTAATGAAGATTCAGCAATGAGTCAGTTCCGACTCAACAGCAATGAATGAGTGAACCGAATTAAAGAATAAATGTAATACATCACGAGAGTAGGGGAGAAGTACTAGTTTCTTCTGAACCTTGAGCAAATTGCTGGGAAAGTTAAAAAAAAATCTTTCCCTCTGGGTTCACCTCAGTATAATTAAAAACTTAATGACTTTAGTTCTATTTACATCACTGTTTCCAAATTTCATTAATTAGAGCTTATCCAATTCATTGTCTAAGACCTGGACAATGAATAAGGATGACAAAAAAAGAATTGATGCCTTTGAGCTGTGGTGCTGAAGGAGGAGACTATCCTATGGACCGCCAAGAGAATGAATAGATATATATTTTATAGATGGTGCAGGTGGAGTGCTCTTTGGAGGCAAGAATGATGAGGCTTTACTTCACATACTTAGCGTCCCTTTTCAGCAGGAAGTAGCTAAGAGAATACGCCATCCCCTTTTCCTTATGAATCAGGGTGAAGTCTCTCTCAGGGAGGAGTAATAGGGAATGGCAAGGTACACACTGACAAAGGAGATTAATCAGAACTGGCTTTGACAAGCACTGTGGCAATTGGACAATTAAAACAGACATTCAGGGAGGGGAAGAAGAACGAATTGGGGAGGAGGGTAGAGAAAACAGTACAACAATGAATGAATGAAAACCAAAAAAAAAAAAAAGACTTCACTGAGGAACACGCAGAACATGCTAACTGTGCATATCCTATGCACAAAAAAAGGTCCATAAAAAAAAACACAAAACAACCCTTCCATATATTCTCTTTTAATCCTGACAACTGACCCATGAGATATACTGGTCAAAAACCATACTTAAGTACTGTAAATTATTTCCCAAAATCACCTAATTCCTTCTCCTGCAATTATTAAAGAACATACGTCTTAATCCTCAATCTGATGCCAATATCCCAACTCTCAACTACTCTATTATATTGACTACCAAGAAGTCTTGCTTTTTATCCTAATAATCTCAATCAGAATCCTCCAAAGGATCCCATCTTGCCCCCTCTAACTTATTTCCAAGTTGGTTCCTGACCATACAATAACCCTCACAATATATCGAAATTCCTTTTCAATTTTTTCAAGTGAGACATGTGTCACCACCTGTAAATCCTTCCTGGTAACTCAGCCACACTGACATTCCACTTCTATAAACCTCAAAGAACAGATCCTGGTTACTGCACTCTTAAAATTTTGTGCTGCTGGAGAAGTACTGAATATCTCCTGGACTTCCAAAAGAACAAATGTATAACTCTCTGAAAAGGTACAGACAGAATGTTCCTTGGAGGCAAAAAGACAGCAAAGCTTCATCTTTCAGATATAGGGCATGTAGGTAAGCAAGGATATTCCTTGGAAAGGGACATCACACTTGGAAAGACAGACAGCCAGTGAAGGAGGAAAAGACCCCCAAAGAGATGGATTGAAACTGTGACTTCAGCAATACACTCGCTATGTGTCACAGATGATGAGAATGGCACAGGATAGGGCAGGGTGGCAAGAAGCTGCATTGCAATCCCAAAGGAGAATGGTTTGAATGCACCAGCTGCTCTGTGGGAGAAGGATGGGCAATCTTCTCCCATGCAATTAACTGCTTCTGAAAACCCACTGGAGGGTCAGCTATGGGTTAGTTCCAACTTGATATGAATAGTACTCAACTCGATGGCACCTTACAACAACTAGAGAAACACACACACACACACACACACACACACACACACACACACACCCTATATCCATCACAATTAAAATATTATCTTCTGGGCTTCATGTATCTTTGTACCCTTCATTAAGAGATAATACCTCTTAACGTAGATACAATAAATCAAAATATTTCCTTGGAAAGGGAAGTCTACCGGGCAGGTTCTGTACAACAGAGTTAGCTGGCAACTTGAATGGAATCTGTGTTTGAGATGAGCACAGGATAGAGGCTA
The DNA here is from genome assembly GCF_000299155.1 of Elephantulus edwardii. Taxonomy (NCBI): domain Eukaryota; kingdom Metazoa; phylum Chordata; class Mammalia; order Macroscelidea; family Macroscelididae; genus Elephantulus; species Elephantulus edwardii. Next base: position 1,660,938 of record NW_006399760.1, on the reverse strand, counting down.
GAAGGGACCAGCCACATAGCATCTATCCCAACGTGTGCGGGTCTGTTTGTTACCCTGCTTATTGCCTACCCAATGCAACATTTTCTACGTCACCACAACTCTAATAAATAATATAAATGAGTGAGCAAACCGACAGCAAATAAATGAGAATTTATAGGGATAAATGTAAAATATTATATCCACATTCATAAAGAAACGGTGGGCCTTTCCTAAAAAGTAAACTATGAAATAATAAATTTTTTAAATGTATTAAACTCTACCAATTTTAGGTGAGTAAAAACTGAACCTCCACCCTGAGGCTTCTAAATGAGAATACCACTGCTCCATTAATATAATTCTAACAACAGTCTAGCCAAGGAAATATAGGCTTTTACTTACTATTCACTCATTCACACTCATTGCCAGGGTGTTGAAACTGACTCACAGCTGACCCTCCGGAGGGGTTTTAGAGGCTGTAAAGTGCACAAAGAGATTTCTCCTCTTCCTCCCAAGAAGGAGCGGAAGAATTGGAACCACTTACTTAACAGCGCTGCAAGTTCTTACTAGGGCCACCAAAACACTGCTATCTAAAAACATTTCCACTTCCACCTATTATCCAATTTCTAAGCATTTTACATTTCACATAGTTGAAGAGAAGTGTCCCATTCTCTGGTACCAAATTGTGTCTTAGTCATCTAGTGCTGCTCACTTAGAAATTTATTGTCTCACAGTTTAGGAGACTCAAAACTCTCACTGCCATAGTACGAAGTTGTGCTGCCAATCCAAAGTCAAGTGATTCATAATCCACCAGCTGCTCCATGGGAGAAGAATGGATCAGTCTCCTCCTGTGTGATTTACTGTCTCTGAAAACTCAGCTAAGAGTGGGTTCTAACTAGAAAGGCACACGGCAATGTCACCACTATCATCAGGGATCCCTGGGAAGTCCAAAGAGTTAAATGCTTAACTCTCAGCTAAAGGCTGGTTGTTGGAACTCTGTCACAGAAGTTTGAAAGGACAAGCCTAGAAATCTGCTTCCAAAAGGTCACACACTTTTGAAAACTTCATAGAGACTTCTACTGCATACCCAGTGTCACTGTTAGGGGCCAAGATGTGTCCCCTAAACTATATGTTGTAATCTACTTCAGACTACAAAAGTTGGAAGAAATCTTCAGTTTCGTCCTCTTGGGCTTTAACTATTGGTGCACATAGTTGAATAATATTTGTATTAACAGGTCTTCTTTACATGCATATGGATGGTTTCCTATCACTCACAATACTGAACTTCAGTATGGATCTTTAAATGGTCCTTTTTTATTATGACTGCAACTCCATTCTTCCCCAAATTTTTATTCCCAGCATAGTAGATCATATGACTGTCTGATTTAAAGTGGCCACTATCAGTCCATCTCAGCTGGCTAATGCCTAGAATGTCCATCTTTGTGTGTTGCTTTTCATTTTTAATAATGTCTCATTTTCCTAATTTCCTGTTTTATATAGTCTATGTACTAATCATTAGTGGATGTTTGCAACTGTTTACTCTCATTTTGGAAGGCAGTTATGCTTACTGCTATACTACCAACATGGCACTATTCTCATTTTGAAGGTCTTAAAATATGAGGGCTCTACCTCCAGGGCTATATTGAACTGTGTCCCTCTATTTTCCACAGTGTTTTCAAAGGCCTGTTATTTCAGAAGTAGATGGCCAATCTTTCTTCCTAATCTGTTTTAATCTGGGGATTCTGCTTTACTACATTAACTGACAGATAAGTACTGTTCCCATAGTATCCCATGAAGTGCCAAGGGAACAAACAGGTCTATCCTTGAGAAAGTGAAACCAAGGTGTTCCTTGGAGGCAAGGATGGTGAAACAAGAATGCAATGGTGAACTTGAGTATATCAGACATGATGAAGATGGCACAGGACAGAGCAGGGTTCGGATCCATTGTTCACAGGGTTGACACGAGTGGCGGTCGACTAGATAGCACTTAACAACATGTGTAGTGACACAAATTTTGTAACTATTCTCACTCTAATTTTCTGTTCCTCCTAAACTAATATAAATCCACTGTCTCTTAAATTTCCTCTATAATCCTCTGAACTACTGTTGCCAATTTGATTCTATTCAAATAGTTAAGAGAACATAATGCTTAAGGCAGATATTCTTTGCTACTTAAGCTAATGTTTTGTTTAGTCTAAGGAAGATTTCAAGTAACATTTTTGTCTTAAAGTCTAAAGATTATTTCTGGGCAGTTTAGGGATTCATCCAGCTGCCATGGCTCCACAAATTCTGGACTTGTTGGGAACTTGAAATTCTGTTCTTTATTTTCCCCCTTATTCTTCCATAGAATATTTGATAAAAATGTTCAGCAATGTTATCCACGCACCATACCCACCTTATGGCAACGGAGACTGTTCTCCTTGGAGATAACTAGCCATACATTCCATTTCCTCCTCCAATTTCTGAAGATTCTTCCTCTCCTGCTCCAGGCAGAGACCAATATTTGTACTCTGGGTGGCCGGGCCGTTTGAAAACTTTTAAGACCCCAGGCTCTACATAACATACTAAAAGACAGACGAGTGGCTACAAATTTTACAGAAAAGAAAACAGCGAGTGTTGACAATGGTGTGGGGAAACTGGATCCTCTGTCAGTTGTTGATGGGAAAGCAAAATGGCACAGCCATTGTGAAAAATAGCATGGCAGTTTCTCAAAAACTAAAAACAGACGTACCACGCTACTATCGTGGTTGTGTTGTCGAGTTTGAGTTGGTTCGAGTTCACAGTCACCCTAGATGAAACAGAAGGAAATACTTCCCACAGCTGCACCATCCGCACATTTGCCACTGTGCCTGAATCCATATGATTCAACAGTTTCATGACTATGAGTATTTGCAAGGAGCATAAAAGCAGTGCACAGACATACATTATGTATACCAATATGTACCACAACATTACTGCCATAAAAGTGGAAACAATCTAAATGTCTATCACCAGATGAATGGATAAACAAAACACGGTGGATACATACTGCAGAACATTACCCAACCAGGTGTTGTTGTTGTATATTGTCAAGTGAGGACCAACTCACAGCTTACCCTCCAGCCGGTTTTCAGAGGTAGTAAATCACATGGGAGTGGACAGTCCATCTTTCTCCCTCAGAACATCTGGTGGATTCAAACCATGTGCTTTTGGGTTGACAGTTTAACTTCTTACCACTATGTGAGTAAAGGTATGTGTGAAACACAATGTTTATGAATGAAACACAGTGTATGTGAATTTTGTATGCAAACCAATATAAAGTAAAACTAAATTTTTTAAAAGGAAACAAAACATTTTGAAAAAAGGACCATATTGCCTTCCATAGTGGTTGCACCATTTTCCACTCCCACCAACAGTGAATAAGATTTCCAGCTTCTCCACAACCTTGTGAAATTTGTTGTTTGCAATCTGTTTAATTTGGTTATTGTTACTGGGGTGAAATGGTATCTCATAGTTGTTTTGGTTTGCATCTCTCTTAGAGCTAGGGATTTTGAACATTTCTTCATGTGCATGTTCACCATCTGAATGTCTTCTTTGGTGAAATGTCTGCACATATCCTGTGCCCATTTTGCAATTAGGTTGTCTACCTATATGTTGTTGTGGGGCTCAAGTATTCTATAAATTCTAGAGATAAGTTTCTTATCAGACATGTCATTACCAAATATTCTTTCCCAGTCTGTGGTTTTCTCAAAAAGTTGGAAAGAGAGATACTATTTGACCCAGCAATTTTACTACTGGGAATGTACCCTAAAGAAACCAGAACTGCCACCCAGGTAGATATATGCACACCCATGTTTATTGCTGCATTGTTCACAATAGCAAATAAATGGAAATAATCCACGTGCCCACCAACAAACAAATGGATAGGGAAGCTCTGGTATATTCACACAATGGAATACCATGCCGCACTGAAAAACAAGGAACATCTGAAATATTCTACAAAATGGGTGACCCTGGAGGACATTATACTGAGTGAAATATCTTGGTCACAAAAGGACAAATATTGCATAGGGCCACTGTTGTAAAACGGGACTGACATTGGGGTTGGGGGAAAACTAAGAGGAGAAAAATACTGCATTGAAACAGATAAGATAGATTACTGCATAAAAGGAATATATCATTGGGTATTATCTGCATGACAACAGTCCAGAATAAGAGATGCATAGTAAAGTGGACAGGGGAGAGGAATTATATAGCAATGAAAGAATTTTTTGCAAAGACAAAAGTGAACTGGGGGGAGGGGTGGGCAGGGAGGAAAATGTGCAACTATGAATGAATGTAAATCCATGTTCTCTATAAACTTCCATTAAAATCTCAATTAAAAAAGAAAAAAGGAAACAAAATAAAAGAAACAACAACAAAAAAGCTGATACTAAAAAGTGAACAATTACAAACTAAGGGGGAAAAAAATAAAAAACCATTGCCAAAAAAGAGAAGGATGATAATTTTAAAAATCTTGATACATTCCACAATATGGACAGAGTTTGAAGACATTATGCTGACGAAAATAAGTCAATCACAAAGGACAAATAGTATTATGACCTCACTTTTATAAAAAGGCAAGAAAAAACAAATGTGTAAAGATAAAACTTAATGATTACTGAACATACCATGGGATTCCACAAGAACAAGCAAATCTGCCTTGGGAAGAACAGCCAGAGAGCTAGCTCCTTAGAAACAAGTCATGTTCTTTTGAGCATGTTATCAGGAGAGGCCAATTCTTGAGAAAGGCCATTATGCTTTGGAAAAGCAGCAAGTAAGTGAAAGAGAAGATCCCCAGTGAAATGGACTGACACAGGGACTACACCAACAGGCTTCAGCAGAGGATGTGAGCACAGCACAGGGACAGCCATGGTTTCTTTCTTTTGCACATGGAGTGAGTGACTATGAGTCAGAGCTACCTCGATGGCACCTACCAACAACAGGGGAGGGGGGTAGTGTGCTTATTTCTTATGGAGCACTGAGTTTAGGTTTGCAGTGATGTAAATACAGCATTGATTAAGGACAGGGTTGCACTGTCAATTAATGGAATTGCTATCAATAAGGCATAATTATTTTTAAAGTTATATTGGCAAAATTTGTATATAAATATATTTACAAAAATGGCAACTGATGAGGCCACTAATGCACAGTTTAAAACTTCTTTCTCTTGTTAGTCAAATTTGTGTCTTCTAGGTTGCAACACCCCCATGATACATCTTCAAGGATATGAACATGTACGGCCAAGCACAATCAATAAGA
>NW_006399760.1:1612140-1655172 GCF_000299155.1 Elephantulus edwardii | reverse complement strand
ATAATTTATTTAAATTCTCTTTCATTCATATACATTGTGTTATATACAGTCTTTCATTCACATTATGTTTTATACAGTCATTTATATAATTCTATTTTACAGTATCTTTTTGAGTTTCCATTTCCTGATTTGGAAGTTCAGGGTCACAGTTTTCGAGGACATCCTTATTAACTGACCTCATACCATATTTGAAGCTATGTTCTAGCTCAGACTTAGGTATTTAATTAACTTGGAATTTATATTTGTATATGATAAGAAGTATAGATTTCTTTTTGTTTTCTCCATGTATTATTTTCCCCACAAGGTGTGATGCAACCACTGTAAAATATCAAACATGATTGTGGGTATAGTGCTATTTCTAGACTCCCTATTCGACTTCCTTGACCTATTTGTTTTTCATCAATATCGCAAACTCATCTGCTCTAGTTTTAAGACTTCACAAGTACATGCATTTTCTTCTTGGAAAACAATCATGGCTATTCTTAGTTCTTTATCCCCTCTACAAAAAATTTAGAGTTCATCAAATTTCCATTTAAAAAATAATTATAATTTTGGAGAAATTTAGGATAATATAAGAATTGTGATCTTTAATACATTGCCTTTACAACAGGAACACAAGATTTCTTTTTATTCAAATCTCACTTTAAATATTTCAAAAAATATTTTCTAGCTTTCTACATTAAGGAAGTAAACAATGAGGTTTTTTCTTTTGTTACTTAAAAATGGTTGTTGTTAATTAATAATTTTAAAAAGGGTGGAAAATGGTGGTGGAGGTTGTTGTTGCTGTTGTTGTTGTTGTTGTGTGCCATCAAGTTGCTTGTAACTCATAGCAACCCTATGTACAAAAGCCCTAAACACAACTCTATCCTGTGCCAACCTTGCCATCTCCGATACACTCATTCCCATCACTCCATTCACAGAATTGATCCATCTCATCAAGGATCTTCCTCTCCTATGCCATCCCTCCACTCTCCCAAACATGATGTCCCTCTCCAAGGACCAGTCCCTCCTTGCAACATGCCCAAAGTATGTCAGACGAAGCTTTAGAATCCTTGATTCCAAGGAGCATTCCAGCTTCACCCTCTCCAGGACAAACCAGTTTGTTCTCCTAGCAGTCCATGGTATATTCAACACTCTTCTCCAGCACCACAGCTCAAAGGCATCAGTTCTCTTTCTATCATCCCTATTCACTGTCCAACTCTCTTATGCATAGCACGTAATTGCGAAGACGATAGCCTGGATCAGGCACACCTCAGTCTCAGTACTCTTGAGAGGTCCCTTACAGCTGACCTTCCCAATGCAATTTGTCTCTTGATTTCCTGGCTGCTGTTATCAAGAGTGTTGACTGTGGAGCCCAGTAAACTAAAACTGTTAACTATATCAATCTCTTCACCATCCATACTGATGCTGCCAATTGGCCCAGTGGTGAGAATCTTTGTTTTCCTGACATTGAGCCTTAATCCATACTGGAGACTGTAGTCCTTGACCTTCTGCAGCAAGCATTTCAGGTCCTCCTCAGTTTCAGCAAGCAGGATTGTGTCATCCACATAACACAGGTTGTTGATGACTCCTCCACCAATCCTGATAACATTTCTCCTTGTACAGCCCAGCATCTCGGATGGTCTGTTCTGCATACAGATTGAAAAGGTATGGAGACAAAATACATCCCTGTTGGACTCCCTTCTTGATTTTGAACCATGTAGTGTCTCCTTGCTTTGTTCTGACAACTGCCTCTTGGCCCAAGTATAGGTTTCGCATTAGCACAATCAAATGTTCTGGGATTCCCATTCTTCTCAGAGTCAGCCATAGCTTGTTGTGATCCACACAGTCAAAAGTCTTTGCAGACATTCTTCTGGTATTCCCTGCTTTCTGCCAAGATCCATTTAACATTAGCTATAATTTCCCTAGTACCATGACCTCTTTTAAATCCTGCCTGCACATCTGGCAGTTCTCTGCTGACATACTGCTCCAAACACTTTTGGATAATTTTCAGCAGAATCTTGCTTGCATGTAATATTAATGATATTGTTCAATAATTTCCGCACTCTTTTGGGTCACCCTTCTTTGAAATTGGAACAAATGTCAATCTTTTCCAGTCAGTTGGACAGCTGGCTGTCTTCCAGATTCCTTGGCACAACTTAGTGAGCACATCCAGGGCAGTGTCTGTTTGTTGACATAAGTCCATTGGTATGCCGTCAACTCCTGGAGCCCTGTTTTTTGCCAATTCCTTCAGAGCAACTTGAACTTCCTCCTTCATCACCACAGGCTCCATTATGAAAAATGTAATTCTATTCTGTGTGGTTGTTTTATACTAATATAACTGATGCTTTGTATGTTAACCTCATAGACTTGCTTAAAGGTATTTTTTCTGATAATGTCCTGCAAATTCATGGGCTTTCCTGTGTAGAAAAGATCACAGTATCACTTGTGAATGATGATGATTATTCCTTTCCAACTCATACATTTTAGTTCTTTTTCTTGACTATTTCACACACTACCATCGGGACTGGAGGGAGACTCATCAATAACCTGTGATACACAGATAATGCTACCTTAATTAGTCAAAGTGAGCAGTACTTGAAGCGCTTGTCACAGAAAATCAAGGAATGTGGCCTGCAATATGGATTACATCTCAATGTCAAGAAAACAAAGATTCTTACAATGGAGGAAAGATTGAAGCTGTCAACAACATCATCTGACTTGTATCCACAATTAACACCCTTAGTAACAGCAGTCAGGAAATCAGAAGATGTACCACACTGGGAAAATCTGAAGTTAGGGACCTCTCCAAATTATTGAGGAGTAATGATACCAGCTTAAAGACTAAGGTGTGTCTGATTCAGGCCCTAGTCTTTCTATGGTCTTGCTATGTGTCTTATAGCTGGGTAATGAATAAGGATGATAGAAAAAGAATTGATGTCTTTGAGCTGTGGTATTGGAGAAAAGTGCTGAACATCCTGTGGACTCCAAAAAGTCAAATAAATATGTTTTAGAGAGGGTGCAGCTAGTGTGCTCTTTGGAGGCAAGGATGATGAAGCATTGCCTCACATACCTTGGGCATGTTGCTAGGAGGGGCTATTCCTTAGAGAGGGACATGATGCTCAGAAAGGTTGGCAAAGCAGAGGAAGATCCTCGATCAGAAAAGGAGGAAGACCCTCAATCAGATGAATTGACACAGTGACTGTTGCATTGGGCTCTAATGCGTCTGGAAAGTGTGACGATGGCACAGGACAGGGTTCATATCTTTTTGTTCAGAGTCACTATGAGTCATACTCAATGGCACCTAACAACAACAGTCTTTGGATAAAGACATCATGATTGGAAAGGTAGAAGTCAACAAAAGAGAATACCCTCAACAAGATGGATTGATACAGTGTTTGCAGCAATGGGCTCAAATGTGTCCGTGATGATAAGGACTGCACAGCATAGGTCAAGGTTCAGCTCTGCTGCTCACAAGGTCAGTATGAGTCATACTCAATTCGAGAGTCCAACAGTATACAACAACATACTCAGTTCTATGGTACACAACAACAACAGCAAAGTTACCAATGGTCACACTTAGCAACAAGAAGAACAGGAACACCTGATGCTTTGAATTGTGGTATTGGCTGAAAATGCTGGAAAGCTAAAGAACAAACATATTCATCTTGAAAGAATTACATCCAGATGGCTCCTAAAAGGCAAGGATGGTAAAACGTCACACATTATCAGGAGGGACCAGTCACTAGAACGCATTATCATGCTTAGGAAGGGTGATGAGGGTCAGCTAAGGAAAGGAAGTCTCTCAACAAAATGGACTGACACAATGACTGCAATAATGAGCTAAATACAGCAACGACTGAGGATGGCACAGTCCTGGGTAAGGTTTCGATCTTACATAAGGTCTCTATGAATCAGAGTTAGCTTGACAATACCTAACAACAACAACTAATTTAGAATTGTTGCATACATCTCCTATTCACTCACTATCATCAAGTTAAAGTCAACTCACAGCTTCTGTTGATCCTCAAAGACTGTTAATAGCACTTGAAGATACTGCCCAATTGTCTCCTGCAGAGCCGGAGTGATTAGAACCAGAGGCCCTGCCTCTGGGTTAGCTCTCTGAGGACTATGCCATCAGAGCTCCCTCTATACTCATGAGTAATTTATGGTGTTGTTGTCATTGTTGGTGTTGTTAAGGGCCAGTTTATTATCTTTTGTTTTGATATCAAGTCTCAAAATGTTATAAGGGTGTTCTTTCTTGTGCTATGGAACACAGTTCACATGATTAGCATTATCAAATTCTCAAATATTAGTAAAAAGCACCTGTAAAGCCACTGGCTTGGAATGAGGTTTCTCAAACTCAGCCCTGCTGACATTTTGGGTCAATAATTCTTTGTTGCGTGGAAACTATCCTACACATGACAGGATGACAACAAATATCCATGGCTTAAGGTGGAACACTGTCTAACTCTAATAATAAAAAATATCTCAGAACCTTGTGAGATGTCCCCCAAAAGGGTGCAAATTCACCCTGGTTGGTAACCATAACCAAGATTAATTTCTTTAATGATCTTAAGACTCCCTAGGAGCTCTGGTGGCCTAGTGGTAAGAATCTGCACTGCAATTCCAAAGACACACAGTTCGAATCTGCCAGCTGCTCCACAGGAGAAGGACTGGCAATCTCCTCCCACGCAATTAACTGCCTCTGAAAACCTACTGAAGTGTCAGCTGTGGATTAGTTCCAACTAGACAGTACATAGAAACAACAAAAAAGCCAATAGGGGTCAGGTAGTATTCTAGAAAATCATACTCATTCAAATTTATGTGTATAAAATTATGTACAATAGTCTTCTTTCTTAAATTTTTATCATAATAACCATTAGGTCCCCTTCATTTCACTTCTAGTTCTTTCTTACTATTCTTTTTTTTAATCTTAGCAGAGTTAAGCCTATTTTTACTAGTCTGAAAGAATACAACGTTCATTCCAGGGTGGCTTTATGAATTATATCCTAATGATCAATTTCTACTCTTAAATGTATTATTCCCATCCTTTCTTTATTCTGTTTTTCAGTTTCTTTGCCTCTTGTTTTAGACCATTTGACTAATCAATTGTCAATTTCTCTTTTTATGTTTTAAATATTTTAACATATTTTATTAAAATATAAATATTTAATATCATTTCCATTAGAATTACCAAAAAAAATGCTGGTTTTCATTTATTCCAAATTTCACTGCATTGTAGCCAGAAAACATAATCTGTAAAATACAGATTCTTATATATTTGTTGAGAATTCTTTTGTAATCCTAGAAGAGCTTACTCTTTTATAAAGGTTTTGTGAAATACACTTGTTAGATGCAGAGTTCCGCCCTAACCCACTGGAAAGTGAGAATTCACTAATCATAAAATCAATTTAATGTAACAGGAGACTTGGTAACACAGTAAGTGTTTGGCTTCTAACCTGAAGGCTGGTAGTTCAAATCCATTAGGTGCTCCATGGTAAAAAGATGAGGCAGTCTGCTTCTATAAGGATTTACAACTAGAAATCAATTAGGGCAGTTCCACTCTGCCCTGGAGGGTTCTTATGATTCAACGGCAATAAAGTTTCATATTGTAAAAAAATGTTATAAAATTCAAGAGGACAGAAATTCAGAAAGTGAAATTTTCAGTTACCACATCAGGTAAATTATACAATAAATGGCATGATACAGTTAAGTGGCACTGCTTTTTCAACTTCTTCATGACATAAAAACTGATGTTACACATTATAATCAATAATGCCTTAGATATGCTGGCATCTAATATATGCACACATACACTCACATATGTAGGCCAAATGTGCATTTCTTACAATGGACGCTGTCAAAATGGTTTGAAGAAGGTTGAATTATATAATTCCATCTTTTCATTTACTTTCTATCTTTTCTACTAACGGAAGAGGTATGTTAATGTATAGGAAACTTTTATCTATTAAGTAAGAGTTTGGTAGTTTTGGGTGATTATGCTTTGGAAATTTGGTACCTAAAAACTGACAAATGCTTTAAATTCTCAGTAAATTGAACTTTTTTTCTTACAGAGAGAAAGGCAATTTGTGAAACAGACTTGAAGAATACTTTTTGTCCTCAAGTCTATTTTCTCTTATTGATAGAGCTACACTAACTCTTTTGCTCACTTTTTCTATCCCTATGTGTTTATAAGGTAAAAGTTTATAAGATAAACTTAAAGCATAAGGGCATAGAATGGTTTCATCATATCCCCTTATGCTTTAAGTTTACCTTATGAACAATATGCAGTTAGATTCTTTTTTTTTTAACTGTATCTCTCAAAAGATACTATCAACATGGTTGGACCATTATCCTCAGTGACTTGGCAATTAATTATGTGCTGGTGATCAGACAATCAGTGGTAAGGACTTTAGGGTTGGATGCAACACCTTTAATCATGTCACAGTCTCTGTTAATGTAAAAAGAGTTTCTTTAGGATGTGTCTTGTGTCATCATTTATCCTACCATAAATAGAAAGAGAGAGAAGGAAACAGAAAGAAAGGATCTCCAACCACCAAGAAAGAAGAACCGAGAGCAAAGCGAGTCCTCGGGACCCAAGATCCCTATGCAGGGAAGTTCCTAGAACAAGGAAGCAGTGAGAGGAAGCCTTCCTCTAGAGCTGGAACTCTTAGTTCAGAGCTCTGGTGGCCAAGTGGTAAGGAGCTGTGCTGCCAACCGAAAGGCATATGTTCAAACCCACTAGCTGTTTCATAAGAGAAAGATGAGCAATGTTCTCCCATTTTATCTACTGCCTCTGAAAACCTTCTGGATGGTCATTTATTAGTTGATTCCATCAAGTTACTTAATGACACGTAACAACACCATCACCACTTTAGCCTCCTAAAGTGTGAAAAGTAAATTTGTTAAAGTCATTTGTAGTATTTCGTTACAGCAGCACTGGATAACTGAGGCATCAGCTTATCTCAGGTTTTAACTTGCTGGGTTTAGCCCACTTGTACTTTCTGTAATTATTTATTCCTGTATTTTCTTTTACACTTTTTATACTTTATATGCGCTGTTCTTTAGTCCCCTATAGTAATGTCATTCATCTCTTCCATCAATTCTAAAATGTCTTCATCATCCCTGAAGACACTACTTTTTCTTCATCTTCTCTATTCTCTCCCTTTGGAATTCTTAATTATTTATATTTCAGCTTATGGTATTTTGCATTTCTTTTACCTGGAGAAGTAGGAGCGATGTTATCACTTTGCGCTGAGCTCTTGGTCAATTCCTCAGAACTGACTTTCGGTTCACTATTCCTCATGGGCTTCTGGTTCACTGCCTATAATTTTCATTACAAAAAGTTCTGCTTGAGATTTCCAAAGAATTATCACAGAGTGACGCCTCACTTTTACTTCCTCTAAAAACTCCACTAGAGTATAGAGATTTTCACCCTACAAGAAAACAAAATGAGAGGGGCAACAAAAGCAAGAACTACAGAACATGAACCTAGAGAAAGACCACTGAGAGTCAGCTATGAGTTGGTTTTGACTTGAAGGTACATGACGACAAAAACAACACAGAACATGGGCAAGAGGTGAATGATCTGACAGACTACACGAAATCAACTCCCAAGCTGGCAATGTAAAAGACAAAAATGAGAAAGAAAAAAACCCAAAACACCCCGCACATTCAAAGAACAGCAACTACCAGCATGATGTTATAAAGAGACAAAATAAAATAAAATAGAGGTTTGTTCAAAATCTATTTTAAGTAGCAGCTGGTTCTCTAGAATCTCTATAGACTGATTCCCTTTCTTACCCTACACAGAAGGATGATCAACACTCCATACCCCACTATGCTATCAAATGACTCAAGGCTCATTCTCTGGAAAGAGCACAACCACCTCCTGTCTATAAGACTCTAGAGAGAGCCAAAAACGAAGAATGAAATTGAAAATGAGAGACTGATTTAATGGGTTTTTTGAAAAAAATCTTGACCTTCATCCTAACTCCACTTCTGAAATTCAGACAGTCATTCATCCTCCAGAATATCAGCAGACCCTTCTCTAAGCAACTTGGACAGCCCAAAAAGAACCTACAAGTATTAAACAGGACAATACCCAAGAAAATGGTCCATCCACCTCACCCTACAAGAACAATACTGAGAACCTCCAATTAGCTCTCATTCTTAGTATGAGGAGATTATCAAAGTTCACGTACTTGTAGGATTTGGGATTCTTTCCCTATTAGGAAAGATAAGTCTAAAGTTAAAAGGAGGACGGTGGTGGGGAGGAAAGCTGACAGTAAAAATGAAGGACTCCAAATAAAAGTAGAAATACCAAGTTGAGAAAAAAAATGTTAAAAAATTAAGCCATCCACATATAAACAAGAATCCCCACCATAGCAAGTCTCATACAAAGGATTAGGATTCTCAACAGTTCAAGTCTTTCTAAGAAGTCCTAGTAAAATAGAAGAAAACTCTTTCAAACACTTAAGGAGCATATACTTCCTACTAATAGTTGTTTATTCAGCCATATATCCATATCAAGATATATTAAAGACATCTCTGGAATCAGATGGCTTGAAAACTTCACCTTTCATAAGGCCTTTCTTGGGGACATGGCAGAAGAAAGAAACTGACAGATCATCTGAAGGCATCACAGAGAATAACACTGGACAGAAAATGAGTTAGAGTTTTCTAAGAAATAAATTCAGTGAAGGTTAAACATAGGAGTAAACAAGACACATTTGATCTATAGAAAACTAATTAAAAAAATTTTCACAAAACGAAAAGTCCACTTCACTAAGTAGCTCACTGGGATTTCCCTAGTCATCATAATGCAGATTATAACTATTACACAAGAAAAGAAACTCTGAAAGTAAGTACAAGACCAGGAATGAGGTGGATGGAAACATTAAATTATCTTTATTCATGTAGGAAGCCAACAAATAATGCTTAAGCTTGGAGAAAAATAAAGTATTAACATTGGAAACCAATTGTTTACATAGATATAAATAAGGTAAAGGATTCCGCCAGAAGAGGTAAAAGTGGTTGTAAGGGAAGGAACACAGGAAGAGAGAGAACTGTCATCTTTAACTTCTTAGAAATAAATATTTTTTTTCATTTTTAATAAAAGTAAAAACAATGTATTTATTTTCTTATCTCCCAACTACTTTGCTCAATGTCTTTCTTTTCACAAGTTAGCCACCTTTGTGGTTAGCTGCACACCACACTGCAGACTACACCAGCAGTGCTCCTATGACACCTTGACTATCTCATATTAAATTGTACTTTACAGATAATGTCAGATAATTCTGTTACATGGAAATAGAGTTCTAATCATGCTTCCTATCTAAATCCTCAATCATAGTGGGCACTTTCCAAAGAAGCTGCTGAATGCTGTACTTAATCCACTGGTTAAGCTTTTGGTGAGGTTCTACACCTGAAAGGTCTATTTGAAATAGTATCTGAAAGCTGAGTCCACGCGAATGTTAAGCTCTCATCTTGGGAATTCCTAGGCCAACCAGGTAGCATATAAACTCTTGGATTCCTCTACCTTAGCATTCATCCCCCCAGCTCTCAAGAGACTGAGCTCTCATAACTCTAATGAAGAGCTCTGCCACCACCAAAGACACATCTACCTCCAAGTGTACATCCCTCCTTGAGGAAATCCACAGTTACAAGTCTAGACAACGTCTGAGTCAACTCCACTGCTTCATCTGGTTAATACTGAAGGGACACTCCAGCTCCCTCAAGGTAAGAACCAAGGCCACGTCACCTTCTACCTCTACCCAACTCTGCTTTCCTTACTCCCTTATGGTTGGTTTTTCTGAGAGTCCATCCCACTCTCCTCCCCTAATAAACCACCCATAGTAAATATAAACATCTAAATCAAGTCTCTCCACCTATGGAAATCCCAAACACAAAGGTTTGTGATGGTCAGTCTCATGTCTATGAATTCTAGTGGAAGGGTCTTTTCCTCACCCCATGCAGAGTCGAAGAGGGTTGTTCTTCATTCTTGGATGATGTAAGCAATTATGTGTGCAACTACTAACTGAAAGATTGGAGGTTCAAGTCCACTAAGAGCTGCCTATTGCTTTTCAAGGAGAGGAGCAAACGGGGAGGGGGGAGGGGTTTGTGCGGGGAGAAGGGTGCAACAATGAATGAATGGAATTCCAAAATCTCTGTAGATGTTCATTGAAATGAAAAATAAACAAACTAAATTAAAATTTTTAAAAAAATCTGTTTCCAGATCAGTATTATGAAAACTCTACGGAGCCCAGCTGAGTCAGAATGAACTTGACTGTAACTAGTTTGGTTCTTTAAATTTTGTCTTCCTTGTGTGGTGTGTTTATTCTGAGTCACCCTTTAAATAAAGGTAAAGTCACTTTAAGGTATCTACTTAAATCTTGGATCTCATCTTCATCTTTTTGCCTGGTCCTGGCCATCTCTGCATGAATGTCATCAACTAATCCCCTCTTCTGAAATCAGCACATATCCCTACTTCTACCTCACCTAACTTCTGCATTGATAGATCAGATTCTCATCTCATCCTTCCGGAAGAAGGAGGGTGCTGGGCGCTCAAGACTGCTCTTCTTCTGATCAGTCAGGATGCCCTCTCCACAGCATTCCTGTGTGTCTAATGGGAAAGAGTTTCCAAGTCCTCTGAACTACTCCTTTTCATTTGTCACAGAAGAAGAACAGCAAGAATGCTCATGAGAAGATGTCAAGATTCATCCTACTTACTTTAGATGCATAATCATAAGATGCTAGCCGCTGGGGAAGGTAAGAGAGAAAGATAACAAAAAAAAGAGTTCCTCTATGGCTGCAACAGTGTGCTCAACAGAGCAAAGACTGTTGAGGACGGCACAGGACAGAACTGGGCTTCACTCTGTTGTACAGGGTCACTGGGGGTTGAGAGTGACTGGACTGTCCCTAGAACAATCTACTCCTTTACCCTGACATTTACTCTTAGGTCTTTAGAGACCTCCACCTGCCCATTGGTTGTTGTTCTGTATAGTCTACTAAGAAGTGACCCACAGCTGACCCTCCAGTGGGTTTTTAGAGGCAGTAAATTTCACAGAAGGAGACTGCCCATCTTTCTCCCATAAAGCAGCTGGATTCGAACCACATGACTTCAGTTGCCAGTTCGGACATGAGCTTTTAGAGGGCACACACTCACTGCTCTGCTTCTCAGTGCCGTGTGGCATCTATCACAAAAAGGAGTTTACCTGTCAGGCACTCACTCAGGACTGGACATACTTTCACCAACACGAAGGTCAGCTAGGGTAGTGTGTAGTGAAGACAGTGGAAAGGCAGTATGAAGGAGCAGTTCTGGATTCATCTATTGTTTCTGACACATCTTTTAAACCTCTCAGTCTATGGAACAGAACATTGGGAAACAAGCTCATGTAGAGAAACCGCTACAACATAAATTTCCCTTTCAAAAGCAATTCGCGGAGGACCATGAGCAAATCAGCACACCCCTGATCGTCCCCACAGACTGAGCTGCAAAATTAAAACCTTCCGAAATTCCTAAGAGGAGTCTGTCCCATTTGCCAGCAGAGAGCAAAGTAAGGTGGAGTGGATGAGACCAGGTGCAACTCACCACCCAACCCCCTGCATCATGAATGGGTGACCAGAGCATCCTCGTGCTAATGTGCGCTGGCCACACAGCTAATTAAATTCCAGAGCTGCACCGAGTGGAAAGGCAAAGCTCATAAGCAGCTGGTGAGACACCCCGCCTTCCACCCGGGTCAAAAACAGCAGCTCATTGTGTGTGTGACCACTCAGGAAGATGTGCTCTGGGAACAGCCTCCAGCCAGTCCCTGGCAATGGAACCTTGGATGCATCCTTCCGTCTGGGGAGGAGGAGGCGGGGGATGCAGGGAGAATGGGCTCCTCTGTCCTGGCGATTCCCAAAGCTGAAGATGTCTGAATTACTGCTTCCCCCCCTTGTTCCCATGCACTTGAAAAAGCTACGAGGTTTTTCTTCTGGAGTTTTTTTCAAAGCCAGCATCCATTCTCCACTTGCTGAAACCACAGTGGCTTCAGCAAGCAGGGGGAGGTAAAAACAGACTCCAGCCCTTCAGCCTATAGCATAAAACAGTGCCCACCTGTTTAGGACCTGAGACGACAAGTCAAAAGGCAGAAGTTCTGGCTTTTAAGAAGTCTGTATTATTGCAGAAAGCAAAAACCTCACAGATTCAGGGACCAAGCCAATAATGGTTCTCACCGATGCAAGCCCATCAGAGATTGGAAAACAAAGGGGCATCTCTATTGGTCTAAAGGAGCCAGAGGTGGCACAGTCCATCAAGAGTTGTGCTGCTAACCCAAAGGAGGGGCTTCTCTGGTGGTTCAAATCCACCAGTGACTGGGAGAGGAAATGACGGGCAATCTCCAACCATGAGATTTACAGCCTGGGAAAACCTGCAGGAGTCAGTTATCTGTGGGTTGATTCCAACTGGACAAGGAGCCCTGAGTTTCTTAAAGGTCAACGAAGGCTGCCTGGAAGAGGTGACTTTTAATGAGTGTGTTATTGGACATATAAAAATATGTAGCTAGGAAAAGGGTGATGGGATCAGAAACAAAACATCTGAGACCAAGAGCTGGTGTGTGAGCATTATGGAGCCACAAGCAGTACATGTGAGCTCAAGCCAACCTAACTGTGGGAGACTGGAAGACAAAGTTAGCCAGGGAGTCAGGGTGAAGGGCTCCTTGCTGTATGAATGAGATCTGGCTAAAACACTATTCATACTTCAAGCGCTCTCTGTGACCCACAGAGCAGGGTTGAGTGGGTGGCAGGCACAGGATGTTTAATGACTTAACCTCAAAGTATGAAAGCAGGGAGAATCATCAGGGTTAGCATCCCAAACCACATTTCTGCTTGCTCCTCCCTCGGGTTTCCACCTCTTGGAAGCCGAGAGGCAGTTATCACTGGATGAACACTCTCTGTGGGGACAAGTTATCCCCCCAGCACCACCAGGATGTGGCTCTCAAAATTTCCTGCTCATAGCCACACCGGTCGCTGGCTCATCCGCAGGCAGATGCTCATCAGGAAGTCGTGCCTGAAAATTCCCCACAGCAATTCCTCTCTTTAAGAAACTAAAAACAGCAGCTTGTTAGGAGGCCTGTCTGTGCTGTTTAAAAGGCCAGCAAGGAGAAGATGCCACCTTTAACTTAAGTCACAACTGAAGAGCGTATTCATGTACCATCCCTGGGTTCTTCCACACACTAAAAAGAACACGCAAGCCTGTCTGTGGGGAGTGGGAACTGAGAGAGAAGGCCTGTGACAGGACAGAAATTCGCACTGGGTCCCTTTGGTTCCCATGGATTTTTGTATTATGCATATATTGCTATTTTCAATACAAATTAATGAAAGACCAGCTCCACAAAGGACTGTTCTGCAGAGAAGAATATGAGTTGCAGTTTTGAGTCCCCAGCCCTCTGTAATAACTAACAGGATAGAAGATAGCTGGAACCCGGCACAAGAGACAAGGACCTCATAGAGCTTGGCATGGGATGGAACAGGGAGCAAGGAACAGGTGATATGGACACAAAGGAGGGAACCTCAGTGAGGAGAGGAGAATATGTGGTACAGTGGGGTAGGCTGAGGCCAGGGAGTTAGGAAGGCTGTTCTGCAGAAGTGAACTTAGAAGAGTCAGCCATGTGGCTATCTGGGAAGTGAACTCTGCCCTGAAGATAAAAAGCTCAGAGCAGCTGAGAAAAGTCAAGCCCAGTCACATCACGCCATTAGGCCACTTGTAAAATGATGCCGAGTCAGTTCTGCTTAAGACAATACCGTCGTGTCTGAGATCTGTGCTCCAGAGGATGTTCAATGGCTGGTTCTTCAGACGTAGCTCACCAGGCCTTCCTTCTGAGCGGCTTCCAGTTAGGAGCTAAGCTGTGTGAATATTAACTTCATGGATAGCAGGGTCTCTGTCATTAGGTTTAGGGCAATAAACAGCTCATGGAGGTTTTTATGCCTTTTCCAACTCACAATGCGTTGATTGAAAGAAAGTTGCCAGACAAGCTTTGATGGATTTATGGAAGAGTCAAATAACTTCATTTTGTGTCATTTCCCCACCCCCTTAACAGCCTTTAATTTAAAAACAAAAATGATAAAGACATTTTCTATCAGTTTTTTGGGTCAAAACTTTACATCAAAATAAAATAATTCCTTTTAAAACCCTTACCTATAAAAAGCCAATTTCGGACTGTTTCTTTTTACAGGTAGGGCCATCTTGCTTTCAAACATGATGCTTGGAAAGGTCAACAAAAGAAAGGAAAGTCTCAAAATAAGGAGAACAAAAGAGAAAAGACTGGGGGGAAAAACCCACATGAGAACAAAAGAAAAAAGGAAGATCCTCGTCCGCAGCAATGGGCTCGAACATGTCAGAGACGATGAAAACAGCAGAGTATAGGGCAGGGTTCAAATCTGTTGCTCATTGGATCACTGTGTATCATACTTTGCTTGTAGGCATGTAACAACAAAAACAACATAAAAACAAAACCATTCCTCCCAGATATTTTTCTAATTCTTAAATCTACCAATTCACGAAATCTTTGAAAAACCTTTTTCTGAAAAGACGCGGGTTTAGAGTACTTAAAAAAAAAGGAACTGTGTATCTCAGGAAAGGTTTTCCCATGAGAGTGATTCAAATTTAACTTCATTTCCTACAGAACATGTACTGAGTGCCTAAAAATTAACTTGCACTCATTCAAACCTCAAAAGCAGAGTCAGAACGCATTTCCCGAAATCATGCTAACAAACACATCAATGTCAAAACCTTGAGTGTCGAGACAGAACTTGTGATTTTGTTCCAGCTTCATTATTAAAACAGACTTTGGTGAGGAGCGGGATTTTTGGTCCTAACAAGATTGTCATTTTCCTACCGATTATAAACAGAAGCAATTTTAAAATCAAACTAGAGCTCTCTGAAATGTTCAAGATGCGTCACCATCTGGTTTTATGTCAGCATTTGAACAGATCGGAAATCATTACATTACCAAGATTACGGAAAAAAATCCTGTCCTTTTTAAACAAGGAGTCTTAGTGGCCTACTGGGTAAGTAGTTGTGCTGTCAACCCAAAGGCAGGTGGTTCAAATCCACCAGTTGTTCCTGGGGAGAAAGTCAGACAATCTCCTGTTCAATTTACAGCCAATGAAAAACCACTGGAGAAACAGCTATGAATCCGTTTTGATTTTATGGGAATTAGTTGAGTCACTGAGTTGATCTATACGAATTCAAGTCACAAACTATGACAGATGACCTAAATTCCCCAACTATACCATACAGATACACGAATGTTAATCATATTGTTGTTGTTGTGTGCTGTTAAATCGGAACTGACCCATAGTTGACCCGTCCAGCAAGTTTTCAGAGACAGTAAATCGCAAGAGACTGCCCATCCTTCTCCTGCGGAGCAGCTATTGGATCCAAACCTCATGTCTTTGGGATTGCAGCACAGCTTCTTAGCACTAAGCCACCAGAGCTCTGTTGTTGTTAGGTGCCGTCAAGTCAGAACAGACTCACAGCTGACCCTCCAGCAGGTTTTCAGAGGCAGTAAATCACATGAGAGGAGATTGCTTTTGCAGAACAGCAGGTGGATTCAAACTCCATGCCTTTGGGTTGACAGTGAAGCTCCTTACCATTGGCCACCAGAGCTCTCGTTAATCCCAAGTAACTCAGCAATTCTTGGTAAAACTAAGTGGGTTTTATCAGTGGGTATTTTTGGAGTACTACAAATCTGAATATCTGGATATTTACAATATATAAAGGGAAACATGTACAATATACATACTATGAAAACATATTATGTTCTCCAGTTGATGAAGAAAAGATGTGTCCCCCCCCAATACACCCATATTCATCACCCCATTTCCAAAACCAAAAGACATTACAGCATTTCCTCAGATAGTGCTGAGCTAAAAACCAGTACTAGGATTCAGTGCAAAATGGTAACTGAGAGATGAAGAAAGGAGTTCCCACTCACATCAGCAGATGCAACTCCAAGACAGTGTCCTCAACAAAAGAATAACCACAAAGATGCACTTCTTTGATAAAGCCTTAAATTGCTAAAAAAGAGAGAGACTTAGCTAAACCTGGTATCTCAACTCACCATGAGGCACAAGTTATTATTTTCCATGAACTAGTCCTCCATTTAGCCGTAAATAAAATGGCCTCTGCTCATCCACTTAACAATCTTGAGTACTGATTCTCTGCAAAGATGCAATATTTTTCCTGCTCAAGAGAATTTACCATCCAGAAGTGGAAAGAAGACATGATCACAAATGCAATTATCTGCTCTTCACCGTGATTATCATCCGCCTGCATACACACACACACACACACACACACTACCACAAAAACATCTCTGCCGTACCAAATAATTCCCCCATAATGCTCTAACACACTCATTTGTGAAGCTCAACTCTCACATTGTCTTTTCATAACCTTCCTGCTTTGGGAATAAGACTAGAGCTCCTTGTCACACTTTAAAAATATGTTTATCATCACTTTTGACACATATTTTCTCAACACATCAATTTAAAAATAAAATGAAAGATCTGCTTATATTGTTTCATTTCTATTGCTTTCATTTCCATTCAAAATTCTGAAAAAGAATGGCTGAAAGTGTGTAAACTATTCATACATGATGCTTTAGGATTTTAAATATTTCATATTCCAAGTATATTTAGGAAACTGAAGGGTAAATAAAACAACTCCACCAACATAATCAAAGACTACCTTATTGTTTAAAATATGAAACATATACAACAAAATTACTCTATAGTTTAAGCAGGGAAAATGTCTTATATTTTGGGGTTTTAACCAATCCAAAGACAAGAAACTTGGGAAGCAATTAAATATACAACAGCTCTAGTGACCTATAAAGTAAGGAGTTAAAAGGTCAAACCAAAGGTAGGTGGGTCAAATCCATCAGTGTTCTGGGGAAGGAACACGGGCAATCTCCTCCCGCACCATTTACAGCCTCTGAAAACCTACTGGGAGAGGGGATGGTCAGCTAAGAGCCGCTGTAACTCAGCAGCAATGAATTAGAGAGGTTTTAATAGATTACAACAGATGACTGTATTATAAGCCAAAGTCAGCATTTTAGAAACAAGACATTCTGCAACTTAAATTAAACACAATAAAGGGTTGTGGTGGTGGTTGTTATGTTGTTATGTGCCTGCGACTCATAGCGATCCTATGCACAAGAGCCCTAAATCTTGCTCTATCCTGTGCCAATCGTATTGTCTCTGACACACTGACATCCCCCACCATTACCCCTGTCACATCTCATCCAGGGTCTTCCTCTCTTGCGCTGTCCCTCCACCCTGCCAAGCATGTTGTCCCTCTCCAAGGACTAGTCCCTCCTTGCAACATGTCCCAAGGTATAGGGTAAAATAATAATTTAAAGAAATCAGAAACTTTCTCACAAGGTAACATTCTTGTTTTATATGAATTAGACAACAGTATTTTCCCATGAAGGAAATGGAACATTTTCAAGATTGCTCAAGTGATAGTCATAATATATGAAATCAAAATTGCTTTTTTAATTTTTTTCCTCTTATGAGGATAAAGGACATCACATGTAATGATTATGCCCAGGTCCTCACAAAGGCACGCACATATAACAGCCTTATTAGACACACGCGTGTGTAAGAATGACTATTGTTCTGTTTGTACAGCACCTCTTTCCCTCCATTAGACTCCTCTTTCCTCACATATGTAAATTACAGTGTCTGATACAAAGTCCACCACCAGCCACCACAACCAAATAATCCTCAGGGGACAGCAGTGGCTTGTTAGTCTTGTTTCAAGATTTAAAAGAGGAGAGGGGAGACGCTGTTACTTTCAAGAATCAGAGTTCCCTTGATTAGATCCTGGCTCACTGGTAAATGGTTATACCCTGAAATGAATCTGTCTCTGCCTCTCAATGCCTGGCTCTTCCAGAACCAAGCTATGGTACAGGGTTTCTATATAAATTGCTTTGAATAATATATGCTGAATTTCACAGGGAGCATTTAGTCAACTTCTAATACTCTCTCTTGGGAGCCAACCCCAAGTCCTGCGGCAGGGTCAGTGGTGCAGAACAGAATTTTAAACAATGCACACCTTCTTCCCAGGGACCCCAGCTTCTCCTCTTCCCTACTGCATGCTGTCTCATAAGGCACAGGGTGTGACACTTGCCAGAACACAGAACTTTCTGATAAGATAAAATATTAATTCCAAAATCTACAAAGCACATACCAAGCACAAAAAAAATCATGGTTTCCAGGTTGAGCTATACAGAATGTCATAGCTGAGACATGTGACTCATTGTCTGACTAATAAAAATAAATTCCTCGTGCATATATCTATAGATTGCAAAATTTTAGCTGAGAAACACTGCACAACATGGCACTTCCTCAGCCCCAAAGAAGACTGAGTACAAACACCTCGATATTCTTGTTTTGTTTAGCTTTGTTTTATCATCATGACTATTTCTGTATCCAGGGCCACTATAAACTTGAAAGAGGACTCTACTGTTTGTTTTTCATTACATTTTAATCATGTTTTTCTTCCAAATCTCACATGGACATGCAGGGGTAGAGAGAATCACTACAATATTTTACTCATCTGGTTACATTAGGCTCAACACATAAATCTCAAAAACATGTATTTGTCACACGTCAGCCCGAGCTGAAGGTTTTCCACCAAGAGAATAATTTCACCATTCGGCTGTCAGCCTGCATCGACTTCCACGAACTCCATACAGACAAGAGGCAAAGCTATCGGCACAGCTCGCCATTTCTTCTCCTTCACCACCCCTTCCCTCTGCAGTGGAGACAAGTCATTTGACTAATTTATGACTGCTCGGCCATCTACAAAAATGTAGTCGTCAATAACAGTCCACTAAAGCACAAGAGCATCCCACAGGAGTTAGGAGGAGGATGAAGCAGGCAGCGTCAGCATGTCCTGAGCGGCGAGTTCCCTGATACTCACTGAAGGCAGCCACGGCCAGGGCCAGCGTGATGATGATGGAGATCCAGGACACCCACAAGGCCTTCTTCCTGTAGTTCTGGGCTTCGTGAGGCTTGAGCCGGGTGCTGCTTTCAAGTAAGCCTGGTGAAAACAGGAAGACAAGGAAGTGAGCCGTGCCCTTATTAAGAAACCCACGGGCAAAACAACAATTTCTAATCCAAGGATTGCAAACTGGCAGCCAAGAGCCAAGATGTGTTTTTTTGGCCCTTATTGTGTTTTAATAATAAGAAGAAGATTTTGCCCAAAAGGCTAAGCTTTCCGGAATATCAAGAAAAAATGTAAACTCTGACAATATTAAGCATGTGCACAATGGTCATTCAATGGAGTAATTCTCATCTCCCACATGGAAAATTCAGGATCAATTCCTGGCCGAAGTGCCCCATGCACTGTGTGTTTCAGCAGAGGTTTTGGAGCAAAGAAGGCCAAGACAAAGGTCTGGAGATTTCCTTCTGAAAATGAGCCAACGAAAACCTTTTGGTCTAATCACAAACGACCAAGGGTATGGCACAAGACCAGGTAATATTTTGCTCTGCTGTGCCTGGCATCATTGTGGGTCAGAGGCTGATGCAATGGCAGCTACTGTCGTTGTTGTTGTTGTTAAAGGCCATCAAGTTGGTTACAACTCTAGCAACCCTATGTACACCAGAACCGAATGCCCTGTGTGCACAACCATTGCTATGCTTCAGCCCACTGCATTAATCCATCTCATCCAAGATCTTCCTCTATTTGACTCTACCAGGGTGCCTTAGTTTCCCAACACAGCTATTACAAAGTTTCCACAAGTGGGCGGCTTTAACAAAGATAAATGTATTCTCTCTGTGTTTAGGATGGAAATGTAAAGTCAGGGTACCAGTTCTCAAGGAAAGCTGTCTCTGGTCTTCGGGTCTTGGAGTTTCCCAGCACATGAACACAGGTCTGAAGGCTGTGTGGTGCCCCAGCTCTTCTGTCTTGGTGATACTGAGGTTGCCCTTCTCTGTTTCTTAGCTATACTCTCCTTTTATTTCCTGGGATATAAAAAAGTGTTACCGGCCATCCTCCACACCTCAAACAAGGACTCAGATGGAATTAAGAGTGTTAAACTGCACGCTGTTCCCTTTCACAACTGCCTGGTTCATCAAATCATATGGGACCATTAAGTAAACTGGCACATTATATCGACATCACATGAATGCATTTTGGGGTAACATAACTCAATCTAAGAAAGCAGTATGTCCAAAAGATACCAAATGAAGTCTCACTATCTCATTTCTAAGAAGCATTCTAAGTTTCTTCCAAGATCAATCTGTTCACTCCTATAAGTCTATGGATTATTCAAAACCTGCCAACACCATAATTCAAAGGTAAGAATTATTCTTCAGTCTTCCTTATCTACTATCCAGCTTCTGCATGTGACTGCTGCCGTGTACTGTGAAGTTAAAACTGACTCACAGCTGACAATCCAGCAGGTTTGCAGAGACAGAACATCGCATGGCAGGAGACTGCTCACCGTTCTCCCTCAAAGCAGGCGATGGATTTGTACCATGTGCTTTCAAGTTGGCAGCGTAACTTGTTACCACAAAGCTACTGTTGTTGTTATCGTCGTCGTCATTATTGTTGTGTATCATCAAGTCGGAACCAACCCATAGCTGACCCAGTGGGTTTTAAGAGGCAGTAACTGCACAAGAGGACACTGTCCATTCTTCTCCTGCAGAGCAGCTGGTGGAATCGAACTGCGAGAGTCTTTGGGATTGCAGCACAGATTCTTATCACTAGGCCACCAGAGAGCTTGTAAATGAGGTGACTGAAAATTCCATGGCTGGTATAAAGTGCACTTTAGTCCACAAAGTGACATCTTTGCTTTTACACATTTTAAATGGGTCTTTTGCAGCAGATTTGTCCAAAGCCACTCTTTTATTTTTTTTCAGCTGCTGCCATAGGTATTAAGTGGGAATCCAAATGAAATTAAATCCTTCACGACTTCAATATTTTCTTCACTTATCATGGTGTTGCTCTGCATGTTAGTTGCAAAGGCAGCTACGATTCCTGCATGCAGCTCTTCTATTTAAAAACGCATAAAGATCACTCCCTGAGGTGGCACCCTAGGTCATTTCCTTGACCCTTTTTAACTCAGCCTTGGAAAGTGATGCTATTCAAAAGGAGGAATTTCTGTTAGGAAAAAAACACACCAGCCCGCATTCTGGGCATCGGGTCTCGTTAGCTGAGGGCATTGATCTTCATTGATCCAACAGCACAGCCCCAACTTATAGATGGGGTTTAGTTTTTGCCCAAAGCACTGAGTCATCAGAGAACACAAATAACCTAGATGCTCCCTCAAGACAATGGAGAAAAGACCATTTCTCTTGAACCATAACCAGAGTCATCAGTTCAGTCTAGACTATATGCTGTATTTTCTTTGCTCTCTCTAACCTATACTTTAACCAGGAGGGAGTTGTCAGAACAGAGCAAGGAAAACACTGCACAGTTCAAAATTTGGAATGGTATATGCCAGGGATATGTCCTATCTCTATATCTTTTCAACCTATATGCAGAACAGATTATCTGGGAGGCTGGGTTGTATGAGGAGAAGTGTGGCATCAGAATTGGTGGAAGATACATGAACAATCTACGTTATGCAGATGACACAACCCTGCTTGCTAAAACTGAGGAGGACCTGAAATGCTTGCTGGAGAAGGTCAAGGAATGCAGCCTTCAATATGGATTGAGGCTCAATATCAAGAATACAAAGATTCTCACCACTGGACCAACTAGCAGCATCAGGATTGATGGTGGAGAGATTAAGATTGTTAACAGCTTTAGTTTGCTTGGCTCCACAGTCAAAACTCTTGGCACCAGCAGCCAGGAAATTAAAAGACATATCGCAATGGGAAAGTCTTCTGTTAGGGACTGCTCCAGAGTACTGAAGAGCAATGGTGTCACTTTGGCGACTGGGGTGCGCCTGAAACAGGCCATGGTCTTTGTAATCACTTGCTATGCATCAGAGAGCTGGACATTGACTAGGGAAGATAGAAGGAGAATTGATACCTTTGAGATGTGGTGCTGGAGAAGAGTACTTAATATACCATGGACTGTTAAGAAAACAAATAGGTTCATCCGGGAGAGGGTTAAACCCGGCTGGTCTTTGGAGGCAAAGATTCTGAAGCTTCATCTGACCTACTTTGGTCATGTTGCAAGAAGAGACCAGTCCTTGGAGAGGGATATCATGCTTGGATGCTTGGGAGGGTGGAGGGACAGTGCAGGAGAGGAAGACCCTCTATGAGGTGGATTGATTCAATGACTGGAGTAATGGGGGTGGGTGTGTCAGAGACAGTGAGGTTGACAGGCCAGAGCAGGGTTTAGGGCTGTTGTACATAGGGTCGCTATGAGTTGCAGGTGACTCGACAGCACACAACAACAACGCTATAATTATTACTTTGTATCAATCAATGCATTGTGACCAAGTTGGTTCCAACTTACAGCTGACCCTCCAGCAAGGGTTTTTGACCCTTCAAATCATTCGAAAGGAGAATGCTCATCTTTCTCACTTGTAGCCACTGATGGATTCGAACCACCAGAGAGGCAGGTTAAACCTTTTGGATTAGCAGTACAACTCCTCAGGGACATATCACCAGCTCCTTTACATCAGCCACCTGCAAAAAACATCCTAGAATATTAAAGTGGGAGAAACTGGCTCAAACTGCAACAGTTTCCCAGGTAGGCCAAGTGTAAAAAAGAAATGTGATTTATTTTTTTCTTATCCCTACAACACTGAGACCCCTTGAAAACAGAAATCCATAATGACTCCAAGGCAAACAATGACCAATCTTTGAACATCCTGGGTTGACGAGTAAGCATCTTCACTATGACTGATTGCTATTTTTCCTTTCCTTTGAAAACAGGCCACACAGAGCACCTCTAATTTGCACAGGGAACCAAATTCTCATTCACATCTCACATATAAGCATTCTTACACCATCTCAGGCTAAGGTACTTTTCAGAGTCGAGCATCTTCATCTTAACTTCAAATGATTAAGGACCTAGTTTGGGAAGTTTAAGGGACCCAGTGTGTAAAATACAGCATGTTCTTTTGTTTACTTCCGTCTTAGTTGCCAGAACACATCCCACTCTATTTTTCATGTGACATAGCAAGCCTACATATCATGTAAAAGATGTCATCCATTTGAATGAACAGATAACACAATGAGTCTCTGGCTGCCAAAAACCGAACCCTGTTTAAAAATCACATCAAGGATCCTGTTAAAACTTCTCAGTTCCATTTTCCACTCAGACTTAAGAACTACTGAGCAATTCCAGAAAAATGTTCTGGGAATACTACTGGTCTGCTTAGTGAACTCTGCTCATAACCTGGACATTTTTAATTAATTGAAATCTACAGGCAGGGAAGTCTAGTGGCTTAGTGGTAAGGAGTTGCACTGCTAACCCAAAAGTAAGTAGTTCAAACCCACTAGCTGTTCCATGGGAGAAAGATGAGCCAAATCTCCTCCCATGTGTTTTACTGTCTCTGAAAACCCACAGAAGGATCAGCTGGGAAATTGTTCTGACTCAAATACACAGAAGAGCAATCATTGCTGATGTCAGATGGATCCTGGATGAAAGTAGAGAATAAATAGGCTAGATAAGA
This sequence comes from Elephantulus edwardii, assembly GCF_000299155.1. Lineage (NCBI taxonomy): Eukaryota > Metazoa > Chordata > Mammalia > Macroscelidea > Macroscelididae > Elephantulus > Elephantulus edwardii. Next base: position 1,631,557 of record NW_006399760.1, on the reverse strand, counting down.
CCAAAGGAGGCAAATGAAATTGTAAAAGTGTAAACATCAGCCCCCTCACCTAGCTGTAAACTCTCCCCACACTTTCTTCTACCAACTTCACCGAGTCAGAACCAACCCACAGCTGAACCTCCAATGGGTTTTCAGAGGCAGTAAAAAGTGCACAGGAGGAGACCACCATCCTCTTCCCCAAGGAGAAGCTGGAGGATTAGAACTGCGGGCCACTGTAGGGATTGCAGTGAAGCTTCTTACCACTAGGCCACCTGAGCTCCCCATCACACACGAGGATATCCGTACATGCACTTGTATGGTAAAAGGAAAACCTCCTATCTCCTTTTCCATTATGTGAAAGTGATTTCAAATTAAAATTCAATATGCTTCTTTGTCCACTTCTCTCCACCGCCAAAAAGAACCCCATTACAATTCTCAACTGTGGTCATTCTTGTCTCTGGCAACAGCAACAAACTATCATGACCAGATCTACATACTTACGTTAGTTTATTTCCCTTTTCCAAAATACTGGGGAAAAAATCTGCTCATCCCAGTCATTGATTTTTCAGGCATATGCGAAGCGGTAAGATTTAATTACTAACTCAAAGGGGAGAACATGGTTTCCTTTAGAAATAGATTCCATCTTCTAAGGGAAATGAAGGAAATCTTGGCTTTCTCTTTCATCCTCCATCATTTTCCTGCGTCTGCACCTCATCTTGCAGCCCAGTTCTAACAGCTGCACCAAGGGCTGGGCTGCCCGGCAAAGGTGCCCTTTAAGTCCTCACAGCATGGGCTTGGAGGGTCTCCTTCAGCCCTGAACCTGTGCTTTCCTCCTCTGTGAGGTTTGAAACCATTTTTAAAAATTAGAGAAAGTCCCTGAGGAAGATCAACCAATAAGGAGGAGTTGTCCATTTCTATGCTACCCCTAGGTTTTCCTCTGTAAAAATATGGGAGATACCAGGAATGGAGAACATTCCACTCCTCAAAGAGAAGTGGGGGGGGGGGGGAAAGCTGGTCTGCCTGCACCTACAAAGCTGGCCTTACACTGCGGGATCCCCACGAGGGTGCCTCTATCTCCCTCCACACAATGGTATGTGAATGCCCACAAGCCATGGAAATGTGGTGACAACTCTAAAGCTTTCAGGAAATGGCTTCCTTCAAAGGCAGAGGGGTCCAAGGAATAATTCCAATTTGCAAGGGGTGGTTTGGGTCCTCCCTACCCACCAGCTGATCTCCACATGCAAATTTCTATTATTTGATCAAATGTCACAGGTTCCCAGAAGTATGGGATACTGGTGGTATCAATGGCAATAGTAAGCACACTAGTTCTATCTACGAAGTAATGTAGGAGTTCTCATGGTGCAATGGACATGCTCTTGGCTAATCAAAAGGTCTGCAGTGTGAACCCACCAGCTCCTCCTGGATAATGATGGGCCAGTTTGCATCTATAAGGATCACAACTAAGGAACCCTGCGGGCACTTACACTCTGTTCTGGGTTGCTATGATTCAGAACTGACTAGATGGCAATGAATAATGAAGGAATGATCCCTACTTTTTGAAAACGCAGAAGTCTGTGGGAGGTTAAAGCCATCAATAATTTTCACATTAGTATGGCTTGATTCCAACTGGTTTCTCCTAAGAACTGTTCACGCTTAGATACTGTAACTAAAAGAAAAAGATCATAACCAAACAACAACAAAAAAAAAACCCAAACAAACCCCACTCAAAGCCACCAAGTAGGAATCAACTCATAGCTCACCTCCAGTGGGTCTTCAGAGGCTATAAATTGTACAGAAGGGGACTACCCGTCTTTATCTCAAGAAGCCACCAGTCAATTTGAACTGCAGAGAGATATGGTCTATAAGTTAGCACAATTCCCTAGGAACTAGCCTGCACCAGAGTTCCTGGATACTATAAAAGAAAGGGAATACTGAGTAGATGGGAGCGGTGGTGGAAACCCTGTGAAGAATATAAATCTCTCATAATAGGCCAGGCCCTAAGACCTGGCGCTGCTGAATGAATGTACGATGAAACATTTGTAGGGAACAAAGTTAAGTAGTAAATATGGGGGAAGACAAACCTGGACTATTTTTGGTGGTTTTAGTCCCTGACGTTACGACTAGCCAACTCAGACTATAAACTCTAACATCCTGAACTACAGCCTCAGTCAAGCAACACTGCAGTTTCTGACATTATCAACTAGCTGGGTTTTTGAGAACCAGCCACCCCAAGGGGAAGATCACCTTCAAAGCCTCCAAATATTCAATAAAAAAGCAGTCCTTTGGTGGCAATGAGCTGTAGTATATAGCCAAGCCCTGAACGCCAGGAGGAAGTCAGAACAAAAGAAAATGGCAAATATAGGTCCTGATCTAGGTTATTCAACCTACATCTAACCAGGAGGTATTTTAGGCCCCCAAGAAAGCAAGCCAGGTATGACAGAGGGACAAAAAGCAGAAAACAGCTGGCACTTCCTACTCCCCCAAATCTCCCTGGAACCATTCCTGGGGGATACAAAAATCAATATAATAAAGATGCAGTCCCATGAATGAAAGCACAAAACTAAAAAACCAACTCCACAAACACAACATATTAAAACAAACCTCCTCAGGTAACCTTCGGATTTATTTCACAAAAATGACTCATTCATCATTAACCCTTTGCAGTGGGGAATAGGTCAAACAAAAGAATGTCACACAGCCCTTCAGCTTTCCACGCTACAGTATACTGGGTTCTGTAGGGGACAGGGACCACCCTAACACTGGCCGTGTGTGATGTGCATCGCCGTCACACAATGACAGTTTATGAATAGACAGTGGATGCCTTCATGCAATAGCACAATGGAAAATGAAATTCCGTTGACCAGTAAAAACCAACCTTAAGAATGAAATCAGTAAGGCTTTTTAATGCTTGAACACAAGCTATTAAATGATGCTATCAACTGACCCTAACACTTTATTCTGCCCTGTCATTTTAAGGGGTGAGAGCCAGAAAGCAATCACAAAGCTACAGAAAGACGCTCAGCCCCGGGTGTTGTCTTTCTTCAACACAAATTTTCTTTCTTCTAATTTCAAAAATGTTAAGATCCTACCCTCTTAGTTGCAGGGCGAACAGGGTAACTAAAAGGCCCCGTAACGAAACCGCTAGGTTTGGCTGGGTGCTGCCATGACCGTCATCTCCAAATTAAACTCGAATTATGTTAACGTGGAAGTAAGAGGAGAAGCCGCAACATAGGTGCGGAACTCGTTGCAACTGGAACAGCTCCAATTCTGAGGCAGCGTCTCTGACAAATTTCTGGGATGTGCCGTTTCCATGTCATTTCAATCTCACATGCTGCACATTAGAATTTATGAGGGGAGAAAAAGATTTCTAACATCCGAATATTAAAGTCGAAATACTAAGTGTACAAGAGATGGTAAAAATAGGGGAGAAACCTGCGAAGACTTAAATATCTGCCACCGCTAACAAAAAAAAAAAAAAGGCTTCCAAGAAAGCGAAGGCTGGCAGCGCTCCGCCTCTAGGGCCAGGGTGCAGGGGCAGCTCAGGTCGCTAAGTGTTTTTAGCAGCACCTTTGATTCTTTTCCAGAGGAGGGGTTTAGTTTTCGATTCACTGAGAAGTGAACAGGGTGTAAACGCGGCCAAGAACCGGGCTGTCTCCTCTTGGAAACCAAACGGAAAGGAAGCGGAGGAGGGAAGGAGAAGCAGGACTAGGGGCTTTCACAGGGGTCTCTTCCCACTTCATACAGACAAGCGAGCACAGCTCTGGCTCTTGGCAAGGGAGGGAGGTTTGGCGTCTGCTGCGAGAGTTCCCGATAGCACCCTGGGAGGGACTATCTGAGGGACACAGACACCAGAAACCACCAGTGTTTCAGTGGCATCTTTCCAGCCGATACGGATGACCCCGAAGCAAAGTGTCTGTCTCCATCACCAAAGGCGAGTCCGGCGCACTATGTCCCGGGTAAGTAAGGCCGGGCCTCCTGCGGACGCGCAGGTGCAGAGGGGCACGTGCTCGTGCCCTTCGCCTGGGTGCACAGCCGAGGGGCCCCGCGAGGCTCCCCACGCGGCGCGAAGTTCTCCCGCAGCCCGAGGAGGCTCGGCCAGGAGGATGCACCAAACGTGGACCTTCTGGGGTGCGTGAGGACGCAGTACCCCGGGAGCGCTCAGCCCCGAGAGCAAAGAGCACCTCCGTAAACTTTTGCCATGGTCACCCCAGGAGCTGGGCTCTCGGAGGAGAACCCCGGCCACCGGAGCAGCCCGGCTCGGACACTAGGGGAAAGAGCTTCACTGCTGGCTGAGGGAAGTGGGACGTCCACCCTGTCTCCCTGGTGCCTTCGCAGGGAAGTCCCAGCTCCACGCCTCCGCGCGCAGAGGCTCTGAGTCCCGCATCCGGTGCGGCCCCACCTGCAGGCGGAGCTCGGCGGGCTCCGGGGAGCGGCGCCGGCTGCGCGGGATCCCGCGGACAACGGGGCGAGGGGTGCGGGGTGCGGGGTGAGGGTCGGGTGGCAGGCGTGCGCTCACCTCGGTCCTCCAGCCCGTCACTGAACTGGCCGCTCTCACTGATCCGCAGCTGCCGCTCGTCTTCGGACTCCCGCGCCGGAGAGCTGGGCAGGCCCGTGGCAGGGGTGGCAGCCAAGGGCGCGTGGCCCCGGGTCGGCTGCGGGACAGGAGGGTTCGGGGGACTGCGGCGCTCGCTACCCGCGGCCGGCTCCATGACGGTCCCGGCGGCAGCACGGACCTGAGGCAGAGGTGCGAGGCTGTCGGCACCGGCAGAAGGACGGACCGGCGGACCGTGTGGAGAAGGAGGAGGGCGCGCGAGCGCGCGCGGGGTGGAGGTGTGCCGGGGAGGGGGTGTCAGGCGCGACGCGGCTGGAGCGGCCGGCGCCGGAGGCTCGAGCCGCGTAGACGCCGCCGCGCTCCGCCCCCGGGGGCAGGTGCGGCCGGGAGGGACCCGCCCAGAGGTCGCGCGCGGGGCGCGGGAGCCGGGCGCCGGGCTTCCAGGGAAGCGAGGATCCGGCCGAGGTAGAAGTCACTGCCCAAGAAGACTGAGGGGAGCTCGGTCAGCAGCCAGCCGGAGGCAGGGGCGAGGCCTGGAGGAGGCGGGACGCGGATCCACCCCTATGGGACGTGGGATGCAGCCCTGAGGGGAGCCTTGTCCTTTGCGGTCCAAGAGCACGCGCTTGGTCAGTAGAGGGGTCAACAACCCTAACTTGGCATCCTTCTTTTCGGAAGCCACCTAGGTTTCAGAGCCTGTGCAGGGTCTCCGCCCGCGTCGCCATCTTCACCTCCTGTCCCAGGAAGAAGGGTTCACCTGCCCCGGAGCCTAATGCTCCCACATCCTTATCGGGAAGCTTAAGCTTCTCGTCCGGTTTCCCTCAGAGCGCCTACTCGATCCAGGGACTGTGGTCTTTGGGAAACTGGAGGCTCTAGAAGATGCCAAGGACTCCAATATTCCTCCCGTGACTATCTCTAGGCCTTTGTGCCAACCGGTGGCCCCACACATCTCGCCTTTTCCTGAGTATCTAAATCTCGCCGATCCTTTAAGATTAACACTTTCCACCTGCCCGTGGTTGCCCTGTGATCGGCGTTCGCGCGGGCTTCTCTGGTTTGATGCCATCGTCCATGCGGGCCTGCTGGGGCTGGGCTCCGGAGCTTACGATCTGGCCCTAGAAGCACCCACCCTGACCTTTCTCACCCTTGCAGGCACAGAGCTGAACGGGAGGTTTAACATACCCGGCTTGGATTTCTTGGTAGCAAAACCCACTCTCTAGCATTTACATTTTCTCTTTCTCTAAATTTTATTTGAGCATCCTATCAAGTCCTCGCTTGACAGCCTGTATAACTGGAGGGGAGCCCCTTTTTATTTTCCTTTTTATAACAAGATTTGATCGCCTTCGTAGTGCGGTGGCAAAACCTCTGAAATCTAGGGAGGGTTTTTATTATTCTTGTTGAACTGGAATTAGATTCGCTTTACCACTGTTTGACCACTAATCTCTGCGCTTAAAACGAAAAGAGTTGAATTTAGTAATTTCAAAGTCTCCTGTATCACCGGGGTTGGGGGGTCGTGGGGGGGTAAACCCACCACAAAACACCCTGGGATTGTTTGGATACAAAATAGTGAAAATCACATATTAGTCTTGATGACTCCCTGTGTAGACCCACCTTCAGAGATCTGTGGGCCTTTCTGCTGTTTCTGCTGTTTTCTCCATCTTAAACCACTAGATTCCTGTCAGTAGTTCTCAATCAGTAGAGTCCTAAAGGAAGAAGAACAAAAGGACCCAAGCTCTCCTCCTCCTCCTGCTAGAGATTCTGATAACACAAGGTCTGACAAAGTCAGATTCCGATAATCAGAAAGCTAAGCTCACTCTCACTTTAATTCGCTTTCTCACTAGCCCTCCTGGGATGCAAATTCAGTAGACATTGAGTCTAGTTGAGAACTTGCCTTTGAATAACCTGTACCTGCCTACACAGTGATGCAGATTGTTTGCACACACACACACACACACACACACACACACACACACACACACACTCACCCCTGCTGCAGACTCTCATTAAGGGAGGGAGTATCATTGTTCTTTCCTTGCCTCAGCTAATCCTGTATTTCTCCTATTTGAATGTGATGAAACACCTGGGATTCTCATTAAAAATGCAGATGCTTTGTCAGTAGGTCAGGGTCTGTGGCTGACAGTTTGGGTTTCTATCGAGATGGTTGCTGCTCTTCTAAAGATCACACTTCTTGTGGATCTAGGTATTACAAGATAAAACATTTTCTTTGTATTCTGATTGCCCTGTTCGGTAAGCCAATAGTGTGTCCTCTAGAGCAGTTTCTCTAATTGGAACTCACCCTGCATGCTGCTTAACTGCACGTGTTCAGCAATTCACTGCTCCTTTCATGTGTTGGGACAGAGGTGTGGTGCGAGCCTGATCCACACATATCTACCTGCCAAAGACACACATAGCATTCCCCGGAATGAGTCTCCTGGGCTGAAGACAATATCAGTTTGCATTCTTGTAGGACACACTGTATGCTAAGCACCTTGCTGAAAGTTTTTCAGGCTTTGCTTTTCTCACTCAGATACTGTTGATGCTGTTATTGTGTACTGTCTCCTATATGATGAGCAGCTGAACTATCAAGTTTCCCTGAATTTGTTTTTAGGACCAAATCTCTGGATCTTCTCTCTAAAGAGTGAATGGGGGCTTGGAACCATTGACTTTTTGGTTAGCAGCCACGTGTTTAACAATTTCACAACTCGCACTTCTATAGTTTGCATTTGCAGAAGAAGAAATCAAGGCAAATTTCCTAATTCTAAACTCTGTATAGCTCCAAAGCTCACAGAGGTACTGCCCCCTAGGGGATATCTTGGAAATGTCAAGTTTCTCTTAATCATCTTGTTGGGCAAAGGGACCCCTAACATTTAGGGAAGGGGAGGGCAGTACCACAGCCAGCCTCTGGCAGTCACACTCTGCCAGAATTGTCCAGCGTAGTGAAGATTGTGTTCCACATGAATTTCAATTGTCAAAATTGGACATTTAGATCAGTTAAAATGTGCTTAGTGAAACTGTGAGTAACTATCACACTTGTGTTGCTTTACAGTTAGAACCAGCTCATAGATGACCCCCTCATTGGGTATCTGAGGGTGTAACTTGGGTGAGAGAAGATTGCTCATCTTCTTCCTGAGGAGCTCTGGGTGGATTAAAGCTGCGGCTGCTGCTGTAGAGGCTTGATCGCTCCCTGTGAACTAAGTCACCATAACTCCCTTCTGAGCTCATTCCTATTGCCTTCCAGTTAGACCTGGCTCATAGTTGACCCTCCAGTTAGTTTCCAAGGCTGTAAATCATATGGGAGGAGATTGCTCATCTTTCTCCTGAAGAGCTCTTCGTGCATTAGAACTACCTTTGGTCTAGCAGCCCACACCACTTCCAGTCAGTTAAAATGTTTCCAATTACATTAGAAACTTAACTCTCTTTTACACATAAATGTTAAATATATACTATTTTAGCCGTGTTGTTAGGTGCTGTAGAGTGAACCCTGACTCATAGCAAACCTATGAACAACAGATCGAAACTTGCGCTGTCCTGTGCCATCCTAACTAGCTCCACCACAATAATGCCTCATCACAGTGTCTGTCTCTCCATCTCAAACTGATGGTATTGGAGGAAGAAATGCACTTAGCTTTGATGGCATTAGGGGGGAAACCAGGCTCTTGGACTTGACAGAATAACAATTGAAATGTTACAATGATGCAATGTTGAAAGTGTTCACTTGGCTATGTCAAGAAATCTAGAAGAAAACTACTGGGCCAAACAATTGCTAGATGTTTATATTGGTGTCCATTATTAAAAAAGGTGAGCCACCAGAAAAGGAAATTATAAAACAATATGGTTACTATTAAAACTCTGGTGGCCCAGTGAGTAAATATTGTGCTGTAAACCCAAAAGCACACAGTTCAAATCTACCATCTGCTCTGAAGAGGGGGAAAGGGGGACAAAACGGCTTACTGCCTCTGAAAACCAGCTGGTCAGCTATGAGTTGGTTCCAACTAGTTGGCACACAACAACAACATCATTAATATTTACATGCCAGTAAATTTTGCTAAAGAGTATTTAAAAATGGTTGAAGCAGTGTAAACAAGAGAGAATTGCCAAATACAAGCTGGATTCAGAAGAGGTAATGGAACAAGGAATATTGTTGATCTCAGACGAATCTTAGCTGAAAAACAGAATGCTGGAGGCACTCATGAACCGTAAAAAATGCCAATACAATTATTTGTGCTCTGGATTGCAGAACCTGTATATAAACCCAGAAGTCGTCATTGAAACAGAATAAGAACATAGCGTGGTTTAAAGTCAGGAAAGGTTTGTATCAGGGCTACATCCTTATTCAATCAATTTTCTGAGCAAATAATCTGAGAAGCTAGACTATATCAAGAGAATTTGGCATTGGGATTGGAGGAAGATTCATTAACAGCCTGCCTCTGAAAGCAAAGAGGGCTTAAAGCATTTACTGGTGAAGATGAAAGCCTAGCATGCTTTCAATATGGATTACACTTTAATACAAAGAAAAAATTCTCACAAGCGACCCAATAAGCAACATCATGTTAAATGAAGAAAAGACTGAAATTATAAAATATTTCATCTTCTTTGTTTTCAAAATCAACATCTATGGAGTCAAGAAATGACATATTGAATTGGGCAAATCTACTGCAGAAGGCCACCTTGTAGTGTTAAAAAGCAAAGATATTGCTTAGAGGACTGAAATGCCATGATATTTCTAATTCCTGCTTGGCATCCACTTTCTAAACAACATGCCTCTGGAAGCTCTATGAACTTTGATAAATGGCGGTAGTTATAGAAAGGCCTTTTTTTAATAGGTTTGCTGAGTCGTGCTCGACTCAACAGCAATCAACAACAACTTATACAGAAGAGAAGAGAAGAGAAGAGAAGAGAAGAGAAGAGAAGAGAAGAGAAGAGAAGAGAAGAGAAGAGAAGAGAAGAGAAGAGAAGAGAAGAGAAGACTTTGAGTTGTGGCATTTATGAAGAACACACTATGTGCTGCCAGGATTGTGAGCAGATTCATCCGGAAATAGTAAACCAGCAGGTACCCCAGAATTGAGGATGAACGTGTTATCAGAAAGGACCAGTCCCTGGAAAAAGGGTATCATGCTTCATAAAGGGAACAGTGAGCAAAGAAGAGGAAGACTGAATGAAATGAATTGATGAACTGACTGTAACAATGGGTTCAAACATGAGAATGAGTGCAAGTATAATGCAAGACCAGGCTCGTTCTGTTGTACAAAAGGTCACTATGAGTCAAAGCTGACTCTGTGGCTTCTAACAATAACAAAGATGTCCCTGTGAATACAGTACCTCATATAGCAAAATGGGCTCTGCAGATCTCATTAAGTTAAAGATCTTAAGATAGGGAGATATTCTGAATTAATTATGAGTAAGCCTAATATATCTCTCAAGAGTACTGAAGAGCAACAATGTCAGGTTGGAGACTAAGGTGTGCCCGATCCAGGCTATAGTCTTCACAATTATGTGCTATGCATCGGAGAATTGGACAGGGATGAAAGAAAGAGAATTGATGCCTTTGAGCAAAGGCAGATTTGTCCTAGAGAGGGTGAAGCCAGAATACTCCTTGGAGTCAAGGATTCTAAAGCTTCATCTGACATACTTTGGGCATGTTGCAAGGAGGAACTGATCCTTGGAGACAGACATCATGTTTGGGAGAGTGGAGAGACAGCACAGGAGAGGAAGACCCTCGATGAGATTGATTCTGTGATCAAGGAGGTGGGAATGAGTGTGTTCAGACGGCGAGGTTGGCACAGGGAAGAACGGCATTTAGGGCTTTTGTACATAGGATCTCTGAGTCACAAGCGACTTAATGACACATAACAAATACAACAAAGCCTAATACATTCACAAGGGTCCATATAAGAAGGAAGCAAGAAGAGAAGGAGATAGGAGAACCAAAGCGAAGGTTGTAGTAATATATTACTGAAGAGACTCAGCTGAGGAATGTGGGCAGTTTCAGTTATCTAAGACAGGGAAGGAAATACATTGTCCCCTAGAACCCCCAATAGACGCAGTTTCCCCAGCACCTTCACTTTACTATAAAGTCATTTTGGCATTCTGAACTCCTAAATGTTAAGAGTATACAGTGAAAGAACAATTATGTCAGTATAAGGACTAAAGTGCGCCTGATTCGGGCCTTGGTCTTTTCAGTCAGTTGTTACATATCTGAGAGTTGGACAATGACTAATCATTGTTGTTATTGTTGTAGTTATGTGTCATCAAGTAGCCTGAGAATCATAGCAACCCTATGTACAACATCTCTGAAAAGGCTGCCCTATCCTGAGCCACTCTTACTGACTCCTACACACCTACTCCTATTGCCCTTAGTTAGTGTATCAATCCATCTCATCTGTAGTCTTCCTTTCCTGTGCTGTCCATCCACCCTTCCAAGCATCATGTCTTTCTCCAAGGATTGGTCCCTAATGGCCACATGCCCAAAGTATATGAGACAGAGTTTCAAAATCCTAGTCACAAAAAAGAAGCCAGGTTTCACCCTCTACAAGATAGACCTATTTGTTTTCTTGGAGTTCCATGGTATGTTCAATATTCTTCTCTAGCACAACTCAAAGTCATCAGTTCTTCTTCTACATCCTTAGTCATTATCCAGCTCTCTGATTCAGAGCAAGTAATTGCTAAGACTATGGATTGAATCAGGTGCATCTTAGTCTCTAGACTGACATCATTGTTTCTCCATACTCTGGAGAGGTCCCTGATAGCAGATTTACCTAATGCAATTTGTCTTTTGATTTCTTGACTGCTAGTGCAGGAGGGGAAGGCCCTCTATGAGGTGGATTGATTCAGTGACTGGTATAATCAGGATGGGAGTGTCGGAGACAGTGCAATTAGCACAGGACAGAGCAGAGTTTAGGGCTGTTGCACATAGGGGTTGCTATGAGTCGCAAGCGACTCGACGGCACATAGCAACAACAACAACAGTGCCTAAAGTGTTGATTGTGGAGCTGAGCAAGCTGTAACTGTTAACCTCAATCTCCTCTCCATCCATCACGGTGCTGCCAGTTGGCCCAGTGGTGAGAATCTTTGTCTTCTAGATGTTGAACTTCAATCCATACCGAAGACTATAGTCCTTGACCTTGAAGCAGCAAGTGCTTCAAGTCCTCCTGAGTTTCAGCAAGCAAGGTCATGTCATTTGCATAAGTTGTTGATGAGTCTATCTCCAATCCTGATGCTACATTCCTTATAAAGCCCACTCTTCCAAATGACCTGTTATGCATAGATATTGAAAAGGTATGGAAACAGGATGCATCCCTGATGCCCTCCCTTCCTGATTTTGAACCATGCAGTGTTTTCCCTGTTATGTCCTGAGGACTGCTTCCTGGTCCAAGTATAGGTTTTGCATAAACACAATCAAGTGTTCTGGAATTCCCATTCTCCTCAAGGTTAGGCATAATTTGTTGTGATTGACACAGTCAAATGCCTTTGCATAGTCAATAACACACAGACAGACTTTCCTCTGGTATTCTTTGCTTTCTGCCAAGATCCATCTAACACTTGCGAGATTATCTCTAGTGCCACTACCTCTTCTAAACCTAGTTTGTATTTCTGGTAGTTCTCTGTCTATGTACTGTTCCAGTTATTTGTAGATAATCTTCAGCAGAACTTTGCTTGCATGTGATATGAATAAGGGTTGTTGTTGTTATTGTTATGTGCTGTTGAGTCTCTTGAACTAGCAGCAGCATGAGGTATTCGGAATCACAGAAATTCCGGCTTCAGACTCAAGCCATCATAACAAAGGCTGGATAAGGGGAGAGAAGTGTTGGATGGTGTCAGCAGACGTGGAAAAGAAAACTGGTGGAGATTGAAAGGGATGGGTCAAGACACATGTACCAAGGGTGGGTAGCAACACTGAATCTAACAGTCATTTCTAAACTGGGTAAATCTTTCATCTGCTTCTTTTTGTAAAATGCTTGTCTGTCAGATAAATAGTCTTTAAAAAAAAAGACAGACTAAGAAGAAGGATTGACCATCCATTTCCAAAATAACAGGACATTAAAAATCCTGTGTACAATAGAGCATGCTTAGACTAGCAGATATGGCAACTGAGGCTAAGCCCTCGAATGTGGAAACACAAAGAAGGAAGAACAGACTCTAGTGATTTTAAGCAGACTCTAGTGATTGGAACATGACATGTGAGAAGCATGAATGTAGGAAAATTTGTCATTATTAAGAAAGAAATGGTATGCATATTGACATACTAGGTGTTGGCAAAATTAGATGGCTTGGTATGGGACATTTTGAATCAGATAATCGTATGATCAACTATGCCAGAGATGAAAAGGTGAGGAAAAAGTGGTGTTGCTTTCATAAGTTAAAAAATCATTTCCGGATACATCTTGAAATACAGTGTGGTGAGTGACAGGATAATAATACCCATATAAATACAAGTAAGTCCAGTGAATACTACTATCATTCAAATATATGCACTGACAACCAGAGCTAAAGAGGAGGAAAAGAAGACTTCTACCAACTATTGCAGTCAGAAATTGATCAAACATGCAATCAAGATGCATTGATAATAATGGGCGACTGGAATGCAAAAGTTGGGAACAGGGATCAGTTGTCAGAAAACATGGACTTGGTGACAGAAATAAAGCTGAAGATAGAATGATAGAATTCTGTACATTCAATGATTTATTCACTGTAAATACCTTTTATAAGAAGCTCAAACACAGGCTATACACATGGATTTAATATCTATGAATAAGGATAGCAAAATAAAAAATTGATACCTTTGAACTATGACATTAGATAAGAGTACTGAATATCCCACAGGCTGACAAGACAAAGTACAGCCACAGTGCTCCTTGGAGGCAAAGATAATGAAGCTTCATCATACTTTGGGCATGTTGCTAGGAGAAGCTATTCCTTAGAGAGGGTCATCATCCTTGGAAATGTGGAGGTATGGCAAAAGAGACGAAGATCTTCAACCAGGTGGGTTGACACAGTGACTGCAGCAATGGGCTTGAGTGTGTCAGAGATTGTGAGGATAGGATAGGGTTCACATCTGTTGTTCATAGTGTCACTATGAGTTTTACTCGACTCCACAGCACTTAACAACAATATTTACACCTAAGCACTTAGCTGTAATGGCAGGCTTTATCAAATATCTTTAGCATCTGTGGCCACAGGGACCAGAGATTTTGCCGGGTTTTGTTTCATTGGGATTTCTTTTTTCCACTGAGGTATCACAAGTGCCTAGAACAGTGCCTGGCACAAGGTAGGTACTTAATACAATTTTTTTTGTTTATTTAAAGAAGAAAATTAGTTAAAAATAATCACAGCTTAAAAGGACTTGATGTCATCCTTCGTACCACTGAGAATGTTTTTAGAACCACTTTTCCAATGAACTTTATAGGTGCAAATGTTGTTGCCTTATTTCTGTAATATCTTTTTCTCATTTTCTTATGTGAGAATGAAAATGCTAACTACTGATTGGGTGGAAATACACAGTAAGGTCTCTACATGAAAAGCCCCTTACGAAGTGAAAAAATGTCCTATGGTAATTTAATTTTAAAATAGTCATCCTGAGTGGCACCACCTCTGGAGACTGTGAGGCTTTGTAGTTGTTTATAAACTTGAAAATTGGTTCTAATTCATCAGTGCCGGTTAGATGAAGAGCTTTGCTCATCACCTTGACTTTGACTTTCAAGTCCTCCTGGTGCCTGACCTTGAGCTCTCAGTTCGTGATGCCAGCACCATTGAAATAAGCTCAAATTGTTCTGTAGCCAAACAAAACGTAAGAAAAATCTCTTCCAATTCACACTCAATGCTTTTTAAAAAAAGTATCTTATTCTTTCTCTTTTAATTCATTCTGGTGATAGGTAACAAAATAATTGTAGTTCAACAATGCTTATATGCTTATTTAGGTGACAGTAACTAAACTGAATGAGTTGTACAGCCACCGTCACTATTCTTTGCCAGCTCATTCCCTTACCAATAACAAATTTGTGCCCTCTGGGCATTAATCCTTCCTTTCCCCCTGGTAATCACTGAGTAAACTTTGTTCTCTGTGATGTTAGGAAGCATTGGTGGCCTAGAGTGGCAAGAAGCTGCTCTGTAATCTCAAAAAAACATGGTTCAAATCTCCTCCCTTAAAATTAACTGCCTTGCGATTAGAACCCACAGGAGGATCAGCAGTGGGTTAGTTCCAACTCGACAGTAAACAACAACAATAACTTTGTAATGTTAGGTGCAGGGTCCTCAGTAACCTATGCACAGCACAATGAAACATTGCCTGGCCCTGCACTATAGTGACACACATAGGCAGCAGTGTATTGAGCTTATTGTATCTCTTTAAGGGTCTTCCTCATTTTTAATAACCCTCTCTACTTTACCACACATGATGAGTAACTTGAAGACTGATCATCTGGATAACGAGCCCAAAGGAAGCAAGATAAAGCCTTTTCCCATTCTCTCTTCTAAAGAGCACTCTGTGCTTCTCCCAGGACAGATTTGTTTGTTCTTCTGACACTGTGGTATAATCATTCTATACTATTTGGTCTCCAAACATTTGCCTATTTTGTGGTCAGATAGTGTTTGTCCTTTTATGATTGACATACTTTTCTCAGCATGATGTTTTCAAGGTACATCTATAGTTTATTTTAGGACTCTATCTTTTTATGACTGTGTAATATTCCATTATATGTTTATTCTACATTTTATTTACCCATTCCTCTGTTGATGGACACTTCGCTTGCTTCCACATCTTGGCTGTGAACACTGTTACACAAACATCTGTGTGTTCTCAATTCTTGTGGGTATGTAGTTAGGATTAGAATTGCTTCTTCATATCATAATTTTATGTTCAGCTTTTTGAGGTATTGCCAAACTGCTTTCCACCATGCTTTACTATTTCATAATCCCACCTGCAATGTATGAAAGTTCCTACTTCATCACATTCTCACTAATATTTGTATTGTCACTTTTTTTATTATTACAGATATTCTAGTGAGGTCAACAAGTAATATCATACTTACATACACTGAAGTTGTTAAAGATTTAATTTTACCTGAATCCACAATCAACACCTCTAAAGGCAGCAGTAAAGAAATTAAAAGATTTGTTGATTTGGAAAAATATGTCGTCAAGGATCTTTATATAATACTAAAGAACAAGGTTGTCAATTCAAAGCCTAAGGTGCTAAGGAAGCTCTGATGGCCTAGTGGTAAGAAGCTGCACTACAATCCAAAGACCAAGGTACACCTAGCCCCAGCTGTAATATTTTCAATTTCATGATTGTAAAAACAGGATAATAAGGAAGAATAAGAAGGATTGATGCCTTTGAACTGTAACATTAGTGAAGAATATTGAATATGCCATAGACTATCAAAAGAACGAAAAAAATTTGCCTTGGATGAAATGCAACCAGGATTCTTCTTAGAGAAAAGGATGACAAGCCTTCATCTATGCACTTTGGCATGTCAGAAGGGCTATTTCTTAGAAAAAACATCATGCTTGGTAACCCCCTCAGAAGAAGGGTAGAGAAGGAAAAGAAGACCTGTAGTGAGATGGATAACACAGTGATTGAAACAACAGGCTTCAAACACAGAGGACACTGTCAGGAAAGTGCAGGCTCAGGCAGGGGTTTGATCTACTGAGCATATGGTTGATAGGAGTCAGAGTTGGCTAGACAATACCTACCAGCAACAACAACAAAGTGGAAATGAGGGGTCACTGTGCTGCTGATTTGCATTTCCCTAATAACAAAGACATTGATGTGTTTTCATGTGCATCTGGGCTTTTTGTATTTTCTACTTGATGAAATATCTATCTATTCAAGTCTTTTGTCTATTTTTATTAAATTTTACTTTATATTGATTTGCATAAAAAATTCATATACATTGTGTTTCATACATAATTCATATTGTGTTTCATATGATCATTCTTATACAGTGTGTTTTATAAAACTAATCACCATTGATCCATGTTCACCATCACCCCATCTTTTCAGGTCCCCACTGGATCTTTCCTAATTCTTTCACCCCCTCTCTCTGCCTATCAAACTCTGTGACCACATGATTTCCCCCTTGCTTCCCTTCAGCCCCCACCCCCACCCCGGCTCCCTCCCCTTTACCACAGGGACTTTTATACACATCTTTTTAGTTATCATTCTATTTTTCAGTTATGGTCTTATGCATTATTTTTCCTTATGTTCATCCAGCATAATGCTTTCTGGCCTCTTACAGGTTATGTAGTATTTTTTTGAAATTGTTGCTCCTGAGTGCTACAAAATATTCTATCATATGAATGTACCACAGTTTCTGAATCTATACTTTGGTTGATGGGCATTTGGGCTTCTGTGAGCACTGGGGTACAAATCTCTGTTTATGTCTCAGTTCTAACTGGAATGTACCTTTGGATATATTCCTGTCAGTGGAATAACTGGGTCCAATGGAATTTCTATGTTCAAGTTTTTGGGAAATACTAAATTTCTTTCCATAGTGGTTGGACCATTTTACAATCCTACCAACACTGTATAAGAGTTCCAGTCTTTCCACATCCTCTCCAATATTTACTGCTTTCTGTCCTATTAAACTTTGCCACTGCTGCTGGGGTGAGGAGGTATTTGATGTGGTTTTGATTGTCAAATATTTTGAGCATTTCTTCATGTGTTCATTGGCCATTTAAATGCCTTCCCCTGTGAAAATTCTTTTCATGCCTTTTGTGCATTTTGTAATTGTATTTACCAGTCTTTTTCTTGTGGAGGCCCTGTAGGATTCTGTAAACTTTCATGAAGAGACTTTTGTCTGAGAAGGCATTGTCAAATGTTTTTTCCCAATCAGTGGATTTTCTTTTTACTCTATTGGAAAAAGTGTTTTAAAACACAGGGATTTCATCTTTAGAAGGTCCCATATATCCATGTTATCTTCTCCTGTTTGTGCATTTCTGGCTGAATTTTTCAGCCTATTTATACCATAGCCTAAATAGGCCTTGTAAATTTGGTCCCATTTTGTCTCCTATGATCTTTATGATTTTGGGCTTTACCCCTTTATCTCTGACCCTCCTGAAGTTGATTTTTGTGTATGATGTGAGATGTGGATCCTGCTTCTCCTGTCTGCAAGTAGAAGTCCAGTTTTGCCAAAGCCATTTGTTGAGGAGATTGTCATCTTCCCATTTGATAGGGTTTGTTTACTTGATGAATACTCTTTGACCTACATAGGTAGATGAGTTAATTTCTGGTTCTCGATTCTGTTCTATCGGTCTGTGTACTTGTCAATGGATCAATACCGTGGTGTTTTGGGTATTGCACCTGCACAGTAGGTTTTGAGATCAGGGAGGGCTATGCCTCCCACTTCATTTTTGTTTTTTCAGAAGTGCTTTGCTTATTCAGGGTCTCTTTCCTCTCCAAATGAACATGCCAGTTGCCTTTTCTATCTCTTTGAAAAATGAATTTGTCTAGGAATTGCATTAAACATGTACATTGCTTTTGGTAGGATTGTAATTTTCACTATATTGAGCCTATCCACGAACATAGAACATTTTCCCACTTATTTAGGTCTCCTGTTGTTTGTTGCAGAAGTGTTTTGTAATTTTCTTTGTAAAGGTTTTCATGTCTCTAATTAGATTTATTCCCTAGTATCTCAATTTGTGGTTTGCTGTTGTAAATGGCATTGCTTTCTTAGTTTCCTTCTCCGTGGGTTTGTTTGTTTTTGGGTTGTTTTTTTTTATTACTGTAATGAATTCCACTGACTGTTGTATATTGATCTTGCAGCCTTCTGCTCTGCTAAGCTGGGATACTAGTTCTAACAGGCTTTTTGTTGAGTCCTTGTGGTTTTCTGTGTATACTATCATATTATATGCATATAGTGACAGTTTTACCCCCTCTTTTCTGATCTGGATGCCTCTTATTTCCTTTTCTTGTCTTATTGCCCTAGCAAGCACTTCCAATACAATATTGGAGTGGTGACAGTGGGCATCTTTGTCTGGTCCCTGCTTGTGAGGAGAATACCTTTTGGTCTTTCTCCATTGGGAATTATATTGGTTTTTGATTTTGTATATATATTTTTCACTATCTTGAAGAAATTCCATTCTATTCCTATTTTACTGGGTGTTTTAATCAGGAAGGATGTTGGATTTTTTTGAAAGCTTTTCCTACAATTTGTAGAATAATTTCTATCTTTTGTGGCTCTTGTTATTGGCTTTGTTAATGTGGTAAATTACATTGATCATTTTTCTTTTGTTGAGCCATCCTTACATATCTGTTAGGAATCCCATTTGGTTATGATGTGGGGTTTTGGGGGGGTTGGTGTTTTGGTTTTTTTCATGTACTATTCAATTCTATTCACCAGGATTTTGCCATCTGTTTTCATGAAAGGTATTGGTCTGTGGTTTTCTTTCTGGTGGATCACAACAAACTGTGGCTGACTTTGAGAAGAATGGGAATCCCAGAACACTTGATTGTGCTTATGAGAAACTTATACTTGGACTAGGAGGCAGTCATCAGAACAAAGCAAGGAAACACTGCATGGTTCAAAACTGGGAAGGTTGTGCATCAAGGATGTGTCCTATCTCCATATCTTTTCAATCTATATGCAGAACAGATTATCCAGGAGGCTGGGTTCTATGAGGAGAAGTGTGGCATCAGGATTGGAGGTAGAATTATCAACAACCTATGTTATGCAGATTACACGACCCTGCTTGTTGAAACTGAGAAGGACCAGAAGCACTTGCTGCAGAAGGTCAAGGATTACATACAGCCTTCAATATGGATTGAAGCTCAACGTCAAGAAAAAAAAGATTCTTACCACCTAGACACTTGGCAGCATCATGATAGATGGTGAAGAGATTGATATTGTTAACAACTTCAGTTTGCTTTGCTCTACAATCAACACTCTTGGTACCAGC